>NC_142089.1:63959667-64272552 GCF_054644295.1 Miniopterus natalensis | reverse complement strand
CCCCCAAATCACATCCACTTGGAACTTCGGAACGTGACCTTACTTGGGAATAGAATCTTTGAAGATGTAATTAGTGAAGGAACTTGGGATTAAATCATTGTGGACTTGGGGTATGTCCTAAGACCAATGACTGGTGTCCTTGCAAGGAGAGGAGAAACACAGGGGTACATAGGGGGAAAGGCCGTGTAATGGCGGAGACAGATTGGAGTGAGGCTGCCACAGCCAGGGAATGCCAGAAGCCACCAGAAGCTTAAGAGGCAAGGAAGAATTCTCCCCTAAAGGCTTCAGAGGGAGCATGGCCCTGCTGTCACCATGATTTTGGACTTCTGACCTCCAGAACTGTGAGAAAACAAATTTCTATTGTTTTAAGCCACCTAGTTTATGGTTATTTGTTATGGCAGCCCCAGGAAGCTGATACAGAGGGCAGTGTGCCTTCACCAATTGTGTTTTGTCACCAGGGAGATGGCCTCTCCTCCACTCCCACCATCAGATGCTCCCCTGCATGGGCGAGTGTCAGCAGGTGGCACTGGTCAGGCTGTACCAGTTGTTTATAGCCAACCTCACTGTCGTTGATCAGTGCTCAGCTGCTAAATAGGATATGTATCTTAAATATTATCCCTGCTCCCAGGTATTACGGGGAAGCAATATTCAGTTGCAAATATATGATAGAGGCTTGCTGCTTATCTATTATTGTGTTTGATATAACTTTCTATTTAGAGTTTCTCATGAATAGACTGGTGCTGGAGGGAACTAGCTTCCCATCTGGGTGAAGAATAAAAATGTTAGGTGATAAAATTACACATTAAAGATTTGGATAGAGCTTATGGACTCAGCAAAAAAGGTCCCAGTAGATGATAATGACTTTTACTTTTCACCTTTGCTGCAAAAAGAAAGTGAAAGACAGGAAATGAGAAAGCTGTTTCAGTTTATAAAAGGAGAGAGGATGTGAGGTGTGTTTTTTAAATTTTCTGTTTACATATTAAACAGATTGAGATCAGGACCATGGTTCAAAGAGTCTGCAGAGGACTCTATGCATGAGAGCACCTAATTAATATCTGATGGAAGAACAAAGAATAAATGGTTTTTACATATCTCTTATTAAAATTATTATAGGTTATGCTGGAGTGTGTGATTATAGAGACTGAAATAGTTGGTAAATTATAAAACCTTGACTACATACAGGGGAATTGGAGGTGGAAATTTCTTGTGCAGGAATCTTCTGCCCTTCTTCCTGTTTCTTGCTAGTTCCTCCCATGTCACCAGCATTAAACAACATCTAACCGGAGACATAAAAAGGCTAAAGAACCATGAGGGGCTGTGGAGAGGAACAGTAAAGCTCAGCTGTAATAAAACCCTAATGTTTAACACTCTGCACCTCGCTGATCTTGCAAATATAACCTAAGGCCCCACCTCACATATGTCATACCCTGCACTAATGCGAGCAAGAGAAATGGAAACAGGTGTTCCCCATAAAGACCTGGATCCTTAGGGCACCACCTGTGTCCACATAAATCCAAGGCAAACAGTATCCAGCCAAGTGGTAAGCAAGGTTATAGGATTCATCACGTTGCCCTGCCAAGGCAGGAAAACAAGGACATGGAATTTGGCCCTTTTAAGCATGAAAGACACCCTGGCAGGTACACAGGAGGGGACAAAATTCTCTTCCCTCCTGAAATTCTTCGGGAAAGAATTGGGGCTCCTGGCTGATACAAAAAGAAACTTCAGAAGGTGCACTGAAAGTATCAAACAGTTCTCAGAGTTCAAGTGACTCTACTTCACCACTTAGCTCATCCAAAGACTATGAAAAATTATACCCACCAGAAACTGAGACACTACCAGCTCCAGAAATGGGCACAGCCAGTTGCTGGTTGGTAGTTTCTCTCTCACGGACCCGTTAATCGGGGCAATATCTCCCTTTCCTTGGCAGCAGACACGAGGAGAAATGGTGGGTCACGTGTAGCTTGTATTTCTAGCCTCAGTCAGGGGACCCCATACGGAGACGTGGCAAAGGCTCCTCTTTTGTAAACACAGCTTTGCAGCCTGAAGCAGGGGTGCACATAAATATCTAGAGTAAGGAGAGACGCTTAGGAAAGGCTTGCTCATGGAGCCACAGGGTGGAGTGTGTCTGATCTGCTCCAGCAACCTTCTCAGCATCAGCTGGAACTATTTTCTCTCCCAAAGCAGACGCACTCTATTAAAATGCGATATTCCTCCCAGCATTCTGGAAAGCCGCATTTATGTGCCTAACTCCCTTGGAGAGTTTGCCTTCACTGAGTGAAAGCGAGGCCTATTGTATCCCAGGCTGCCTGCTGAGCGGTTGCTTGGGTGCTGCAAATCTAAGGGCCTAAAAGGGGGATAATTATTTTAATAGAGAGAGAGTGCATGACAAATGCAGACATGCCAGAAGAGCCATTTGGAAACGACACACAAAGAACCAGAGCCTCATCGAGAACACTCAGTCTTGGTGTTGCTGGATTCTGGCTTCTACTGGTTGCAGTTATAATATCCCAGGGACAATGTTTCTTATGAGATATGTCATGTTGTTGATATTTTTGCATGATAGATTTTATTGACATGACGCTGGATCCAACGCCTCGGCCTCAACAGCCCCACTGCAGAGAGGATTAGTGAATGCTTTATGGTCCTTGGCCATATAAAGGTGCTCTCTGGGCATGCTTTCCCTGTGCAGATCACACCCTCAGTGCTGGATCTTCAGTATATGGGAGTTCCTGGGGCCTGTCCGCCGATGCCGTGTGACCTATATAGACCCGGTGTTATAAAACAAGAAAAGTATGTCCAAACTGTAGATGTCTTTTAAAACAATTTTAATGGCTCAAATCTGTATTTGTAGCACTGGCCAGTGTGACTCAGTGGTTAGAACATCAGCCCAGGCACCTAAGGGTCTCAGGTTCGATTCTAGTTAAGGGCACACCTGGGTTGTGGGTTCACTCCCCCCGTCCCCCATGGTCGGGGCCCTTGCAAGAGGCAGCCAGTTGATATGTCTCTGTCTTATCCATGTTTTTCTCTGTCTCTTCCCCCTCCCTCCCTCCCTTCCACTCTCTCCGAAAAGCAATGGAAAAAATACCCTCCGGTAAAGATTAAAAAATATAAACAAACAAATAAATCTGTATTTGTATATAAAATATTGAATGCACTTTGTTCCTTAAATTTGTTTAACTCAGGAATGTCTCATTTATTTAGATACAAGCAAAGATGATTTTTTGTTTACAAAATCCCCTTAAAATATAAATAGTCGCAGTTTTATTCTTACAGAATGAATTTAGTTACAACATCTATTGGTGTTTTCCTCCAGAGTTTTAGGGATTTCTTTTCCATAAGCAGATGCCATCACATAACACAAGCAGGTCAATGGTTTTCAAAGGGTCCGTCTTGGAGACTATAAATGATTTCTAGAGCACCTTTAAAGCAAGAACAACCCTTGGATGCTGGTTTCCATAGCACATACAGTTTACTTTGCAAAATGTGACTTTAAAAAGTAAAAGGAAACGTGCTTGCCCAAACACTCACTGACTCTTGCAGAAATTAAACATATAAGAAATTCAAGGTACTTAATATAATCCAGTAGCAGTGTATTTGTCCACCCCACTCCCACAGACTAAATGGCTAAAGTTCCTATTTTGCAAATCTGATTTCTTGCCCAGAATGCTGCTAATAATTGGCTCCTGGGCTGGCATGCCCATTGAGATGTATGAAATGGCTGTTGTTGATATTTTGATGTCAAAAAGGATCTGTCAGGTTTTTCTTTCCTGTAACCATTCACTTTCCCTTTGCCTCTTGTCACTGCCCCCCCACCTCCTGCTCATTTTACCCACATTAAAGCTGTAAGTAAATAAATGACAGGCTGTGGCCTATCATCAGGTGACAGATCATCCCGCATCGGCTCTGAAGAACGGAGACGTTGTCATCTGTCTGGTCCCCTCACATTCCCTGTCAGCCTCCCTGCATCCAGGCAGCATGTCACAGTCATCGGAGCAAGATGAATACAGTCTTGTAAACATCAGCTCGGGAGCCCAGTCAATCAAACACGTGGCTCACACTGCACAGCAGCCCCTCTGCCGCCGAGAAGAAAAGCACCCGAGAGAAAGGAATGCCTTTTCCTAGCCGCCTTCTGCTGAATTGGAGTTATTATTGAATTCCATTTCATAGGGCCTGCGGTTTTCAGGTTCAGGAGGGAAGGTCATATTTCCCCCCACTGAGAGTGCGGGGCACAATTCGAATCCCTTGGTTCTAGGGATAATCGATAGTCATTGAATTTGCTGAGTGATCCACAGGGGCCGTCAGTGTCATGGCCAGAAGAGCTCCCTGGAGCTCCACCCTCACCCGCAGTCAACCTGCAGCCAAGCTGGTGAAGTGATACCTGAGGAGGTGATAGAACATCTCGTTGGCCGAGTTAAAGTGGCCCTTAGAAGACTTTTTTTGAGCTCGGTTCCAAAACAAACAATGAGCCATGTATTAAAATAAAGTCATAAAAGTATCAGAAGGAATGCCAGAATAATAATGACTTCCCAGTGGGGGAGGAAATTCAAAAAAAGATAATGAACCGTCTTCCCAAATGGAAACAGCTGGTTCGGGCTCTCCCCGTGGACTTGCCACCCCCTCCTGTTGCCTCGTAGGAAGCTCTTCGGTGCTGCCACTCTGGAAGACCTTGTTCTTGACACATGAGGGGAAAAAATGTGACCTCGCTTATACTTGTGATCTAGCTGTGGAATCTAATGAACAATATAAACTGACGAACAAAATAGGTCCCGAGGCATGGACGCATGGAACAGACAGACAGATCTCAGGGGGGAGGGGAGTGGGAAGGACGGGAAGAGATTAACCAAAGAACTTAGACGCATATATGCAAACCCATGGACACAGGCAGTGGTGCGGTGGAGCCTGGGGTGGGCTGGGAGCTGGGTGGAGGGGGCAAAGAGGGGGCAAATGGGGGACATCTGTAATACTGTCAACAATAAAAAATAAATTTTTTAAAAATTGTAATGGAGAGTTCCTTTGTTCGTTGTAAAATCTGTCAGCCTCTGTGGCTCTCTGGTGCGTTTGCAGTGGCTGGGTGGATACGGAAAGACCAACACAATGACAGCCACCTTCTGTTGTGCTTTCCTAGACATAGAACACCAAGGCCCTCATGCTGAGAGCAGCCATTGACAGAATCCCGTCATTTGAGGCCATTTAGTCAAGTACTGATGGTTTCTGAAAACCAGGTAGTTCTGCTGTTTATCAAAAGCACTTATGTAGCTGTTCAGCAGAATAAAGCGCCAAGGCATCAGCACCAGAGTCTCTAGAGCGATCCCAAGCTGGGTGACTCTGAGGGAAGGAAACGCGGTCTATCCCTAACATCGAATTAAAAGCTATTAAGTGCTGAATGCTAACATCTCTACACTCTTTGATCTACCATGAAAGATTCTGAAAATCCTGATCCTATCCTAACTTTTCAGCCATATTTTTTAATGTTTCATTACTTTTCCACTATGGTCTGAATCTTAGTGTTCCCTTGAAATTCATATGTTGAAATCCTCACCCTCAATGTGATGGTATTAGGAGGTGGGCCCTTAGGGCTATGATTAGGCCATGAGGTTGAAGCCCCCATGAATGAAATGTTATTGAAGAAAAGCATGGATGGTCTTTCCCCATTGTGAATGGGAGTGGGGTTCTTGGGGTACTGCCAGCATTTCTGGAGGCCCCCACAGGAGTATGATATATGGTAGAAAACTTTATTTTCATGAAATGATATCCTTTCAGTAAAGCTGAAATCAGAGCCAGTGTCCAGAGTTTCTGTTCCATGTTGCAGCCAGGTCCAGTTCAGCATCAGGCTAGTTACAGTCCATTAGACCGTTGTGTGTGGGGTCCACAGGGCCATGGGTCATGTGGGCAAATGCGGGGAAGCAGGAGTAAAAGAGCCCCGCAAGCCAGGAGTCAACCAAGAAAGACGAAGAGAGACCAAGAGAAGCCAAAAGCCGAGAGAGCAAACTCCTTTTTTTAGGGGATTAAATATCTCAAATCTTCCAGCGCTTGCAGAGGCCACACCTATTCTGGCCAATGACGTGTTCCCAGTTGTGACTGACAGTAAGCACCTTCACTAGTCCCCCCATACTGGGCATGCATCTATCTATCCCTCCATCCAGTCCCTTCCTCCAGTGATCTGCAAGGAATGAACCGGTAGCTCCTTGGGGAGCTTGAAGCTGCAGCTTCTTGGGAAAGCAGTCCAAATGACATGACCATAATATTTGGCCTGCCCTTTGCTCCTTTCCTGTTATTAATAACTAGGCTAATTACAAAGGTATCAATAAGTGCCTTTATCAGAGATCCCACAGAGGTCCCATGCCCCTTCCACCCTGTGAGGATGAGGCGAGAAGGTGCCAGTCCTGAACCAGGGAGAGGACACTGGTATCTTGATCTGAGACTTCCCAGGGTCCAGGATTGTGAGAAATAAAGTTCTATTATTTATAAGCCACCCAGTTTATGGCATTTTTAAAAATCCTCACCCAAGGATATGTTTTTATTGACTTTAGAGAGAGAGGAAGGTAGGGGGAGAGAGACATTGACGTGAGAGAGATGCATTGATCGGTTGCCTCCCATACACACCCTGACGGGGGATCAAACCTGTATGCAGCCTGGGTATGTGCCCTGACCAGGAGTGGAACCCGAGACCTTTTGGTGTACCGTTCAATGCTCCAATCAACTGAGCAGCACTGGCCAGGGCTATGGCATTTTTGTTATAGCAGCCCAAATGGGCATCCCTTTCACCCTGTTCCTCAGGCAAACTGCATCACCCATTGCCTGCTATCCCAGTGGCCTGCACTTTCCTACGTCTAGGCTATTGCTTAGATTATCCTCACCGCTGAAATTAGGATGGAATACATCTCATCCTTCTACGTATCCATGAAAAATTTACTAAGCATTGACCTAGAAATTCCACTTCTAAAATTTATCACTAAGGAAAGGGATTAGTTTCAAGGATTTTCTTATCAGCATGTTTATAATAAAAATTTTTAAAAACCCAATTCCAGACATCATTGGATTAGTTTGATAAATCATAGTACACCTATATACAATGTATATAGTATTTAGACAATAAAAAATGATGCTATAGATTAATACTGATTTCCATGAATGATGAATATTATCCATAGCATGTGGCTTGGTAGAAAAAATTAAGTCACGGAACCAACATATACAAAATGGTTCCATTTTTATAAAAATAAATATTGAATGTATATATTTATTTATAATCATATCTATATTTATATTCATATTTATATTGAGAGTCTAGAAAAACACAGCTACATATACATGTGGGTTATCTATGAATTAGAAAATTATTTTGTGTGTATCTGTGTGGGTGTGGGTGTAGTTTATCTGCATTTTATAATCTTTCAAAAATAACATAGATTCTCTTGGTATCAAAAATAACTTCAGTGTGAACAATACTTCAGACTACAGCTCAAATGCTCTTTTACTGCACTAAGCTTTTCCTGAAATTTCATCGAGCTCCATTTCTCAATCCTATCTTATCAATTTTATGTTGTTTAGATGTCAGCTTGGGTTAAAAACATTTGTACATTGCTCAAATATAAACTACAAGAGAATAGGAGTCCTTTCTAATTTATTTTTGCATGTAAATTTGTAACAAGTGTTTAACAAATAATCTCTGTATGAATCAATATTGCTGGCCTAGTCAATAATTCTAAATTTAGTGGCCATCAGAATCACCTGAAAAGTGCTTTTTAAAGGTTCCCGGGTTCATCCATACTGTGTCAAGGCAACCTGCCACACCTTTAGGTCAGAAATGGCAAATTTCAGTCCTCAGGCTGCTCCTGGATTATTCCTTTAGTCTAACCTAAGCATCTCTCCCTCAGCCAGGCTTGTTCATTCTACCTGTCCACATATTCGGGCTTCGGGTTGTTAGTGCCCTGAATTAATTCTTGACCTTGTGAAAAGTATATAAACAACCATTAACTGATCAGGCCTCATAATCAAAGCGCCTGGACCCTGGTAAACATTTCATAAACGTTTGCTGGAGAATGATTATACTCCGTCATGCTCCTGCCTTCAGCCCGTGGGTGACCCACTCCCGACTTCTGCAGGGAGCTCCCCGCCCAGCTCCCTGCCGCCCAGGTACTCCTCTCGTCGTCTCCTCCAGCGCCCAGTCGCCTCTTAGCCCGATCATACTATTTTTGTAAGTGCAGGATTTTCTGCCAGCATGGCACCGGGAAATCAGACAAATGTGCACAAAAGGGACGCTTCGAGATCAGAACCAGAGGCTCTTGGGTGGAAAATGAGATCGGTGGTTATGGGTATTTGGGAATGGACTCAACCCGTGATCTCAAAGGTGAGTTAGGGCAGATAGGAGCAGATCATGAAAATCATTATCTGCCAGTAGGCAGGTGGGAGGGGAAGGGAATTCCAACATGGGTTTTCCAACAGCATTAACTCAGGGACAAAGCTGCACACTAGGCAAGTGGGAATTCCATTGAGGAGGTGAAAGTGGGGAGACAGTCCAAAGAGTTCTGCCAGATGCCTCTGTACCCGATGCAAGGCACAGCCAAGTGTTTGTCGCTGTCACCTGTGGTCACTGCTGCTTATCAGCTTTGTTCTTTACTCACCGTTTCTCCTAACCTTTCTCTTCTCTGGCCCTAACTCCCAGCCACCCTTCAGTCCTCTGTCACTGCAAGTCAAGGGCCAAACCTAGGAGTGACTGTGTGTGTCTGACGAAAGAGATGAGTATCGAGGAAGACGGGAGGAAAGGGAAGAGACAATGTAGACCGGAACATGAGCTGGCCGCTTAGACCATTGCATTGCTACAAGCCGCTCTGTGCAAGCATTATATTTAAACACTATAGCTCATAGAATAGGATCAATTGCAATGTTATCAGACTGCAAATCCTGCTCTGTAGAGGTCAAATTTACCTTTTCTGGGTACTCATGAATTATAGGTTTTAAAAGCCCGTTAGCACCTATTCAGCTTTACTGTTTGAATTTTTCTATTTGAAATTAATATCTATGGTAAAAATAGAAGTTGCAATCTTTATTCAATGTCAACAAAGAAGATAATTTGGTAATTAGAATGTATGTGGATGTATACTAATATCATTAGCACATTTTTTATTTTCCAAAAATCCCGTTTTTAATAGAAAAGAAACAACTATCACATACTTAGTTCACTTTAGAATATTTTTGAAGACTTTTTTTCATAAAAAAACAAATATTATTATCATTATTTAATTATTTAAAAATAAATCCTAGTAACTGTTAGATAAACGAAGTATTCTTATGTTTCCAGAGCCTCTCTCTCCACCAGCAGATTATCTGTGAATTAATGTCTATAGACCACCATTCCTGAGGTGTGTTTTTTCTTTAGCATGAATATTTGTAATGGATGGAAGGATGTGAGTTTTTCCTTTAAAATATCTGTATATTTTGCCCTGGCCAGGTGGCAAGTGGCTCAGTTGATTGGATCATTGTCCCATACACCAGAAGTTTTCAAGTTTGATTCCCGGTCAGGGCACATACCTAGATTTCGGGTTCGCCCCCCACTCGGGGCACATACAAGAGGCAACCAATTGACTCTTCTCCTTCACATTTCTCTCTCTCTCTCTCTCTTTGTCTTCCCCTTTCTCTCTCTCTCAAATTAATAAAAAACATGTCCTCAGGTGAGGATTAAAAAAAAATAATAAATTAAAAATCCATATATTCACCTTAAGTTATCCTCTGATGCTTTCTCACTTCAGACTTCTTTTCTGTCAAGTATCTGATCTGTGGCTCTTACCAGCCCCCACCCCAAGTCTGTTTTATTTCCAGCTTCCCTGTGGGCAATTATCTGTGATTCATTTTTCATAATAAACATACTGATACCTTGTTTTCTTTTTATGGAGTGTAATTTTATAAAAAGCCTTCTTAAATTTTCTCAAATTTGCCTACCAGCCTCCCCTTTTTCTCAACAAGATAGAAAATACAATGAATTCATGGAAACAGCACCCACAGTTATTAGAAGCTTATAATTCCCCTCCCTTGTTATTATGTGAAAGATGAAGAGCCCCTATTGCTCACATGGTCTGGGCCAAGAGCAGAGGGACTATGCGTATACAACTGAGGCATGTGGGAGAAGTGTGTGCGGGTGACGGAGACACACGACAGAAAGACATACGTGAGACAGAGACACTTCTATGAATATTATATGCAGAGGACCCCGACGAAAACACTGGTCATCTTCAGAATATGCTAGTCAACAGCAGTGCACTCTGAGGCCTGGAGTCTAAAAGGAGGGAGCCCAAGAGACATCAACGGTCAGTGAAACGGTGCTTGTGCAACTATAGAGAGACTGGCTGTAACCTTTTGACAATGTTTCAGCGTTTTCCTTTCTCCTGCACACCCTTACCTGGTCTCCATCCATGCACACACACGCGCGCGCACACACACACACACACACACAGAGTTAACACCTTAGAATAACAGACTGCACCCCTGCACTGCATTTGGCCCACTTCTCGTAAAATGAAGGACAATTGGGCAGGAGGAAATTTTCAGATCTAAGAGCTTCCTGCTTTTAAAAAATCTATTATATAAAAATACAACCACACAGTACATATATTAGGGAGTATCCAACACTTTAACCCAACCCAAGCATTCTTCATGTTTTAGAAGGATCTGTGGAAAATTTCCTCTAAGAAACAAATATCATTAAATCATTTAAAATAAAATATTTCTTTTTTTTATACAGTTACACTTTATTTTTATTTATTTTTTGTTTTTCTTTATTTTAATCATATTTTATTTTTCAATTACAGTTGACATACAATATCATATTAATTTCAGGTGTACACCCCAGTGATTAGACATTATATAATTTACTAAGTGATCATCCCTGATAAATCTCATACCCATCTCACACCATACATAGTTATTAGAATATTATTTAGTATAGTCCTTAGGCTGTACTTTACCTTCCCCCCCAAATAAAATAAAATAATATTTCATTTAAAAACAACTTTTATGAAAACAATTCCAATTTCATAAATCCAGGCACCGCTTTCCAGCTTTTTGGAGCACCTTCACTTGCAAACCATATTTTTTTCTAGTTTTATACAAAACTATGAAAAAGTTAACTCCAGTGAAATGACACAAATGCTTATAAAAATTCTCAAGTATCTGTTCCAGATAAGTATTTTGACTCTAATCTATCCTAGTGTAAAGATGTAAAAAATTTACACTGAAAATTAGAATACTTAAGAGAAAAGAGAACATTTTAAGGAACTTTTCTAAGGAATAACATACGTATCTCTTCCTATTATCCTGAATGAATTTTCCACATTGTCAGTTATTTAGGCTAAAATTAACCGAAATTTCAAAGTGAATCTTAAGAAGTGTGGATGCTGCTCTTCTGGGTCAGCATGCAAAATTGAGCCTGCATCTGTTTCCATTAAAAAAAAAAAAAATGCCTCAGTGGGCACTTCAAGTTGGCTCACTTCATAAGTAATTCAGAAGGTGGAACAGCAAAAATATAAGAGTGTTCATTAAGTAATGAGAGTGGCTGGAATTGAGAATTTTTCATAGCGACGATTTCAAGGAGAAAATGAGACTTATGGGTCATTTTGATATATAGTTTTAATGTTGGGGGGAAGGAAGAGGGTGCAGTTAAAGTAAGGAAGATTTGCAAACATCATTGTGAGCAGCCAAGATTCCTTTTCACATGAAGCCCCCTCAAGTCTCCTGGGAGTAGTAATGAAGACTTTGGGGCTAAAATTTGATCCAAGATGACTGGAATGAACTGAAATAAAGAGAGACTAAGGCTTCCCCAGCTTCTGTTCCTGTGAAAACTTCTGAACTTGACGAAAGGTGTCTTCACACAAGCGCATCTTCCCATCCTGGCACCCAAACTCTACACTTGCTTCCAAACTCTTACAATCTCCAGTGGGAAAGAACCTCTCCTCCCCCAGGGCAGCAAGGATCAGGACAGTGGCTTCTGCAACAAGAGTGAAAGGACTGGATGTGTACCTGACTATCTTAATCTTCACCACCCCATGAGTAAATGTACACCCAAATCTCAATGCTTTTGAGCTTTCCTTTTCTTAAGAAAGTCTACTACTTTAACAGATATTTCCTAATTTGTTCCTACACACCACCCAGGGGTCCCTGAATCATGCATCAGTCCCATCTTTTGTGTACAGCTCTGCTTGGCCAAGTCAGAGCTCTGCTGCCTCAGGATTCGAGACTTTGCCAAGGAGGCTGGGCTGTACTTGGGGTTTTTCCCTCGCTGCCTGGGGGGGTTGTCATCACTTTTGAGTAGGTGAGGAGAAGCTAGATAGTGATCATGGCTCTAGCTGATGGACCTGACTCCAAATGCTTCAAGGCCATGGTGAGTCAGAGCATCACTGCAACTTGGTGCTGGCGAGCTTAATGATAGAGATCTGTACCATTGCTTTTGTAAAACAAGGAGAGCGTTTCCTCTGTTATAATTAGTAAGGGACCCGGAAAAAGCTCCAGAACATTATAGAAAACCCACACAATAATTTTGCTCCTAGGGTAAAAATGTTCTTAGAATGGCTAAGCCAGGAAAAATTTAGTTTTTATTCGCCATACTGTTGTACCTAGTACCACCACTCTCCTCCAATTGGGGTAGGAAAAAAGAAATACATATACACACACACACACACATATATGAAAATTCTCTCTCTACCTTATATTATCGCCTCCTACAATAAAAAAGAATGTCTTGAAAAGACTTATCTTAGAAAGAAAGAAGTGGTAATGTTTTAGAATATTTTCAACAGCCTCACTGAAACCCTATAGCTTTCAGCCTTTGTACAGTATTTTCCTCAGTGGCAGATGGTACACAAAATATCAAAAACTATAAAGGAGTAACATTTCAAGGTCAAGTTTGTTCCCTGGGAATAAACTCAGTTAACTGGAATTCAGAAATAGTTCTCAATACTTACACTGTTAAACTTTTTTTTTTTTTTTAGAGAATATCAACACACAGAAAAATTATCTGGAAAGAGTCCAGGCAGAGAAATGAGACAAGAGAGACAATTTGACTTGGGCTTTGTTCTCAGTCTAGCCCTACAGTTCCCAAACTATGTGCTGAGGCACCCGTGGCGCTGCAATGAATTCACATAGACACTGCAGGATATTGCACCTTAATGAACTTAATAAAGGAATGAGTTTGGACAAACTAAATTAAATGGGACTATTAGACCTAGGGGCACTTTGAAAAACTACTAGAGTGCTACTAGCAATACTAGAGTGCTATTAACAGAGTAAGTTTAGCAGCCTCTCTAGCCAATTGATGATGGTTGGAATTCATATGCAAGAAAGGCAAAAACAGGACGTTCTAGTCTTTGGAATGGTTTGGAAATAAGGTAATGATTTGCAAAAACTGATTTCCTTAATACGAGAAATTTTCATTTACTTACTTGCATATTAACATTGAAAATATTTATTTTTTTGTTTAATATGGATGGGAAATACACTCAACCAGTGCTTCTTAAAAGTTCAGAGTTCAAAGATTGCTTAAATATATTCTTTACCCATCTTTCAATAACTGGTGATTCGGTATAATGGTGGTATATGAAAAGCGACATGTACACCATCAGAAATTATGTCCCTTTGTCTAGTAGGCCAAGGTAGAAAGAGATGTCCTACAATACATACTCAGAATCACCCGCATGAAAACTTGACCTTGAAATATTACTTCACTATAGTTTTTGGTACTTTGTGTACCATCTGTCAATGAGGAAAATAAAGTATAAAGGTTGAAAGCTAAAGGGTTTTAGTGAGGCTGTTCAAAAATCCTATAATGTTACCATTATTTCTAAGATAAGTCTTTTCAAGACATTCTTTTTTATTGTAGGGGGTGATAATACAAGGTAGAAATATAATTTTCCTATAGGCTATCTCTGTTCTCTGTTAAATACCACGGGGGTTTGCAACAGGTCAACTCAGATAATTGCGAACTTCGCTTTCTGGAATGCCCTTCCCTGCATGTTCTGAGCAAAACTAGCAAAGGAGGAATTCACAGGAGATTTGGGAGCAGAAGAGAAGCAGCAGCCACATTCTCCGAATGAAAATCATCGTGGTTAGAAGTGGCGACAGGAGGTGCAGATGCCAGCGGGTTGTCTACCCTCGCTCTCCTCCACTGAGTGTCTGGTGAGTCTGTCCAAGCTGACCCTGCTGACCGGGGGAGCCTGAGGCCCACCCCCAAATGCTGGCAGCAAACCCCTAGAGGCGGCTGCTACACATGGGCAGCTCCCCAGCCTGCCGGGCCCTGCGCCCTCGCCATCTACCCGGGTGCTGGCAACGCCTGGCTCCTGCCTCCCTGCTCCTCCAGCTCCCCGCTGGGCCCACACCAGCCCCCACTGTGGAAGTTCTAATTCCCCTACTAAATCCCCTCTCCCATAGTTCACAGTGGCTCAGCTTTCCTGACTAACACAAGTAGATGCTTGTATGTTCCAAGTGACAGAGAAAATACGAAAAATAATTCTCCCGTAAATCGGATTTTTCTTATAAATGATTTCCCTATGGGGACACTGAACTAGAATAGTTAATCAGTTCTGTTTTTAAAACATCCTACACTGCTGCTCTTTAAATCCTTTTCTTAATATTAAAGAAGGCTTAGGAATGAAACATATATGTATGGCCCAGCCGGCCTGGTTCAGCAGCTGAGCATCGACCTAGGATCCAGGAGATCACGGTTCGATTCCCGGCGGGGCACATGCCCTGGTTGCGGGCTCGATCCCCAGTAGGGGGCGTGCAGGAGGCAGCCGATCAGTGACTCTCTCATCAGTGATGTTTCTCTCTCTCTCTCTCCCTCTCCCTTCCTCTCTCTGAAATCAATAAAAATATATTTTTTTAAAAAACAAACAAACAACAACAAAAATACATGGGTGGGTGTTTTGTCTAAAATGCATTAAAGTTACTCAGGTTTCTCATGGACCATTCCCTCTGAGGCAGAAGAAAATGTTTCCACAGTCAGAGAAATAGGCCTATTTGGTGTCGCTTTCTCTTTCAGTCAGCCAGTTTCTCTCCAGATTTAATAAACAGCTTTCAAAGGGGTATAAAAGCGTCTGCCCGAAAGCCTGCAGCCTGCTATTTGTGGCAGTGCCTGTGGATTCCCAGCCCAGCTTCCAGAGGAGTGGATTATCATCTGTGATAACTCATTGCTCAGCACTGAGTAATACAGTTCTGTGGGCAAACAAAAAGGCCACTCTCTTCCGGTGACAAAAGAAGAAGCTAGTTATTAGCAATTCAATACAAAAGAAGTAGAAAGGACTGGAAATGAGGAGCCAAGCCAAGTTTGGGGCCTCTTATTCACACAAAACCTTCTAGTAATGACAACTACCCAACTCATAGAAAAATCCTTTTCATAGACCCCATTTTCTTGCCTCACTGTCAAAAGTATAGATGATAGATAATTTCCAGTGACTGTCAAAATTAAAATCAAATCAATTTTAATGAAAGAAAATAGACTACTTCTGTTTGTTGGTTCCATAGAAAAGTGTGTGATGATGAATTCCTGAAGACTTTAATTTATCATTTCACCCTGAAAAGAGTCTACTTTTGCAAACAATATTTCTCAATACCGTTGACATCCTTTAAAAAAAAAAAAAAAAGTATAACTGCGTAAATGTTGAGCACTATTTCTGAACTCCAGTCTACTGAGTTTATTCTCAGAGATATTTTTTTCTATATTATCTCATAGTTGCAGGCTGCATCAAAGGTCATCAGAACCACTGATTTTTGTCACATATCCCCATGTTACTTCGCCTGATAAATTATAATTTGTGATTGGCCTTTTGCAATTTCAAAGGATGGCAAACAATACATATATTTTCCAAAATAAAAAACTGCTGCAAATATAAAAAAAACACTCTCAAAACTCAAACAAATAAAATTCAAAAGAAATATATTGTAGTTCACAATTCAGAAGGCTTAACCTTATTTAACAATTTTTCTCTATTTCTCTTATTTCATTTCCAAATGAACATAAGACCCAATTCTCATCTCCATAAATTCTAACAGAAAGGGTCCAAAAGAGCACATGTGACAATTGTCACCTGAAGTTAATTTTTGATACATGAATTTCTCTCCTATCACAGGGGTCACCCACTATTCACAAACCCTAGAAGGCCAAAGCCATCCATGCCTAAACTATGATGGTCCTTAAGAACTCTAAAGGCCATGAATATATAATGCACTTTTCTGTTCCTTGAAAACAAAACAACAGGATGGCTTGGTATTGGATGGCTGGATCATCCCTTTGTTAGATATGCTTTATCACAGCTAATCCGAAGCCTAAGAAACATTTTATTTACTAGGGGTCATTATATCATTTAGGTGAGTACAACTCTGAGGCCAGTAATCTAATGCTGTGACACTTCCACAGAATATAAGTGATTAGCTTGGTTCTTATCACCTGATAGGCAGTCATATGTACATATATTGGCTTATAGAATGGATCCGAGAGACTAAGCAACCAAAATAAATTAATGTGACTAACATTCCACATTTCCCTGAACCATCTCAATGTTTTAAGTTTTTAAAAGGGTTTGTAGCATGTTCTTTGATAACTGCATTCTATTTCTAAATACTCCCTCTCCCTGAAGCTTCAGACAACCTCTGAAGCTGCTGTTTATTGTGAGCACATTGCTTACATTAAAGATGGAGCAAAATGCTTGACTAAAAGTTATTTTAGAAATAATTTATGAGTAAACATATACTCTAATGTATGTGTAATAAATTTTTTTTTATTTGTTGGGAGTGTACCAAGGGCATCAATGCTAGTGATTTAAAGACCTTGAGCTTCAGAAAGCTCCTATAAATCTATAGGAATGACACTAGCACTTCAGTAGGAAATGGGAAAGGTTATTCGTTAATGGATCAGTTTCTCAGGAGTGAAAAATACAACAGTTTCCATATTATTTTTCTGTGTGCAAGTTGAAGAAAATTAAGATCATTTTTGCTATTAATCAAAATTGCAAATAAAATAATGATAAAATAATTGAATAAGAAAATATCAGTTTTTTATTTTTTTCTTTGTTTCTCCTTCCTTCCTTTATTTTTCAATTGGTAGAGGGAACCTAAGTTGGTTCAAATTTCCTAAATAATTGTTTAACAACACATACTCCAAACTTTTAAATGTCCGTAATTCACGTGAAAATGAGCACTCTAACACACTATTAGTGGGACTATAACTTGTAAAAGGATAATTTGGAAATAAATTTTAGTATTGAAAGTGTTTATGGCTATTGAATGAGCATTTCCACTTATAGAAGTTTATCTAAAAGAAATAGTCTCACAAATGTGCATAGATATATATGGGAAAATATAACAATCTCAAGATTCATCATTAAAGAAAGTGTTGAATTATAGTTTATCCATAAAATAGAATAGCAATATCTCATTACAAAAATGAGATTAAATGAACATATTGATGGGAAAGTTTACCAATATATGATAAGTGGAAAAATTACATAACAGTATGCTAAATATAGTCTATTTTTAAAATTTAATAATACTTTATAGCATATCTTTTCTGTAACATTTAAATTCTTAGCAAATTTATATTTTATTTATAATCAGGAAATAAAACATATACATGTATGTGTAGATTTTCCACTCAGAAATTCCATTTCTACAAATTTTTCTTGTATTTTAATGTTCATGAAGAATATGTTGGTGTGACCTTTTGGAAAGCAATTCAGCAATAGTTAAGAACCCTGAAAATGCTAGTAATTTGGTTTGGTAACTTTGCTTCTAAGAATATATCTCAAGAAAGGAACCTGAGATGTGGGTAAAGATGTATATCATTTGTCCATTTAAAATCATGAAAAATCAGAAAAAAAATCAAAGTATTTGATCATGGGGAAATAATTAAACCATCTAAATAATCACGTCTAAAGTATTGTGAGGCCACTTAAAATTATGATTTAAATAAATTAGAAAGTGATCGTGCTACAGTGTGATGTAGAAAGGAAAAAGAACCAGGATGTCAAATTATATAAATAGCATGACTCCAAAGAAGAAAAAAACCTAGAGAAAATACATAAACATGCAATATTTTTTCACTGTGAGAAAATTGCAAGTAATTTGCATGTTCATCTTTATATTGTTTTTCGTTTTTAAAAATTGTGTCTTTAAAAATTACTTGAAAATATGTGGAGTGATTGGCATGGACAAATACAATATTTAACACATGATGAAGGCTCCAAGAAACAGAGGCTCTCATGACACACGCTGGCCCTCTGTGGAGCACCTCACAGGTTTTTAGAAGAGTTGTGAAGGGCAGGACCACCCAGTCAAGTAAGAAGAACCTAAAGTTGACCATTAAGTTTACAGCCTTGCTAGTGGTTCTCAAAGTGCAGTCCCTGGACCAGGAGCATCAGCATCACCTAAGGATTTCGAAATGCAGAGTCTCTTGCCCCACCCCACACTTATTGAATCAGATATTCTGAGCTTGAATCCCAGCAACCTGTGCTTTAAGAGCTTCACAAAGATTCTGGTGCATACCGAAGTTTAGAACTGATCTTGCTGATGCAAGAAATCTCCTGGGCTCAGATGTCAATCACAGGGAATTATGCACATTAGCCCTGGTTTTGGCTGCAGGCACTGAAGCCGGAGGACTTGACGGGGAGTCTGGGATCAGCTGATGGGCAAACTGCTGGTCTTGCCACACACACTATAGCCTCAAGTGGTTTTGAAACCACAGGCAGAAAGTTGCTTATTGTGTTTGTAGAGTTTGATTCTGAAAAGAAATTTGCAAATGGTCTGATCTCCACATTTTTAAAGATGAGAAAAAGACACTAAGCCAGGTGAAGTGATTTAATGGGGCCTCATTTTCAGCTAGAACCTGGACTGAAGTCAGCTATCAGCCCACAGGTTTTATACCACACTCTACTGTCTACCAAACAAAAAATCATAAAGCGAGTCTTTCAAATTTATTCTGGAAGAAAAAGTCAATATTCTTTTATATCCCAAACAAACAAATAGGATAATTTATCCCATTTAATAATATCTCCAATGTATCTTCCAGGCCTGCCATCAAACATCTGTCTATTTTGGATAGCCTTGGGAAATTATCTACTAGAAAAATAGCTAAACAGATTTTGTGAGTTGGAAGGAAACTGGGAGGCCAAATAATTCATGGTTTAGGAGGCTAAAATACATGGAGATTATTAAATGATATTAATTTTTAAAATTGCGAGTCCTCTAGGATCTTGTTATTCTGAGTATGGTCAGTGGTACAAGCAGCATGGACATCACCTGGGAGCTTGTTAGAAATGCACACTTTCCGGTCCCTCCCAGACTTACTGCATCAGAATCTGCATTTTTAATAAGATCTCTCTATGATTCTTATGCACATTGAAATTTGAGAAATATTGCCTGAGGAGTTTCCCATTTGTCTTTAATGAGAGGAAATTGTTGTTTCTTTGGGGGGGGGGGGGGTGGAGGAATATAGTGCTTTCAATAGAATTGGCAAAGTTTTTACAAGGACATTAATATCTAGGAAGAAAAAGTATCAGCGTGTCTGACAAGCATGTATTATATGCAGATTTGGGAGACATTACAGAGGAGAGTAGAACTTACTCATTGAGATAAATATTAGTTAGGATCATCTGGTTGGCAAGCAACAGAGTAACAAATCAATCTGTCACACACAATAATAAAATTTGTTGATTACAGAAGTAGAAGTAGGGTGGGGTAGGGTAGGATCCAGGCATTATGCAATCAACAACTAAACCCTGTCAACAAGAACTGAGATTCTTTTAGCCTCTTCACTTCCCAGACCTCAGAGTCAGGCTCATCCTAAGACAGGTGGTTCTCAAAAACAGGGCTATAAGAATTTTTGTTTACATTCAGTGGGAGAAAGAAAACGTCTCCCCCAAGAATGGTTTATAACAAGAATGAACATATAATTTATTTTCCAAGCCACGATGCTTTTGAGAATGAAAGGGGACACTATTAATAGTCATACCAAGAAAAAAAGGCATAAACCTGGACTGTCTCAGACAAAACAAGACATGTGGTCACTGGTCACCTTGTATATTAGATCTGTAAGTTTTTCCTTCAGTCAAATTAGGTCCCATGCCTATCCCTCCTTGGACACAAAAACAGCTCCCAGAGGAATACCATAAAATAACTGACTTAGACTAAATTTGAATTCCATTCTACAACTGGAAACAGAGTGGATAAATAAATTTTAAAAGTAGGAGAAGATTCCTACTAGGAAAGAAAAAAGAGGGTAAATAGGTGTTGGGTATGCAACTGACAGCGCTGATGACAGGAGGCATTAGTAGAACCTACCAGCGCTACAAGTTCAGATGGAGTGTTGGCATTTAGAGACCATCACACCATCAGCCAGGTGCCCACAAACACCCTGGTTGCCTCTGATGCTTCATTGGTATAATTGTTTGGTATTGAAGGGGCCTTTCTTTTTGGAAATTATATATCATGACAGTAGATGGTGATGCATTTCTTTTCTTACTTGCAAATGTAAAAGCTAGCCACCAAGTGTCAGCTGCTCACATTTTTGCTTATAACTTCACTGACTATTGACATGTCAGTCAGGGCACAACCTTATAGGGCTTGATGATAACTTTGATCTTCTCTAAAATAAGGTATTTATTATTAACATTATTGTTGCGGGCCAGGGAGAATCCCAAAAGATGTCACTCACACGTTAGTGTATTTTCACAGTGCCAGGTTTATTAGGGGAGACCTGCCCAGGAAGCCAGGAGAGTCACACGCAGGTTACACACAGAGAGGAGGAGCTTACACAATAGAAGCGAGCAGAGTGAGCATCTGGCACGAAGTCCTGGTCGTTAGCACACCTGCAGGTGCAGAGCGGGCATCCATCGCAAGCCAGGTGGTGGAAGTAGAGGCGCACATTCGGTGGTACAGCCGAGCTTGAGCTTTGGGTGGTGGGAGCTCTGAGGTATAGCCCAGAAGGGGCAGAGGTCCCACTCATATTGGTGTCCAGATGGAGTCCTTACCCAAGTGTCCAGACTTGTAGTTTTGGGCACCCCAGTCTGTTCCTAAGGGTGTTATCATTACACTCCATGACCTCAGTCTTGACACAGCACTTGACACAACTGTATGGCCAACAGTGACTCCATATTGGATTGTCAAAGGTGTCCAAAAAGTTTGCTCTGTTCTTGCTGTATACAATTATTATTATCAACCTTTTTTCAAAATGACAAAAGAAGTCTTGATAGCATTATTAAAGAAGTTTTAAAAGTGAAAATAAATCATGTCAATTCCTGCTTCTAACATAATAAATAATTTCACCCTGGGGATAGTCCCTTCCAGTCTTTGCTCATATGCATACATATTTTAACATAGGTGTAGTCATGGCATAATTGTAATTTTTAGTTCTGTTTTTATCACTTTAGCACCATATTGTAAACATTCTAATTAGGATGCCATTCCTACAAGAAGTGCTCCGGTGAAAGACGGCACAGAAATGAAACCCCTGAAAGAGCTGACAGTTACCAAAAATCTTCTGTTCAAGGCCATATACTCTAAATCATTATGGGATTGGAGAAATTGTTACCTTGGCTTTAAATCTAGATTTTATTGACAATCCAAAAAAATCAGTAATCATGGCTTAAAGCCCCTAAAAAATATGGCACTGATTTTCAAAAAGAAGACGTGAGTAGCAAGAGGCAAATCGGCCTTTTGGCTAAAGACAAAATTCTCCTAATTCTTTGCTCTTATTAGGGATTTTGTAATTATACTCAGTCTGCTGTTTGGTGATGTTTCATGGATCTGTAGAAATATTTGACATTTTAGTCTAAACTGAATTATGTGTTGATACCTAGAACTTTTATATGGAAAAAATGCTAAATGATTGCCTACATTTAACCACCCCAATAGATAGTCATGGGAAAGAGATAAGCTGCCTTTTCTTTCTGTGCTCACAAGAGGACAGAGCACATTTCTGCCAGAATCTATATGGAGGAAAAAGCCTGATGCATGAGGTGAGGATTTTGCTCTGGGGTTCCTGAACCTCGATTAGCCGACTGTCCTTCAATGTCTATTCCCCCATTAGACTGTGAGCTCCTAAATGAGATGTAAGTTTTTAATTCTTTCTTATAATCCAAGCTCTTGGTATGGTTCCTGGCAATGCAGTGCTCAGTAGATATTGCCTGAATTTCAAAATTAATCATAAAATAAATTCCATGGTATTTTTGAAGACAGCAATGTTCATTCAATTTTTTTTTTTTTAAGCTGCACTTTCTATCCACTCAATCCCCTCAAGAGACTTTCTTCATAAAAGGGCAAAAATCATAAATTTCCCCTCTGATTCAGTGGGACAGTTTGTTAACGCAGAAGAACACTGAGGCCACTGGAGCATCGTTTCGTGCACTGCCCCTCTGCTTCTGCTAGGGAAGGTTCAATGTGTCTAGTTACAGGCATCATAAAGCATCAAATGTGTGATTTCACTGTTTCAAAACTAACTAGTCTGGATTAATTGTGTGAAAGGATTAGGGGGAACATCCTCTGGGAGCAGCCTCTCCCTGCACGGATGGTGAAACTATCGGTACAACATTTCTGGGGAAGCTGGCAACATGCACAAAAAGATTTTGGCACAAAATTTTCACTTCCAGGAATTTGTTCTCAAGGAAAATTTGAGGAGGTACATAAGATCTTTTAAATAATATTTATGGCATGCAATTTGCATGTCTTTATTTAAGAAAATACAGACCACTTCAATATATGCAAGATACTGAGCTTCCTAGAATCACAGAACTTTCATGGTGTGAAGTCTGTGCCTTTTTCATCCTAAAGGGAGAAGCCTGTGCCTTTCTACGGAAAGGAAGAATCTGACAGATGACAGGGCCCTCACCATGGACCAGGCTCTCTCAGCACTGCATTTCTGGAAAATGAGAGAAAACAAGGGTTTAAAATTACCAAAGCAACGCATAGCTGGAGTGGCTGTCGGTTGAGCATCTTCCAGGACACTGAACGGTTGCTGGTTCAATACCCAGTCAGGTCACACGCCTGGGTTGTGGGATTGATTCCCTGACCAATCAGTTTCTCTCTCACATCAGTGTTTCTCTCTCTCTCTCTATCATGTTCTCAGGTGAGGATTGAAAATATATAAATAAAATATAATTACCGAAACAAATTTTTCCTTCTGTAAGTATAGTCCACAAAGTCTAAAATATTTACTACCTAGCCCTTTTCAGAAAAGGTTTGTCAACTCCTGCCTATAGCTGCATATATTGTCTTAAAAACAATAGATCATTTTTTAGAGAATAAGCACCCTAAAGATTTTGCCTCTTTTGTCCCCACAGAGGAGTCCTATAGAAAGAAATGCATAAATAACAGTAGGAAAACAGGAAAAGAGTTCTGCAGGCCTGTGCTAACCTCTGATCATCCCACAGGGTTGACACGGTTGCTGACTCAAGGGAAACCGCCCTCCTGGTCAATAAGCCTGTTTCACTCTACATCTGCCACCTTTGGAAATCATCAGGCAATTACAGATGAGTTAAGCCATGCCATTTAATCAGACATGGAGGGATTCCAAGATGACTGCAGAGTAGGTGGAAGCTACACTCGCATGCTCCCAGCACCAAACCGGATTTACAGCTAAATTATAGAGCAATCAACCTGAATAACCAACTGGAGTCTAGCTGAAATGAAATACAGGGGAACCTCGGTTTTCGAACGTTTCCAAACTCAAACAGCGTTCCGGAACAGATTCCAATAGAAAAGAGAGGGATCCACAGCCGACAGCCAGGCCTCAGGATCCTGCCTTCAGCGGAAGCCGTGCGGCGTGTTCGACTTCCGAGGCGTGTTCGAAAACCGAAGCATTTACTTCTGGGTTTACGGTGTTCATAAACCGAATGTTCGTCCACGGAGACGTTCAAAAACCAAGGTACCACTGTATTATAGCTAAGGATTTACAGAGGAAGCCACATAGAGACTGGTAAGAAGGGAGGAGACATGGAAAGGGCTGGCTCCCTGCAGCCACATGGGGTAGCTGGAAAGCCAAAGGGACGTCTCAGCTGCAAAACTCCCTTCCCCCAATAGTGTGGGGTCCTAGCCTCATGCAGAGATCCACAACCCAGAGCAAGAGATGAGAAAAGGAAGAGCATCTGGTGGTGAAAATCACTGGGGTCTCAGTGTGCCTGGATGAAAAGGGAATTTGTTAGAGACCCAGAGGCCACCTTCCCAAGGTTGAGCACTCCTATTATTATAGTATCGCCTGGGGAGTACACTGCCTGGTCTCCAACTACTGGAGACACCTCTCTGCCGCATTCAGGTCCTGCAGAGAGGTCTGCCGGCTGCATCCAGCAGGGACCTGTGGGGCACTCTTTTCCTTTTTCTGGACAAGCTTTTGGTGGAAACAGGCAGTGATTGAACTGTGCAGCTTTGGAAAAGCGACCTGTCTTCCCACCTCAAGCACAAAGCCAATGCCCAGCCCTACCTGCTAAATCACTTGGTCTGCCCTTCTACTCCCAGTGGTCTGGCCCTGCTGAGTTCAGTCCACAGGGAGATCAGAGTGCCACACACAGCCAGGACTTTTGGAGCGCATCTACCAGGGAGGCTTTTGTCCCAGAATCAGATAGGTGGGTGATGGGTTGTGTGACCACATCAAGGGGGAATCACTCCTCTCTCCCCTGCAAGTTCAGCCCATGCTGTTCTCCCAATGCAAGACTCATTTGACTTACCTTTTTGGCAGCCAGGGGCTCTACCTGCTGAGTTAGTCCTTCGGGGACATCTGAGACCTGCTCAGGGCTTTGACTTTCAGTGCACATCCCCCTCAAAGGCTACTGCACAGAAAGGGAAGAAGTGCCTGCCGGCCTCCCACAGGCTTACCAGCACCCCCTTCAATGGGAGACTGTCTGGACCTGTCCTCCAAATCCCTGTGGTCCTGCCCTGATGTGCTCGGCTAAGGGAGTATTCCTCAGAGCTGGGACATTCAGAGCATCATCTCCCTCGAACACTTTTGTTTGACACCAGGACAAAGTGCTTGTCCCCCTCTTACAGGCTCCTCAGTCAAGAAAATCCTTGATTACTTTGATTACTTTTCAGTTTCATGACAAAAGTCCTTCAAAGAAATCAAGCTAGTTAAAATATTACCATGTGAAAAATTTTCTTAAGCCCTAAAGGAATTTCACTGACTTCAAAATGGCTATGAATCACATTACCTACTTTAAAAAAAATTATTTTATGTTTCAATATACAGTTGTCATACAATATTATATTAGTTTCAGGGATACAGCATAGTGATTAGACATTGATATAACTTACAAAGTGATCGCCCTGCTAAGTCTAGTACTCATCTGACCCCATGCATAGTTGTCACAATTTTACTGATTATATTCCCCTGTGCTGTACGTTGTATCCCCATGACTATTTTTGTAACTGGCAATTCATTCATCCCTTCCCCTTTTCCACCCAGCCTCCCAGCAGCACTTCCTTCTGCCAACCATTCATTGTTTCTCTGTGTCTATGAGTTTGTTTCTGTTTGATTTGTTCCTTTATTTTGTTTTTTATATTCCACATATAAGTGAAATCATATGGTATTCTCCAATAATACATCTGATAAGGGGTTAATATCCAAAATATATAAGGAACACATAAAACAACACAAAAAAGAAGCTGATTAAAAAATTAGCAGAGAACCTGAATAGGTTCTCAAAATAGGACATACAGATGGCTAATAGACATATGAAAAGATGCTCGATGTCACTAATTATCAGAAAAATGTAAATTAAAACCAAAATGAGTTATCACCTCGCACCTGTCAGAATGACTATCATTAATAAATCAACAAACAAGAATTGTTGGTAGAGATGCACCGTTCATGGGATTGTAAATTGGTGCAGCCACGTGAAAATACAGTATGTATGTTACTCAAAAGACTAAAAATAGAGCTACTATGTAATCCAGCAATTCCATTGTCTGTTTTTCTATATTGGATACTTCCCTATTTTTATTCTCACTTTTTCCATTTTTCATCCCATTGTCACTTTTTTTCAATGTGCCATTTGCCCTTAATTATTCTCATGACTGTCTCTCCCCAAGAAAAGTCAATTCCTGCATTTCAGTTTTCCCATATGTTGTATTATTTTATTTTTCCCACTCACCTCCCCATCTGCAGACACAATTATAAAAATCATTGAATTAGAAAATGAAATACCCAGATTCTATTCTGGTCTTTGCCACTATCTAGCTTGGTATCTCAGGATGTCTTTTTATTCCGTGGTTGTTAGGTTAACCTGTAACTGAGTAGATTGATCCAGGATCTCTAAGATATCTCACAAAAAAAAAAAAAAAAGGTGGATAAGATAAAATTTAAACTATTTGTTTCTAAGCAAGGAAAGTAACAAGTAACAGGTGTTTTAGATGCTATGAGTGCAACATTTCACAGCAATACACCAGATGTATACGGGCAGATTATCTGCAGAGCTGCCAAGAAGATGCACAAAGACATCTCCATCAAGGACTACAAACCATGTGCTAATCTCTCCTAGCCATATTGCCAGATATGCCTCTAGGGCCAAGAAAACTCGGTCTGATTTAACATAACCCATTATCCCTATTTTCTAAGAAAATATATTCTGTAGACTTTCATAGTAAATAATTTTAGGCAATATGTTCTAATTATATTATATGTAATAATTTTACATAATTCATACATAATTATCATATATGCTATGTTATTTATATACTATAAATATATATGATTATATAATACATAATAATATTTATGCATTTTATTTCCATTACTTTTAATTAGTTTGCTGTTTAATTTAAGCATTCAGAAGAAGGCACGAATTGGACAAATCAGTCTCCCAAACCTGACAGTCCATACACTCTAAATGAAATGTGCCTGTCCAGAGCTCCCAGCTCATGGAAGCAACTAAGTTTTCCTTTGCGCAGGTGTGACCACTCATTGCACCAAACTTGATAGGGGAACCAAGAGTGGCCCGACCGTGGTTCATCCAGCAACTCCTGAAGTAGCATGATTAAGGTGATTAATTACCTAGCCAATTACCTGGTTTTCTCTGGAATTTTGAGAGGAGAATACAGCTATTCTCAAAGAAGAGAGAAACAAGGGAGCGAGGCAGCGAGGAGCGGAATTGCTATCAGGGTGACATCATGAGCCGTATTCACCCCCTCCTGGCAGCCCATCAATGGTTTCCCACTTAAAGTTCAATCCACACATTCTCCTGCCAAAGGGCTCCAATACCCCTGAAATTTGCCTCTCACATCTCATCTCATCTCTGCCTACTGAGTTTTTCTGATTCATTTCATTATTGTCCTTGTCTTTGTCTTGGACTGCTGTGCTTCTGATTACTTCCACCTAGAATAAGCTTCTTGCACGGTGGGCTCGGTCTTCTCACTCGTCAGGACCCGGTTTAAGTGGCTCTTTTGCCCTAACCACCCAATCTACGTGAAAATCCCTCCACTGGCTACTTTCTCTCCTTCACTCTGCTCCCCTTCTCTGACATTAGGTTATTTCCTATTTCATAGTCTACTTTCTCTCACCAGAATATCAATTCCAAGAGAGAACGGGAGGCTTTGATTATCTTATTTATTGTTTCACTTTCACTGACTGAACAGTAAATGGCTTACGTGCTTATAAATTATGAATATAATAAACAGTGAGTGGAATGACAAGATATAGTAAGACCCTAAAACTGCCATATAGCTTATGAATTTCTGATTTCATTTCCAGGCCATATGTGTAAAAACAAGTTTTTTTAAGTGACTGACAAAAAATAATAATAAATTTCAAAGTGACTTTGATAACAAACAAAAAACAAATAAAAATAAAGTGACTTGCATTTCTGTCCTTGCCACCTAAGCACATCATGCACATTGGCCTGTGTGTGACTTTAAGCAGCAGGCCATCTGCTGGAGCCTTCCCCACACCAGGCAGTTTTAATAGCTTGTGTTCACCCAAAGCCCTGCACTGTTTCCAGATTGTTCTATATCTGGCAGGTGAGAGGCATCCCTGTCCATTTTACACTACACTCATCTTCCTGAAGTCTAGCCAGTGTCACCAATTAGCTGAGAGAAGAATTCAGATAAATTCTGCTTTATCCCATTAAAAACACTTATTAGATTGAATTGTGTCAAAATTAATAGAATGCTTATGTAATGTTGTAATTTTGTAGTGAAACAACACTATGCTCACTGAGTTTTAACAATCTGTTCCATTTATTCACTACTGGGAGAATAGAAAAGTTTTGTGTGTGTCTCCACAGATAACTGGAGAAGTTGAAGATAATACAGGACTGGACTAGGGTGCTGGCAATGGATTTGCAAAGGAAAAGACAGAAGCGAGAGGTGCTGGGAATGAAAATGTCATAAGGAACTAGTTGTCATCTAAATCTCAGGTTCAAAGAGACAGTTGTTCCAATGATGATGTAGTATTTCCAGAGTGAATGACTGAATGTTTTATACCACTGGCAAATAGGCAAGCAAAGAGGAGATAAATCATGGAAGGGGTAACTAGAGCCTACTATTTTAAAATAAAACAAATATACAAATATACAGGCATATCTTCTTTTATTGTGCTCCTTTATTGCTTCACAGATACTGGATTTTCCTCAATATTGAGGCAAGACATTTCACAGGCAAAAAGATTATGACTTGCTGAAGGCTCAGATAGTGGTCAGCATTTTTTAGCAATAAAGTATTTTAAATTAAGGTATGTACATTGCTTTATTTTAGACCCAATGCTATGGTATACTTAAGGACTACAGTATAGTGTAAACATAACTTTTATATGCACTGGAAACCAAAAAATTGGTGACTTGCTTTATTGCAGTATTCGCTTTATTGCAGTGGTCTAGAACTGAACCTGCAATATCATCGAGGTATGCCTGTACGCTTAGCTGTGCATTTTTTTATTAACATGGGAATGGTCAGAGATGAATGGATAAACCTGATCATTTTGCCTGTTGGCTTCTGGAACCTCTTCTGACTGTTACCATGAACTTTCTCGACACCTCCAGATTGCAGCTTGTATTTTAACCTATAATTCTTGGGCTTTGTTACCATAAAAAAGAGCCAAGAAATGAAATGGGGGGGGGGGTGCTCAATGAGTTAAAATAACCAAGCAAGTGCAATGTTATGGAAATCAAAGTATGAAAGAACTTCCAGAAGGAGAGAGTAGAGAACAGTTCAATGTGCAATATGCTGAAGACTTCAAAAAGTAGAACTAAAAACATGGTGATTGCATTTGCAATTAGGAGATTGCTAGAAAGTCAATAATTAAATATAGCAGGGGGAGTAAAATTACTATTATTATACTACAAGAACCAACTGCATCTGCTTCTTTAGTCTCAGGTAATGGCATAATCATATTTGGGACAAGCCTCTATGTCTAAGAAATTACTTCAGTGATCTTTTTTGTGTATAAGTGTGAATGGAAAGGCCCCTCTCACTTTTAGAAGAGGGTTTTAGAAACAACTGTTCTGCAGAGAAGAGTGAAAAAAAAATGCTATAGAAAGAAAGGCTAAAGGGCACAAGGATGAAATAAATAATGGAACATGTGAGAATGAGCTAAGAAAGAAGGAAGAGAGAGTCCTAGTGCAAAGGCAGGAGCCCTAAGAAGAGAGAAAGCAGCCCTAGCTAGTTTTGCTCAACAGTTAGAGCGTTGACCAGAGGACCCAAGGGTCCCGGGTTAGATTCCAGCCAAGGGTATGTACCTTGGTTGCAGGCTCGATCCCCGACCCCAGTGCGTGCAGAAGGCAACTCATCAATGTGTTTCTCTTGCATTGATGTTTCTCTCTCTCTCTCCCCCTTCTACTGTTTCTGTAAAGCAATAGGAAAATATCCTCAGGTTAGGATTTTAAAAAAAGAAGAGTGGAAGCTAATGTCCTGTTTTCAGAAATGATTGATGAATTTTTGAGACTGTAATATCTAACATTAAATTTAAATTGATGTCTACACTGTACTGTACATATAATTTCCCACCATTACTTCAAACCTTTGGAAAACGTTTGCCATACACAAGGCCATTAAGGTTGTTATTTATGAGGAAATGAGGAAATCAGGGTGACATCCACGTGAAGGAGAGTGGACCCACAAGAGAGAAAAAATCTCCAGACACTGCAAGTGATGCTTAAGAAGGAAATTACCACATTGGCCAATCAAGAGACTTCTATCCCCTTGAAATCCACAAGAATATCAAGGACATTTCATCCTGATATGGAGTGGAGTCTCAAGTCATCATATTGGATATTAAAATGAAGAGTGATCTTCAAAATCTTGAGAATCAGCTGACTCCCAGAATACATTAGTTTCACAATTTGTATTTTATTTTTGTAATCAGTATGGCAACAGATACCTGTACTGATTACAAAGTTGAGTAGATTGTGGCTTATTTGGTGTCATTTAAGGGACATCATGGAATTTCTCTCTGCTTCAAATTAACTCCCTATACTTCCTGAATGTTCTAAATTACAGATTAATTTGGGGCTATCAATTCATCTCGCATTAGTATTAGAATTGCCCTTCCTCTTAGAAGCTATCTCAAACTATCTGAAAATTTCAATGAGAGAAAAGAGGAGAAAGAGAAGGGAAGCCTGGAAATGTAAACCACATCCAAGGCAGGGAGAATGTTTGGGGTCCATCAAGTGTCACTAAGGCCCTGGGTCATGCAATTGATAGGCTAGAGTGAGAGGAGGCAAAAGAGACAGGGCCACAGATAATGCCACTTATTTAGAATTTTACTTGGAGCCAGATTTGTATCAAATTGTCTGTTTACTTATCTTTTCTCTATCTTTTTTTTTTTTTTTTTTTTTTTTTTACCATTTCTGCCACTTCGCACTCTTTTTCCAAGGTCCTCTTTACTAATTTTAGCCCCACCCCACCCTACTTTGTTTTTCTAGATGTGGAAACAAGTAGAAAAAATGGTCAAATTTAAGCTATAGGAAAAGGAGATGAGACTAATAGCATGAGTCACCAGCAACTTGGCATTGTGGCGCCTCAGTCCTAGAATCTGTCTACATTTTTCCTGGATTTAGACTCTAGCCTCAGTTTAGTTCATAGGCAATCTATCCATATATAGTCAACTCTTCAGCAACTACGGGCAGAGGATGAGCTCTGAGACTCATCCAAGAAGGAGGGGTCACACTGTCTTCGTAGGTTAATTTCTCACCTCAGCTGTTTATTTGCTCTGAATAAAGCCTATAGAGTTAGAAAGAAAATCATTTCTCTTTCCCAAAGTAGCTCTTTCAGTTACAGCAATATGCCTGAGCCTTTATCGTGAGTTTTAATGATTATTAAAGTCTCTATGATTTTCTGTGTTGGTCTGAATCCTCTCCATGGAGATGATTAGGTTAAAAAAATTTAAGCAATGACAAAGCTACTGCTTAGAACAGGTGTGAGAAAATTATAATATTCAGTCCAAATCTGCCCTATTGCCTCTTTTCATAAAGTTTTATTGGCACACAGATGTGCTTATTTGTTTATGTACTGCCTGTGCCCGCTCTCACAGTACACCAGCCAAATTGAGCAGTTGCAGCAGAGATCATATGGTCTTTAAAGCCAAAATTATTTCTTATCTAGCCCTTTATAGAAAAAGTTTGCCAGCTCCTGACTGCACACTACATCTTCCAGTATAGGCCTCCTAATGTGTATCATTCTTTTTCATCAATCATGCTTAACTGGTTTACTGCTAAAAGGATATGAATAGCATGGGAACTAGCTGAAGCATGGATTAAAAATAAGTATTTGAAGTAGCCTCAAAATTGCATGTAGCACAGTCAGCTTGATGAGTCTCTAACTCCCTTTGACCATGTTGAACAGAGCACAGGGCTTCTAGGAGTCTACAGGTCTACAGTGAAGTATGTTCCAAACCTTACACAAGCTCTTCAGAGGTTTTCAACTATGACTTATCTTGCTTGGAGCAAAGCACTGTTAGAATGAGGAAGGTTTTGATTTATGAAATAGTGCAGCAGAGCAAAAGGTATTTATAACTCATCCACTGTCACCCACAAATTTCCAAACCTTTTAGACCACTTTAGCTTAGAGTTCATTTCGAATGCATTTTTTAAAGACCAAAATTCAAAAGAACCTCAAAACACATAAAAATTAGAGCAAAATTCAAACTCTTTAAATTAGTATAAATACAGCATATTCATATCCCTATTATGCTTGGGAGTATCAGACTTTTTCATTCACTTGCTATTTTCTATAGCAACCCCCTTGACCACATCTAATATCTTCCCACAAAGTAATAAAGAATAATACTCTTAAAAGTAATATTCTTATTTTATAAAAAATATTAATGATGTAAGCTCTCCATTTTACAAAACAGAAACAAGATTGGATTATTTTGAGTATGAACTAAATGAATTTAGAAAATATTTTTATATTCCATTTGACAGAATTCTCTAAGGTTTCTAAGTCTGTTCATCTGAAATTTTAGTACCAAGACTTTACTCAAGACACGCACGACTGTGTCTGACTTTACCTTGGGTTCTCATGCCCTTTTTTTTTTTTTAACTTGTTTCTAAAGACTATTTCAGACCAACATTAAAGTTTGAGACAGCCTACAGTTTGCCATTTTTGCACTCATGATATGTGGTAACAATATATTGTCAGGCTTAAACATCCAGATTGCTTAAAATCCCAAGAAACTGATTTGAAAATAATTTCCAAACACTAAGTTTGAAGAACATTCAACCTTTAATTCAATGTGTCTCACATATCTAAATTTAGCAAACTATAAAACAGCAGTTCCCACTGGTTCCAAAGATGATCTAGTCCAGAGCTGGCTCTCTTCCCAAGGTGATATGCCAAGTCCTGCTGTGTTCACTCCCTGCTTTATGAGAGCTGGTTATTATGGGTTGAGGGGGATTTTCTGTGTTTAATAACCTCCTTTCAACCAGTGTAAAGCAGTTCAATAATTTGGATGTAGCAGAAGCAACTTAGGGCTGATTTGCAATGTCCTTCTACATGTATTACCTCATTCATTCTTATTACCTGTTTTTCACAGGTGTGGGATATGAGCTCGAAGAGGCTAAGTCACAGGTCATGCAGCTAGAAAGGTACGGAACGAGGTTCAAACCCATGTCTTCTAATTCCAAGATCAGATCTTACAGACAGGAAAAGAAAAATGATTAGAGTTTGAACACATATCAGAAATCAGAGCTAGTCAAGCAAGCAAGCTGTGTTTATCACAAGAAAATTCTAGCAACGTCAGGTTACACCGTAGACTCAAAGATAGGAAGAAAGACAAACATCATAACAATGTAAACACTAGGCAATGCAGTAAAACAGAAGACTGAATACATGGTAGGGAATCAGGGAACCCTTGTGAGTTGGGGAGGAAAAACAAAATTGATCATGACCAAAAGTTCTAGACAAGAGCCAGCAATCATAAAGTTAGAGGAATTGAGAGAGCAAGGGGAAGCAGCAGAAAGCCTCTGATTTTCCCTTGTATTTGTTAACTCTTTTTTTAAAAAATATATCTTTATTGATTTCAGAGAGAGGAAAGGAGAGGGAGAGAGAGATAGAAACATCAATAATGAGAGAGTCATTGATCGAGCCCACAACCCGGGCACATGCCCTGACCGGGAATCGAACCCCAATTGCCTGGATCCCAGGTTGACGCTCAACCGCTGAGGCACGCCCGGCCGAGCATGTATTTGTTAAATCTTTACTGATCATCTTACCCTAGGCACAATGCTGGGTACTGAGAATGCAATAACAAAATATATCCTGGTTCTTCACCATTTTCTAATATTGTAAGAAAGACAGAAATATAAGCAAGTAACTACTATACAATGTGTAAATCATTGAGGGAAAGCCATATACAAAGTTCTGTGCAAACACAGAGAAGACACACGATGAGATCATCTGAATTAACTGATTCATACCAGAAACTTTCCTACAGTTCTGCAACGGTGGACGCAAGGGCTGGACTTGAAGTTTGTGAAACAAAATAGTTGAGAGCTCTTGGCTGGTTTGTGGATGGAGAAAGCCAAAAGAAATACAGGTGCACCGATATTTAACAGCAATCAGTTAACAACCAGACAGAATAAGTGAGACTAGTGCAGAGGTTAAAAGACCCAAGGACAGAAAAGTATGTTCCCAGGAGGGGGGAGTGGAGGTGATCTGATCGATGATGCAAACAAAGACCAAAGGCAAACTCTTCCCACTTCGCAATTTTGCTTCAGATGAAGTCAGGTGCTAATTGATTGGGGTGATGATAAAATGTATTGAGCAAACCTGGTATGGAGATTAAAATGAAGATCTAGTAATAATTTACCCAGGGCAACTGGATTAATGGTTATCTTCTATCTGATCTAACCCTGTCTGGGTTAATGTGGTCAAGCCATCTTTCTGAGCCTTTGTTTAAGTGGGAGCAATAATATGTACCCCAGAGCTGTGGGCTTGGAAGGAAGGAAGGAAGGAAGGAAGGAAGGAAGGAAGGAAGGAAGGAAGGAAGGAAGGAAGGAAGGAAGGAAGGAAGGAAGGGGAGGAGAAAGAGGAGGAGGGAGGGAGAGAGGGAGGGACGGAGGGAGGGAGGGAGGGAGGGAGGGAGGGAGGGAGGGAGGGAGGGACGGAGGGAGGAGTAAGGAAGGGAGGAAGGGAGGAAGGGGGAAGGAAGGGAACTGTGTGAAATGCCTGGTTAATTGTAGATAATTCAACAAATATTATTGATAAATAACTAATAAGTTAGCTAGAGTCCATCTCAATTCCAACTTTTGGCCTTGTGTCATTAATACACATTAACTGAAAGCAGAGACAACAAGAGTAAGCATGACTTTTAGAAGCTTGAAAAATTAGTTGAGAAAGGCCAGCGTGAGAACATTCTTCACACGTTTCTGCCTTCCAGGGGGCCGTGAAACATTCCGTGGGCTTCTGCAGCCTCCAACATAATGCCGTGGGGCTCCGCACTGAAAATAGAGGTCATCCTACTGGAGTTATCTCAGACGCAAAGCCAGACAGAGCAGACACATCACGGAAATAGCTTTATGTTCAAGTGAAACACCAGCAATTTATAAGTTCTTAGGTCTCAACATCACAAGTGATCCCTTTTTCCATGTAATCTGTTTCTCCGTTCGTGCTCAGTGTTTATAATGGTCGTCTGAACACAGGAGAGCAACTGTTCCAAACAAGCAGATCTTGTGTTTGCTCTTCTCTTGTTTTATCAGAGATGCAAAGTAAAAGCTGTAAAATTATAGCAATAAGCAGGCAGACAGTTCAGAAAAGATGGGAAGGATACGATCTTCGCTATTGTAGGTAATGATCAGGTCTTGGAGGCCTTCTAGAAACAAGGGGAAATTGCATGCTCACCTTTCTCCACTCGCTGGAGGGTCTGCACGCCTCAGTTTACAAGATGGCCCTAGGGCCAAAGACACAGTGTACGGGAGAAGACAATAGTTAGTCATCTGTGGCAGTCCTAAAAACCCACACTTGCAGCCCAAATGTAATGATGATGATTTTCATGCAGGCTTCTCTCATTGTATGTACATTACTATTACAGGGTCTGCTACAGGGTATCTGTTGACCTTGACCTTGAATATGTTAACCCGAGTGTCTCTGCTTTGCTTCTGCCTGATGGCAACAGTATTTTTCCTACTCTCTAGAATGGGTAGTATAAAGACAACATGCTTTTAAAAAAATTGCATGAATAAAAAATGCTAACAAAGGAGACCAGAAACAGGTTTCAAGTCTTGTTTCTTCCATTAAATAGCTATGTGGCCTTGGACAAGTCACCTTATTTCTCTGGGCCTGTATTTCTTACCTGTGAAATGAAGAGATTAGGCCACATGTGTCCAATAATTCCTCTGGTTCTAGTGTTCTAGAATTTCATCATTCTAAAGCCAAGCCTCTCAGGTAATCAGAACATGGGGTAGAGGTATACATTGCTTACGCCTCGAAGAGATTTTTAAAAAGAAAAGAAAAGGAACATAAGCTCCTTATTCCTGAGATGACTAGTACGTCTTTGAGGAAGCTGGATTGAGCAGATTTCCTCTCTTATGGAGCAAAAATATTCTCTTTTTTTGAGATGCAGAGAGATATCATGTGCCTTTCATAGGTGAGCACCTAATTTCCCAAATTAGAATTGACCTCAATGAAATGAAACATTCGTCACAAGTGATAAAACACTGATGTATTTGTCACAGCTTTAATTATATCCGGGAGTGACTTAGTGCCATTGTGAACAAACACCTACAGAAAGTTCTCAAAGCAACCCGCAAACACTTTCACTTCATAACCTAGGGACAAATTTAACGCAATAATATTAATCATTATACAAAGGAGAGAAATAAGAGCACACATCACTAGAGCAATTTTTTTAAAAAATCTCAAGGGGGGAAAAAATGTAAAAATTTTATGCCATACCCATTTTGAAGAAACACAAAAGTGATTTCCATTTTGATATAACGAATATGATTTTGTGTTTTGCAAAAGTATACTACATTTTTTAGTTCCCATTCTCCAGAGTAAGATGAAATGTCCAGAATTCTTCAGCTTGATCTCTTGCTTCTGAGAACCACCCTTCAGTTTTCTGAGCAGGAAACACTCCAGTGCTGGTGCTTAAAACCTGGGAGTCTTGCCAAGAAGAGCCAAGTAACTTTAAGAGATATTAGACTTAGCCTCTGATCTGAAAAATGACATGTTTGAATGCCAAAGATCCTATATTCTTTAAGTCATATCAGGTAGGTGAGTATCTGTTCTTTGCCCAACCAGTGATAACCTCAACGATGCTGGCAACAGGAGCAACAGCATCCAGAAAAACATGTTCTATAAAACCCAGCACCCTAGTGGACTGACTCAGATATGAAGGACTTTCTTAAACCTAATTCTAATTCCTGACTTCAGTTGAAGTCCATTTCTTTCCTCAGAGAAGATATAATTGCTAATCTTTCTTATCTTATGCCAGGATTTTCCATATACACAAAGACAGTTATTAGTTATATTTTAGCTTCCTTTCATTTGCTTCTCCTCTCAAGTAGAATAATTTTTTTTAAGTCACACTGTTCTGCACTAGGGATGGAGGACTGAGGAACTGCAGTTTCTAGAAATACTTTCTCTATTTTCATCAGAACATTCATAGAAATTCCAAATTGCCTCTCAGTAAGAAAGCAAACGTATATCCTAATTTTTTGTTCATGACAAAATTAAGCTCAGAAACTGAGATTGTCCTTGCCAATAATTTCTTTAACATAGGTTCACTTCAGAAATTATAACTTATAATAATAATATTTCACAAGCCAATAGCATACATGATAGTGTCTTTTAACAAGCTAGTGAAGAAATAACATATTCCAAACCAATGATAGATTAATTACATTATTGTTCCAGGCAAAGGGGTGATGAAAAAAATAAAGTCCAAATGGAGTAGAGGTGTACTTTTCAATGAGTTGGTTCTTGAAGAGGCGGCTTAGCCAACCAAGAACTGCCATCCAGCTGCCAGTGCTAACTGAAAATCCCTTGTTGCTAGAGCATGATGCTGGCAGAATGAAGGCACTGGCATTGGCAGGCAAGGTGACCTCCTTCAAGGGGCCACTGCACAGTTTTCCACCCAAGTCAACAAGAGTAAGTAGCCCAGCCACAGAAGGAGCTAATGTCCAAGGTCTTTGGAGAGCTCTTCAGATCAGCAAAGAGCAGCCTCGCCCGCAGTGAACACTCTCTATAAGTCCTCACAGACCCTTGTTATTTAAAGTTTAAATGTCCATTACATTACAGTCACTCTTCCATATATTCATATTGATAAGCACTCAGTAGCACAACAATTTTGATGACATCATCCTGATATGGACTCCTTGGTATAAACAAATTCAGCCTTTGATCAAAACAACTTCACTTAAGTCATAAACAAATGGATTTGAGATCATAACAAACCAATACACAACACTAACAAAATGGAAACATGCAATCAAATTGGCAAGACTATTTTAAGAAAATGGAAAATTCTGAGTTTGGTTCATCAGTTTCCCTGGATTTTCTATATAGTTTCTGTTAAATACTTCATGTGGTGCTACCCTACAGCCTCTGGGATCATCTGTGTATAGATCACTTTCCTTTTCTACTATTGCTATTTGGCCAACAGTCTAAGGGTAAGCACTTTTCTTCTGGGAGAAGTGAGTAGCAGGAAAAAGAAACTAATAGCTACCCTAATCCTGCTCTTATTTCCAAAAGTTCCACTGTTGCTGTGCCCTAAAATGCTGAGTAGATGACATCAGTTCCACAAAAGAAAGAGTGGATTGGTGAAATAACAGGATGGAAAACAACTCTGGCATTCCAGCCTCACCCAGTCCACACAATCCAAGGCTTCCCACAGACCATCTGACACATAAATGACAAAGGACAAACATAAAAAAGAAAGAAGAAAGAAAAGAGAAAGAAAGAAGAAAGAAAGAAGAAAGAAAGAGAAAGAAAGAAAGAAAGAAAGAAAGAAAGAAAGAAAGAAAGAAAGAAAGAAAGAAAGAGAGAGAAAGAAAGAAAGAAAGAAAGAAAGAAAGAAAGAAAGAAAGAAAGAAAGAAAGAAAGAAAGAAAGAGAGAAGAAAGAAAGAAAGAAAGAAAGAAAGAAAGAAAGAAAGAAAGAAAGAAAGAAAGAGAAAGAAAGAAAAGAAAGAAAAGAAAGAAAGAAAGAAAGAAAGAAAGAAAGAAAGAAAGAAAGAAAGAAAGAAAGAAAGAAAGAAAGAAAGAAAGAAAGAAAGAAAGAAAGAAAGAAAAGAGAGAGAGGGAGGGAGGGAGGGAGGGAAGGGGGGAAGGGGGGGAAGGGGGGGAGGGGGGAGAGGGAAGGGGGAAGAAGGGAAGGGAGGGAGGGAAGGAGGGAGGGAAGGAGGGAGGGAGGGAGGGAGGAAGGAAGGAAGGAAGGAAGGAAGGAAGGAAGGAAGGAAGGAAGGAAGGAAGGAAGGAAGGAAGGAAGGAAGGAAGGAAGGAAGGAAGGAAAGAAATTGCCCCAAATCTTGCTGCCAACAAGTGAGCCACACTTTTAGTTGAAACCAAGCAAGCAGGCAAATAAAACTAGCTGTTTCTATGAAGCTGCAAAGTGAAGATTTCCAGGAAAGGAAATTCTAAAGTTTCTATCAACCAGGAAGCTGATATTTTCCTAAACACAAAGCTGTTGATATTTTTGGATGCTCGCAACATATGATTACGTGCAAACATGCAATAATGCAATACCAAGGCGTTGGGCCCGCTGGAAGAAAGATTGTGCAAAGTCTTCGACTGTGATATTTTAGGATACTTTTGTAGAATGTAGCTAATTATGTCATCACAAGCCTGCATGGACACACATCAGAGCCAACATCTTTATATCATGCACACATGTTTAATATCTCACTAATGCTTGTGAGCAAGAGAATGAAGCCTTTGTGTAACAGAAGAGTCATCCTGCTGTTTTCATACAACACCCACTTCTGCGTAGTCAGACCCTCCAATTCTGAAGCTTTTAATAAGCTACTTGCCCACAAATTAAAAGAGATTCTGTAATTTCATCACTAGAAAAGAATGTGATTTCAGAATCACAAGAGTAAATAAAATAGTAATCCTTGTGTTATAAATTATGCATCTTTCATCTCAAAGGACAATAAATAAAGCATCTTTCAACTCTACGAATCCCAAAGCAGTTAACAATTTATAAACTAGCACATGGGGATCACTTGATTCATCACTGAAAGACACGCTGCCTGGGATACTGTCGTGTTTTTTAACAGCGCACACAAAACATTATTGAAAGGTGAGAAGCAAGGAAATGCTACACCAGTGGCCTAGATTTGCGACATCTGAGAAGAGGAGATGGGAAGCCGATTGAAAGCTGCTCTCCCGTTTGAACTCAGAAAGCTGCTACTTTCAAGACTTCCCAGGTACAGAGGTATCACCTGTCAAAGTTCTTGTCAGCATTCCCATTTGTTTTCACCTGGATTATTAGAATAGGCTTTTTTGGAGCAAATTTTTGTCACATTATTTATGTATTGATAAACCTCGTCACTCCCCTTTGCCTGGCGTAAAGCTCAAACTTCTGAGAATGGCATGAATCTATCAAGCTATTGATTATAAAAGATCCTTCAACATCTAGCTATCTTACCTAACTCTGAGAAAAAATGGGCTCCCCAAAAGGTAATCTCAATAATTTCATTGATATAGCTAACACTTGGTGTGAGTGTTAGTACTAGGGAGGAAGGAGATAATATCTGTTCATAAAACCCCATTACTTTGATGACCATACTAAACCCCAGGGAAATTAGATAACTTATCCAGATTCATGTAGCTATATAGAGACAAAGTTGGCATAGTCCTGGAGGAGGTAGTCTCAACTGGTGGGAGACTCAGATCCAGTTTAAAGATAAGGTGACCATATACTTTATCATTCAAACTAGGACACACATGCGACTTAAAGGGCATGCACCAGTAATATTTACACCAAGATGACAAGAATAAACTGCGGCTGTCCAGAAAAGGCTGGACTACAGCTCCTCAAGCTAAGAAAAACATGGTAGAATTTCCAGAAGTTTGGTGTAGGGCGTCATAAACAGGTAAAACATATACACAATGACTTCATAACACAGTATCTACAGGTGGTCAACATACATATTTGGCTGGCCTGGCTTCTCTAGAAGATAGAACTAGAGAGCATTGTAGGAGTTTTTTATTTTGAAAAGTTGAGTAACACGGTTCTAGAATCCTCATGGCAAAATTCTTTCTGGGGCCCACCAAACTCTGTGAGCTGCCCTCAAAACCATGTGTGCTCACTTCAGGGGGATAAAGGGTGCTTGTGAAGAGAGCTGACACATCTCAAAAGGGACGCTGTTCTCCCAAGCACTCATCTTTGGCATTTATGAACCTCTCTGGCTGGGTGCCAAAGGCCCTACAAAGGTTGTATTTTCCTTGTTCACACGTTTGAGGTATAACACCATGGAGGATGACTATTACCAAGGGCACATTTTCACCTGCCAAATATGGCATCTCCTTAATGAATGAGGCATCTCTACCCATATTTTAGACCTTGAAATGGGTTATGACCAATGGGACGTCATCTACTGAGCTATAACGTCATGATGTAAATATTTACGTTTTCTTTAAAGAGACATCTTTTCAAATACACATTTGATGCTGAGACCCTATGATATCCGAATCCAGGGCAGAAGGTTGATTGGCTTCTTAGAAATGCCTCGTATCACCTTTGCTCCAGTCTTGAGCACTGTGAGTGTACTAGTTTGTGTTTGCTTTTTAAAAAAAATATAAACTTAACTTGGGCTGCCCTATAATATAAGGTACATGAAAGTGCACACCTACAGAGAATAAGCTTCCTCCAAGTTTCCAAGTCTTAGATTTTTCAAATATTGACAATGTCAGCCCATAAGAGCCTTTATACATATAAGCATTCAATCAATACATGGATTGATTCTTAGGATGTGGTCAAGAGGCAGTTAAAAAGAGCAGTGTTTGAGAACAGTGAGGGAGAATGACTTGTTTGCAGCCCTGATTCCTGAATATACTGCGGAGCTCAAAATAGGGTAGGTATTCAATAAATATTTGTTGAGTAAGTGTTGAAATAATGCCTATAAATCTTTCTCTTCTCACAGTGACTCAAACACATAAAGCAGAATGATAGCCCTCGGGTTAGGAAGGTTGGCCTGCATGATCTCTCCATTTGCCTACCTGATTCCAGGTGGTGACAAAGCAGCCAGGCTGCCTCTCTTTCACCCTCAAGCTCTCAGCTTTCCTGTAGCCTTATTAAAAAATTCATCTTTTCTTCACCCTAAGTAAATTCATTAACAGATGGATATCTCAAGAGGAAAAAGTTAGACTGTGCTTGGGAAAGACATACCTGTAAAGATAAGGCAGGGATCAGGAGAGACCAACTATTTCTCAATAGCCACCCTTCTCTGAACCTAGCTCACCTACTGATGCAAACTGTGAAACATTGGACCCGTCTTTGTAAATGAATTCCAGGCCAAGACCACCACGTGTTTTGTTGTACACGGCACGCTGCACCTCTGTATCCATGGAAATCTTTCTTGCTCACGTGGAATGAAACACAGACCCCTAAGAGTACACAAATTGAGCAGTAACTACTATTACCCACTAAAAGACAAATCAACGTCAGCTTAGGTCAAAGCACGTCCCTATACATCTGGCAGTTTTGGGGAACAAGGTGTTCCTGATTTATGAATTTGCCAGATAAATGGTTTAGGAAATGGCAGAGTCTATATGCAGACCATATGCAAGGGGCCGTGTGACTCACGATCTGAATTAAATCTATAGAAGGAGGAAGTAGGGGTTATAGAAGGTAAAGAAAACGAAATACTCAAAAATTCCTAAAGAGATTGAGGGGAGTGCTGGGTTTCCCACAACCACAGGGATTTGAGCAAATTTCACGTGAATCTCAAATGACAGGGTGACTCCAAGCTAACGTTGGAGATAAAGTTGCAAATTTGTAACTAGAATCCAGGTGTTTTCAACCAATCAGCAGCTCTTTCCAAAATCATTTTGCCCTTCACACATGTGAAAATGTGCTCTGAAACGTTACCCAAGATTGAGAGAAATTTTTAGAATATAACTTTATAAAGGGCAGGAGCTGTGTTTTAAATATATAAAGAAAAATGGTGTGCTTTATCTAATGCACAGCACGGCCTTCCTTTCCTCCTCCCGCATGATCACGGCTAATCAGGGCCCTTTCACAGCACCGGCAGCTGAGAAAGAAGATGGGCCGTGCACGCCAAGCCCGGCTTGTTTCCACTTGCCACAGAGGTGAGGAGCAGTTGCCCTGCCAGCTGCCCTGAGAGTGACTCCCTTTGCGCTGCTCCCCGCAGTTGCCCAGGTCCTGCCCTCGCCTCTCCAAGTCCAGTTGCAGGGCTTCTTAAAGGGCCCTGAGGCCCAGTGTCACCTGGCAGCCATGCACCTGAGGCCAGCCAGGCGGTGCTAAGCCTGTGTTCTTTGCTCCTTACTACAGCTCACCCCCCCGGCCCAGAGGGGAGACCGCGCTGGTTGGGTTCCTACTGGGTTGCCTAGGTACAGCAGATCTACTGATCAGCTCTTGGTTGAGTGTCCATAAAGGCTAAGACATACACCATAGAATTACCCTTGAAAATGGAGCTTTTAAGAAAGTGTTCAGTTTTAGTTGGGGAAATACCCCTGCCAGTAAACAGATCCTTAACTTGAGAGAATTAAGGAAAGAGTTCTTAATTGTTCATAGTACATTACAAATTTGTTTAAAAAGAGAAAAAGATTATGTAAAAATCATGCTTTTTAAAAAAAACTATGTTTCTCTCCAGCTTCTTACCACCAGAAAGGGTTAATGGTATCAAAATTCCATCAAGAGAGTTGATGAGGTGACTCTAGGACTGGCTTTTTTGACCAGTTCAATGATCTGGTTTGACCAGCAGTAACCCTCCAGTGTTACCTGTAGTTTCTGTTCCTGCCATGGGAAACCCGACATTGACCTCACTTCCCGTCTGCTGGCCTTGCTCCTCTAGGACACCACTTCTGGAAGCAGGTGAACATCTGTAAGGACAGAGGAGTGGGCTGCTGCGGTGCCTGCTCCACCCATTGCCCCCCGGGAAGTAAATCTGGGCAGGGAAGGACCCAACCAGATGTACGCTGCTGGGGCAACCTCAATCAATATTTTGTAAATGGGGAATTTCCTCAATTCCCCTTTGTGCATTAAGAAAAACAAAATCTGTTGGCATTTTTCTACATACTATACCCCTAGATTTGTAGTTCTAGGCATGATGACACTTTAGTAAAATCTGACTTCCCTTGCTACTCTAATTTTCTTTCCTTTCCCCTTTCCCCCCGATTGTTCCTCTCTCATTCCCCTCACATGTGACTTCTCATCTTATCCAATTTCTCTTCATGAAATTCTTTAGCTATTGAACCCTCAACCTGAAAATGGCCATGTTGGGAGTTTAACGTGCAAGGTGTTTTCTGAATCATCCTGTTTGCTCAAAAAGCTGAATGTAAAGGAATCCAAATTGTAAAGTAATCTTGGAGTCCAGTGGCTTCCAAAGACTTCATTGTAGGATTAGGCAACCCTCGCTGTGCAGATGCAAATACTGTTTGCCTTACGATCGGACCTGGTCCACTTCTTGTATTTGGGGCGTCCACTTCCGGACCACCTTACTCCCTAAAATCTTTTGTTGTTAAACTTTGCCCCCAAGAGTACTTGTTTCTGAGCTACTCTTCCCATAACTTCTCTAGGTTAAATCCTCAGTGGCTCTGAGCTGCTATAATGCAAGATGAGCTCTCTCAAAGGTTTTTTGTAAGTATCTGAGTGCAGTGACGCGGGGCTCGAGGTGACACAGGGGTTCCTTCCTTTTCTTCCTTCCTGACTTCTCACAAAGACTCATTTTCTTCTGGTCAAAAAAAACAACAAACAAACCAAAAAATAAACAAAAACAAAACAAAAAACAAAAAAACCTGTTATGTTGCTATTGTTGATTTTTCAAATGGGTTTTTTGTTAAATTTTAAGTGTAGAACTGGAATACCAAACAAGCTGTTTTTAAAACACACACACACACACACACACACACACACACACACACACACACACCTAAATCTCTCCCTTTAGGAGTCTTTTATAATTTACTTTGTTTTCCAACACTGAGATTTTACAAACCTGTTTCTCTTGCAATCTCTCCTGAAGAAAAAAAATCTCCAGCTTTTTCTCTTTGCTGTTAGAGCTGATTGTGTTTTGAGTTTTCTTGTTTTAATAAGAAACATTTACATGTTTTATGTGCCATATATATATATATATATATATATATATATATATATATATATAAAAGAAATCATTAGCAGTGCCTAAAGTTAATAGCCTAAGAATGTATAGCATAATATACTGCAGTGTCATTGACTGGGTAAAAAAGATTTAAAATAGGACTGAGGGAGAGAAAGTATAAACAGTATGAAACTATTACTACTCCAACTAGTTCTGAAAGAGCTCAATGTGAAACCAACCAGAAAATGATTATTCCACAACTATAAATATAAAGCACTAAAAAAGACAAAAGCTCTCTGGCATTGTAAAAAATCCATAAATAAAAAGCACCCCCAAAAGCTTTTGTTGGCAAAAGTGTTTAGTGTGGCAATAAAAAAGAGTATTTGTTTACTTTATATTAAGCAATATTTTATGGAATCTGTACAATTAAACACTACATAAGAAAATAAGAATCGGAGTTTGTGTTTGCCACCTAATTGAGCACAGAATCGGATGAAGAATCTGAAGAGACTATGTGCTAAAAGCACATGTACAGTCAAGGTTACTTGCAATGTGTTGTAAACATAAAATGTTCTATACAAGAAAAAATCATTCTTTGAAGGTACACATACACACATCTACATATACAACAACACAATATGAAAACGAGTTTATCATTATGGCTTCATATTTTGCATACATATGTTTAAGTATAAGCAGAGTAGCATTTTGAGGTAGAGAGCTCTACTTCATGAAGCCAGTCAGGCTAATATTCACATCAAATATATTTTTGTTAAGGAATATATTATTATCTGATTTTATTTTGTTGATTTTTCATTAGGCTACATAAGAAAGAGTGACTTTTTAAAAAGATGCAGTTATCTGTTGTCGGCTAAAAGACAGTCACAATAGTGTTAAGCACTAAGTACTAATGAGCACTTAGAACCAAGAAACAGCAAATTAAAGATTTAACATAACAGATTACACATAATAATAATTTTGATTCATCAAGTCAAAGACTTTCAAGTGTCAGCCAAACTGAGGGTCTTGGTATTGATAATTCACCTAATAATGATAACAGTAAAAGTAGTTTTACCTTATATATCTATTGCACTTTGATAAGCCCAGGTTACTAGTGTATGAGCCAGCTGCTTTGCTCCTTGCACTCTGTGGGAGACAGAGGTCACTAGGGTATTCTGATGGGCAGGAATGCTGGTAATGAAAACACAGCAACAGAGGTTGGCATAACCTTTGCCTTCACGCCAATATCATTAGCAAAAGATGTGAATGCAATGTCAAGGGCAACTGGGTGCCCTTCCAATGTCTGGACTCTCCCCGGAGCAATATGAAAGGGAAGCGTTACCATCATTACTATGGATTATATGCAGTTTTCAACAGTTGCTTGAAAGCAAAACAAAATACAATAGCAGTTTTGTATAGATTTAAACTAATAGGTTATCTACTTAGTGTAGAATATGATTCATTCAGAATAGTTTGCTTTTTGCAAAAGAAGTGTTCCCAACTCGTTCAACCCTTCCTGTTTTTACAAGTCTCTTCTCTCAGAGAGTGAAAAGAACTATTGGGGGACTATATGCCTGGCTATCTCAAGATGAAATCAAAGTATGTCACTTTAGAATTTATAAAAAACTTTTGTGCATATTAGCCTCTGTAATTCCCACAACTATCTTTTGAAAAAAGTTATTGCTATCATTTTTTTACAGTTAGGAAACTGAGGCAAAGAGTTCAATGACTTTACAGAGAGTTCAGCAACTCACCAGAGGTCACAAGGGTAAAGTCGGGATTTAAGTTCAAGTCTTCTGTTTCCAAATCTAGGGCTCTTCCCACTATTCTAGTACCTACCTCGGGAACTAAAAATGTCCTTTAAAGAACCATGATGTGGAAAGCACTATGGTCTATAATGATTCTACAGGAGGAAGGGAGGTCAGGGAAAAGGCAGATTTAAAGTTGATTCCAAGGTTCCCAATCTACACTCCTGGGAGGATTTCTCCTGCATTAACAAAAATAGAGAAATCATGGGGAGAAGTGGGGTTTGGAGGGAAAGATGATAAGAATATTTTAAAGCGCAGTATGTGGTTGGAGGTGGCCAACAGTCAGGGAGCTCAGAGAAGAGGCTGAGAATTAGGATGAGATTATTACAGGAAGCTGGGTAAGATCAACCAGGAAAAAGCCCACAAATGCAGAAGAGCTATGAGAAGAACCTCAGGGAAACACGGAGAGTGGAGGAAAAACACACACAGGGTGTCCCCCAAAATGTACACACGCTGTAACAGCCAATAGTTCAATATTGAAAATGAAATGTATTTAAATAAACAGTTTTTATAATTATTCAACGTTGTGTGTTTACATTTTTAGGACACCCTATGTATTCAGAAAGATGGAAGTAGTCTCATTTCAAGAAGTGAAAAATGTCTTCAAATGGAGAAAAGTAACTATTTCCTCAAAGATAAAAATAAACAGAATGTAGTAAAGGCATAAAGAAATCATGAATGGAAGGAAGAAGAGTTGAGAAGGTGCATATCAAATAATTGCAATGTTCTTATTAAAGATAAAGGAAAGGGATGGGTTATGTTCTCAAAAGTAAAATTTTGGGGGGCTACTGTGGGGAAGTTAGAGACAAATAAAAGCAAAGCTGATCTGCAAGGAGGACATAAGAGTTGTCAGACAACTTTACATGTAGTGGAAAAATTGTCATAGTTACCATAGAATTTCTCCCAAGAGCAGAGAAATAGAAGAATTTTACCAGGTTTAAGAACTAACAAGAAACATATGCTATAAGGTCAAAAGAATGAGGGAAATTTTAACATGACACGAGAAGTTAGCTAAAATGGCTAAACATAAAGTCTAGGCTAGATATGTAAGAGAAAATGGAAATTAAGTAAGAAAGATTGCAATAAATTTGGACAGCAGCTTCCGTAAGTGTGAGGAGTGGGAGGGGCACATGGAAATATAATCTGTATGTTGATTTGCTAGACTGGACGCATCATCTCAAATTCACCAGTTTCTACCACTTCCACTTTTATTTTCAATCATTTACTTTTCCTGCCTGTCCCTTGAGAACATTTGAGTTTGTAACCATTTGTCAAAACTTTCTAAATCTTTACTCCCCATTTGCTCCTGAGTGCTCTTTGTATTAGTTTTCCTGTGGCAGCTGTAACAAATTAACACAAACTGGCTATCTAAAAACAAAACAAAACAAAACAAAAACCCTACAAAACCAGAAATGGATTGTCTCACAGTTCTGGGGAGGAGAGAAGTCAGAAATTAAGGTGCCAGGAGGGCCATGCTCCTTCTGGATGCTCTGGGAGGGAATGCATTCTTTGCATCTCTGAGCTCCTGAGGGCTGCCACGTGGACCTACCTTTCTAGCACCATTCGGTTCACTGTATACTTCAACCTCTTCTATCGACATCCACTCCAACACACATGCACTCAAACACACACAGCTCAACTTCACCAACCTTCACTAATAACACTGACGGATGACTTCCTATGTTTTAGATTTCAAGGTCAATTTTCAGTTTTCATGAGATTTTTTATAATATCAAGCATCCTTAACAGCTGTGGACTTCTGCAAACACTGTCCTTGAGGAACTTTTAGGATGCCATTTTCCTTGTTTTCCATTCTTCTTTTCACCATTTCTTTTCAGGCTCATTTGCTGTTACCCTTTCCTTCCCCACCCACCTCTTACATGGTGATGTAACCCAGAGGACTTCCTTTTCTTTCTTCCTTTTCTTCCTTCACTTTTTACTCTCTGGGTAAAACTATCAACTCATAGAGCTTCCACTACATCTTAGTGTTCAGTATGCCTAATCTATAACTCCAAGTGACTTCTTGCCTGACATTCCACACCAGGGTTGTCGAATGAAACCTTCTGCTATTGTGGATGTATCCTATAGCTACACTGTCTAACACAATAGTTACTAACCACATGTGACTATTGAACACTTGAAATGTGATCAGCTACTGAGGAACTGAATTTTTAAAGTTTATTTCCTTTTAATACATTTAAATTTAAATAGCCACACGTGGTACTGTAACTGAAAACACAGGTTCGGCTGCCTGCCACAACAAAAGCCAAATTCATGAGACAGGTGCTGGTGCAAAAGGAAAGAGGTTTATTTAGGTGCCATGACCTGGGAGAAGGTGGACTCCTGTCTCAACAACCATCCCCACTTCCCGCTCAAGCCTCAGGTTCTTACAGGGATATGAAAGGGAGCGCTTTTTTCTTTTCCTACCCAATTGTCTTGCTAACTTTGTTGCTGGGGCTCTGTCCATTCATCTTTCTAGCTTTTGGCACTCTAAGAACTTCCCACTGCACCATCTTGGCCAATTGGGGAGACTCCCTGGGACTTCCTGACTGTCTACATTAGTGGGGAAGGGGGCTGTAGGGCCCAGCATGAGGTAGTCCGGAGATGCTGCAGCCTGCCTCCCCACACTGGACACAGTGCCTGCACATCCAAGGGCCAGTTGGAGTCTGCGGGGCACCCCCTGGATCCTGGCACACACATGTCCTCTGTGCAGCCCCACCAAGGCCTACACCTCAAAGCAGCCAACCAGGCCCATGCTTGGACTGATAACTGCCTACTTGGTAACAATACTGGCTACCTTCTTGGGAGGTACAAGTCTAAAGTCCCATACAGCCTATGTGCCAAACCAAAGATCTTCCTGCCATTCGCATAATATGTCTTTCCACTGAGTAAATGACTATCTTTTAGGACTCAACTGCGACCTCTTATGTGAAGTCTTCTTAGCAACTTCAGGTTAAATCATTTGATTCCACTTTTATCTTTCCACAACTCATTTTCCATTACATTATTATATATAAAGTTATGCATTATATTAAATATATAAGTATATAATTTTATAGCTTTATATACTTATGTCATGAACTCCTTGAAGAGAGAAACTATATCTTTATACTGTAGTGTTTACATACCAACACAGGGCCTGACTTCTATTCATTGAATAAATGAAAAAAATCAGAGGCTCTACATTGCTTGGAGGTCACCCTGCATTTTCAGAGACAACAAGGTGCAGGCTCTAAAAACAAGGAGCTTCTACTTCCCTTCAAAGTCCATTCATGAGAATGGCCAAGTCCAGGTCATTCAAGAAGGTTTTGCATCCATAAATTGGGTAATAGAGAATCTTGTTTTGGTTTGCCTGTTTGGTTTGGTTTGGTTTTGGTTTCGGTTTTGGTTTTGGTTTTGGTTTTTAATGAGTTGCAGTTTTAGGAGCCTTAAAAACTACAAGTTAACGTGGTTAACTGAGTACATGAGCCATTTGGGTGTCACCCTTCCTGCTTAAAGTACAAATCATTCTAAGTATCAGTCTTCTCTGAAAGCTGAAATATGGTGATTTGGAGCATTCCAAATAGTGGTGCCTAATTTTTCAAAACTGTAGTTAAAAGAAAAAAAGAGCCGATATTTTTGCTAAAGGAGGAAAGGAAAGAAAAGCAAAAATTTTCTCTGGTTTTGGCTATCAGATGTGTGCGAGTGCATGCATCTATTAATGGGCAAAGGGCAGTGTTAGTAAAGGGTCAGGCAGGCATACAGATCGCAAGCAAGGAAACTCATGGAAGCTTTTTCTGATCCTGTGCATTCAGCCCAGCCTTCATTGCCTGTGGCTGCCCTTTTTATGAGAACTGGCGCACACTTAACTGCTATAGCTGTTGGCTTCTAGGCTTAGTTTTACCCACAGAGGAGGCATTTATTCACATTTCAGCTATCATTTCCATTAAACCATGCAAGTACTAATGGTACCTAATCTAACTGGATAAGGCACATGCAAATAAATATATCCCCTAAACACCCTAATTATGAGGCATCTAGAAGCATAGTGATGGTACTTATTGAAAGTAAGTACATTAACTGGAACCTTAAAATTTTCCTTCTTAAGTATGCGGAGAAAACAATCTTTGCACAGAAGGCCGGGAGTAGCAATTCCATTAAGATATTGCATTTTGAAAAAAGCTCTAGTCCCATTTTGTCTATTTCAAGCTCCATTTTGCTCATATTGTAACTTAGAGAACCATTCAGGGAACAGAGTGGGAGGAAGAATATGAGCTGCATTTCCTTGGAACTTTCGATACATTTTTCTTTCCTGTTTTATCTGAGCATGCAGGCGACATCTTCTTAATGAGAGACTTCAAACTTCTCTGCCTTTTAGAAGTGTCACTGGTGTGCCCTGAGACAGCAGCCTCTGATTTTAGCTTTTAAATATGCTCACGATAGAGAGTAATTTTTTTTCTTAGTGCTATTCATTGTTTTACCTGCCTTAGTGGAAATTATGGGTTTGATTAATGGGCTGAAAGACTTGGTCCTTTTTAGGTTCCTTATCTCTATGCCTCCCTGAGGCATGATGCGTCAGACAGTCTCTGAATACTCAAGAATCATATCTGTAAGCGGAGTTTAAAATAGGAGTAAAATTAAAGTGGAATGGTTTACTCGCGATCCTGGCATTCGCGACGGCCATTTGTGTTAAATGTATTCATACGTACATGTATATGTTCAGTCGTATATTCATTTATTCATTCAACGGACTATTCTGCATTGGGCATGATGTTTGATACTGGGAAGAGTCTTTAGTGATTTTAGGTTCTACTAAATTAAAAGGAGATGGTGGCCAACCATTTAGCTCTACTTTAAACAGTGTTGTGGATATGACGATGGAAATTAGAAAGTAACTATATCGGGACTTGTTTACTCTGTTTTAATTTTGGTCACTGTGTTAATCACATAGGTAATCAGGAGACACCTGTGTTCAATGAGTTATTACAAATGTATGACACATGCTTCTGATGAAACAAACTAACGATTGTGGAATCCACAGGTGCTACAAGAAAATACACAAAACAAAAAATAACCACATAAATTACGAGGCAACTCCAGGCAACTAAACACATCACCACTGAGAATGCAAGCTTTGAGTCCAATGTGCATATATTCACCCCCAGGAGCTCTTAAAGGTGAAGTAATGCTTATAGGTTTACTAAAAGCCTCAAGGAAGAAGGATTATCTAAGAACACAAAGTATTTGGGCGTGGGAAGTAAAAGCAAAACACAAGATTTCAGTGAGAGCTTCTTCTTGATTTATCCCACCAATAAAAATGTGCTATTTTGGCACGTCCACACCTCCATGTGCACATACAAAACCAGACAAGCGTGTGAATTTCTTTTATCCTGGGGATGATCAAATAAAAGAAGAGTTTAGCACTAGAATGGCACTAATAGCAACTCTTTGGAAAATAGTTTTTCCTCCATTTGGGCAAAACATGAGTAAGTTCACTAAAACAAGCTGGAAAATATTTCTGACTCGTTCAAATGCGATCTGTGAGCTCCAAAAATAAAGATTGCTCCTCAGAGGCCTAGAACATGGTATGATGCGCAGCAGTGGCAACAGATTAAGTGCTCTCATGCTCCCAAACATCTGACTCAGCCTGATCTGCCTGGTAAACATGCAAATAAGATGTGCGCAAAAATCATAAAGTATAACTGTTCTCGCAGGTTCTCCAATCTGGAATTTTAAAAATGCATTTGATGAAACCTAAGTAGTGGTGTTTAGTGTGTGTGTGTGTGTGTGTGTGTGTGTGTTCACTCTAAAATATAACATAGCATAAATTAATATTTCATACTTATTGATAGGTATACAAAGCACATAACAAGACTGATATTCTGCTTAATTGTAAAACATATTCTGCTTAATCATACATACACATAGATACATACACACAAGCTCATGCTCCCTCTCCTCCCACCAATATCTCCTGATCCTTAATATAGGGGAGTTAGAGCACAACTGATGGTGAATATAAAGCTGATTACAAAGCAAAACCTTGAGGTGATGCAGCCAGGGAAGGTGTAAATATATGTCACCGGCACTATTATGTCATTCACATTTCTGCCCAAAGGAGGAGCCATTTTCAGATCTACTCCAATTGGGAAGTTACTCTTCATGCCCAAAGGACGTGTTTTACACATGGTTGCGTGGAGCACGCAGCTCCCAGGCTCCAGAGCTTGAGCAGAGGGGCCTTGTCATGGACTGAAAGGTGAGATGTACTTCCTGGAAAATCATTTTATTGGACGGCCCTGGAGAGGAAAATGCCAACCGAAAAATATTATCAACAATGGACTTTGAGTGCATGCAAAAGCTGAGCCTTGCAATTTTGGGGAAATAATAATACATGGCCTGATCAAAGGGCATAGCCATCCTAGAACCTAACTGCGTGGCCCAAGAGTAGCATGAGGCGATGCAGTAAGGAACTGACGGGTGCGGGAATGACGGCTCGAATTCTTCCCCCCTCCCTTGATGGTCACTCTTTACTATGTCACTTTTATTTCCTTCCCTCCTATTCCCACTCCCTAAACCGAGGCAGAAGATATTTCCTCGATTTGATCATGAGACTTGCCTTCACCAATGGAACATTAATGCTAGCGATGGGAGCGAAGGCTTTTTAAAATGTTTGAGCAAGCGAGCTGTTCTTTTTCAGCTCCGCCACTGCTAAGAGAAGCCTTTTCCAGGGCAAAACACCGACTCCAGCCGCGGAATGAGAGGCCACGTGAGCTACGCCCACTAGGAGCAGCCCCTATCAGCCAGAGGGCGGCCTACCCTCCGCCCGAGAGAGCGAATGTGCCACTCGGATTCTCGCGGCTGTCACACAGCTAAGAGAAAGACAGTAATTTTCTTTAAGCCTATGATGAGGTTTCCTTTCTTTACCGGCAATGAGAAAGTACTAGAAGAGATTCAGGTTAAAAATTAGAAAGATTAGTATTGTTAGCACCTTATTTTTAAGAATTTCAAGAATGAGAAAGATAAATACTGGAGCCCCAATTAGCCATGAGGAGAAACAAACCAAATGATCTTTGTTCCTTCATGCGTATTTCATCTCAGACATAAAATCACAGATAAGCGAATAGAAAATAGAAATTCCATATGATTAAAAACAGACTTTCTGGCAGTTTCTTGAAATAGATAAAGGTTTTCTTTAGGCTAATCTACTAGAGACTCAATCTAGTACTTTTGTTAAGACATATGGTATATCTTGGCCTTTATTTATTTCAATCTAGTTTCTCAGAACAAACATTCTCTTGAGAAATTAAATACCAGAAACATTTCAAAACTAAAAAATATATATATTTTAGTTAAACTTGAGTTAACAGTTTTTAGTTTAGTAAATTCTAAGTTGATGACAACCAAGAAATTTCCAGAGAATCTTTAGCAGTTGAATTTGCTTTTATTTGCAAATATTGAGTATAGCTATTAAGGTTGTTACTCTAGATTCAGAGATAGAGATTTAGATTCCAGTTCTAACCACTGATTAGCTATGTGACCTTTGATAGGAAGTTAGTTTCTGAGCCCTGGTTACCTATGAAGTAAGAAAATTATACATATAGTAAGTGCTTAACAATTAGCAGCCACTACCATCACCACCATCGATACCATCATCCTTCTCAAAGTTATCATCATAATCACTGTCATGAAACGTTTTGGGAAAGAGGGACCAGGATCCAAGCTGTGCCTTGGGAGATTAATTTGGCAGAAGAATCCAGAATGAATTGGACAGGGCAAGTGAACTAAGAGTTTTATTTAAAATAATTCTATCATGCCCTGGCCAGTGTTGCTAAGTGGTTAGAATGTCAGCCAGTGCACGGAAGGGTCAAGGGCTCGATTCCTGGTCAAACCTGGGGTGCAGGTTTGATCCCCTGCCCCGGTCTGGGTGCATGTGAAAGGCAACCAATTGATGTGTCTCTGTCACATCAATGTCTCTCTCTCTCTCTCTCTTTCTCTCTCTCTCTCTTTCTCTCTCTCTCTCCTTCCCTCCCTCCCTCCCTTCCACTCTCTCTAGAAATCAATGGAGAAAAATATCCTCAGATGAGCATTAACAAAAATAATAATAAAATAAAAGCCCTCTTTTTTGCCCTCCTCTTGTGGGATATTTCTCACACACACTCACACCATAGCTGTGATAGAAAACTGAATACTAAAACACGAATAAGGTAATGCTGGCATTTCTACCCCAAGTGCATTATATAGAGCCAAAGATCCAGGCAGAAATATTCCCCATCACCAGTTTGCTCAGGAGTTCAAGACCAACTAATGGGCAGGCTGACTCAGGGCCCGTGCCCCCAGCACTCGGGACGCTCCTACATGTCCCTTTGCCGCGTGCGCTGCGGCCATCTGCTGCGGTGGCGCGGTGCCAGCTTCAGGAGAGCGTGCAGGCCTCCCCGCAGCCCAGGGCCAAAAGGAGTTTTCCACAAGAAGCCCTTGTACATCTCACAAGGGTGCCCGGAGAGAGCTCCTGGCTGCCTCTTCTGCCCACACAGCATTGCTGACGGTGAGTTTTGCTTCACGTTTATTTCACCTGTTGATTTAACTAGCTGGGTCTCCGATCTAAATCTTGAAATCTGGAGAGTAATAAACATGAGCCATGTGTAGGTGCCTGTGGCTGCCAAGCAGGCAGGTGGTGTTATCGCCTGCTTCTTGGCGAGGCTGACCGGCAGCAGCAGGGCTTCCATCAATACTGCTAGTGCCTCCTCTAATTCCCCAGCGCTCCCCCCCAGGATACCTCCCTTTTCCCGGTCCTTCAACGATCTGTAAGATTTAGCAAAGATTTCTTTTTTACCTGTCTTCCACCTGTGTCCACACTAATTTAAATGGATTCTTATAAGGCACAAAGAAAGATACTTGAATACATTTGGTATTTTAAACTAATGCTTATGTGTGACTAGACTATGTTTTATAATTACATTAAAGATCATATATCCTTTGGAGCTGATAGAACCAGAAGAGTAAACATCAATTTTAAGTTAATAAAATAAAAATCTTCAACCTATCAACCAAGAGCATTTTCAGTTTATATTCAATAAGGTATGAGCTTTTAAGTAGGAAATGCACTCAGATATCTAGAGCATGAGGTAATAAATACAATGAAAACACTTTAGCTAATACTAATAATATTTATACCTATTAGGGACAAAGTGCAGAGGTAAGAGTTTAAATGTCACGTGGTGATGATAAGAATGATTTTCTAGGCCAATATTCACTCATTCATTCACTCATTCATTCATTCATTCATTCATTCCACAATGGACCAGGCATTGGGTTAAAGGTTAATGATCGGAAAACAAATCACCCAAGACACCTCCAGTCAAGAATTTCACCATCTTGTGTCATGTGTGTATATGTGACCAGAAAAACAGAAAAGAAAACAGAAATTTAGCAGTGGGAACACACCCAGGTAATTATGAGAGTACTTATTCCACCCTAGAGGGAATTAGAGAAAACTTCCTGGAAGAGATCAAAGGCAGGTTTCATTAAAAGTTTGGATTCATAAAGCACAAAAAGAACTAGATATCACTCATCCTTACTTAACAGGTTCGATGATTCTACACATCTATGCACTATTCAAATCTGGAAAAATTTCTGGGTTACATTAAAAAACTCTATGAAATGAAACTATTGTTTTCTGTCACCACAAAAATCCAAAGAGATAAAGAAAAGAAACACCATTGTATAAATGAAAGTTACTATCATTTATGTCCAGTGGTCCTTGTACTCTACAACAGACCAAAAAAACACAGAAAAGAAAAAATTGCAAGAAATGTAACGAGTGGTCTTTGCTTATCATTTCAGAGATAAAATTTTCCAGATGATCATGGAATCTTAGCACCAGCAGCGGCTTTGTGAGGGGTCTGTTTGTCCACCTCTGGTTTTAGAGAGAAGGCAGATGCCTCAAACAGTGAGCGACCTTGCCGATTGCCTCCAACTCAGGGAAGACTTCCTCCCTGCTGGGGTTCCTCACTGTTTACATTATGGGTGGGATACAGAATGTGGGAAAAGTTGCAGATGCTGATTATTATACTAACTTCTCAAGAAACAAGCAAACAAAAAAGACTTTCTAATTGTTCAATATAGATAATGCAATTGATATGTTTTCTTTTAAACTCAAGTTGCCTCCTGACACCTGGTTTATAGTTAAAGAAGGGGTTCTTTTGAAAACGTGCCTAGTCCCTGCCTGAGCCAAGGCAACATAAGGTTCAGAGTGATTGACTGAGAAGAAATGGAAAAAACAGAAAAAGGGTGCAATGTTCTAGAGTATATTACCAATGTCCAGAGAGGCAGAACCTAAATTGTGAGAAGATCCACAAGGCATTCAGTGGGATCTTTATTTCTTCATCTATTACACAAAGGGAGCCAACCCAGCAAATCCCAGGCTTCCTTCCAGTTCTCTGCCATTCAAAAAGCTTGAACCGAGCCCCAGCCAGTTTGGCTCAGTGGCTAGGGCATCTGCCCTCGGACTGAAGGGTCCTGGGTTTGATTCCAGCCAAGGGCATGTACCTGGGTTGCAGACTTGGTCCCTGGACCCTGGTCAGGGTGCAAGCAGAGGCGACCATTCCATATGTCTCTCACATTGATGTTTCTCTCCCCCGCCCCCCATTCTCTCTGAAAAGCAATGGAAAAAGATATCCTTGCCTGAGGATAAATAAATAAATAAGCTTGAACCTGGAAGCTCTATCGGTAAGCTCCATTCATAGCACTAATGGTTTCTCCTACCACTCTCATTGCCCCATAGTCTTACCAATGCACATCAGAAGTTCATAATGGACCATAAACTTCTGAAGGTCAAATGACAGCTTTGTAATTTCTATTATTTATAATCTTTTTTAGTTAACTCCTCATAGATAAAGCATCTATTTAAAGGTGGTCAAGAGGTAAAATGATTAACCTTCTTCAAATTACTAGCATTTCACCTCCTTCTAATACTGTAGTACTCTTTGTATTGATATTTCAGAAGCAGAATAAATAAACATGATTTTTTTTCTTTTTTTAGAGTGTCCAAAAAGAGTTAAGTCCTTGAATTCTATTGGAATCAACATTTAGGTTTAGCTATTTCCCACGAAGGGGGGGAGGGTGTGGGGGGGGAGATATTCCAACATTTAAATATTTTAAATGAAAAATGTGTGTATGTATGTTCACACATATATCATCCCCAAACATGTACGTATATTTTCCCCTGACGTATGATCTCAGTAAAACATTAGAGAGAAAAAAATGTTAGACATACATAGCATAGCAATCAAGGGCTAATGAAGATCCAGGTATTAAATCAATTAAGAACTATCAAAAGCTACCTAATCATCAAGGAACAAAATTGGCACCACAATATATAGTGAGTATGGGAAAGCCTAATTTACTAAACATACCCTGCAGTCACATAATTGCATGTAATTTTACCAGCATAATTAACTAATTTAATTACCACTTCTCAAGTGCATCAATTATTGACATTACAGAGTTTTCAGACAGCAGAATTACTGTGTGGTACATCCAGAGAATGCAAAATGCTTTGTACGCCTATTTTCCCAGTCATAGTCAACTACTGAAGAAATGTGGAGCTGGAGGGAGAAGATTCCTGTCCTGGAAGGCTCGGCTGGTGGGCAGGTTTAAAGGCGGAGCACCGGCAAATGTGCCTGGCAGAGGCGGGAAAGGGGAGGAAGCCCCAAGACTATGCTCTTCGAAGCAGTTCTTTGCCAGGGTGCAGACAAAATGTGCAAAGCCCAACCAGGGAAAGAAAGAAAAAGGCTCTAACTTTATTTGAAAAAGCTATGTAACAGCGATTCAAAATGTGCCTAAGAATACTTGCAGGAAAGAAAGAAAATAAAAGAAAGAGGAGTTTGAACAAACATTTTACTAAAGAACCAAAGCTTGCTTTTGAGAATAAGGCTTTTTTAGTTCATCTTGTTTTAAAAACTTAACTGTTACTGCATTTAATAGAGGGGTCTTCCTAGAAAACTGCTGAGCTTGTCAAGTCAGAGAGATGTGGTAGCCTGCTCTCAGGTGGATTTCAGCTTCGTGGCTGTTTAAAAAATACTAATGGGCACCCAGCCGGAGTGGTTCAGTTGGTCCAGTGTCATCCCGTGGACCAAAGGTCACACACAGGTTTGATCCCAGGTCAGGGTACACGCCTGCTTTCGTGGGGCATGCAGGAGGCAGCTGATCGATGTTTCTCTCTCTCTCACCCTCCCTTCTTCTCTCTCTAAAATCAATAAAAACATATACTTTTTAAAAAAAATAGGCAACATCAGTTGATATTGTTCTCATGCCATGAAATTTGTGACCAGAAATGGCTGAAGCTCCTAGGAGCTCTGCTATAATTTTGTGTTTCTTTTCACATTGGCCTCCTGTACCTGACCTTTGCACAGCTGCTTCATCATATCTGGAGGTCAATGAACTGTGAAATAGTGCTCCCACTAGTAGGGTATTTTAATGAGACCATTTCACATGGAGTAAAGGACATGAGACAAGCATGTCTTCCTTACCTTTTGAGTCCTTGGATATCTACATTGTTTTTGGATTTAAATGGAATTTTACATCCTTTATTGACTCTAGAAATAAGAAAGGAAATCTTTATTACTTCTATCTTTAGAAGTTCATTATTGCATCACTTTTAAGTGACTTAATCAATCCAGGAATTAACTTTAAAAGAAAGAGAATATGTTTTCAGATTACAGTCTCAAGATCTGAAGCTTATATTGGGAGGGAAGTTTCAGAGCCTGTGAATAGGTAGTTGCAAATTAATTGGGATGCATTTTGCAAAGAGTCTGTTTCTATAAATCATATTTATTTAATTTATGGAATAAACATTGGAACTGAGACCTAGAATTATTACCTTATTCTTGGTGTGCATTATTAAATGGCAAAGTGTTCCAGTGCATAACATTTTCTTTGGAGCTTTCAGCAGTCTCCATCCCATCTTTTCTGTGTAATGCTTCTTCCCCCACTGCCTTTCAAAGACTGAAGTTTTCTACCCTCTATCTTAAAGTGGGTTAAATTTAAGTCAATGTATTGACTCTTACAGGGGTATTTAATGTTTTTCTCTGTGATTCTCTATGTAATGTGTTGGGCCTTTTAAAACTATTGCAACATTTTAATACTATTTCTAGTATTGATAATCAAGTGAGAAATGGCATTTTGAGGGCCAGAGGGGAAGGGTAGGGAGAGGGCCTTCCCTGTGTTCCTAAAACCACATCAGACTAGCAGCCCTCCTCTTCCTCTAAAACAGTTGCTTCTAGTATTGAGACACACTCCTATAAAACAAGCTGACTCAGTTTTTCAGTTTTCTATGAAATATATTAATACAGCCCACAGAAGAATCAATAAAATATGTTCTTCCTGGGAATAAGCCTTTCCATTTCAGGAATGCCTGTTATGAGAAGTTTATAAACTTAAGTACAAGCTTCTATCTAGAGGGAATCTCTGTTAATTGGGCCTTAAATTAACATCAGTTTTCAATTTGCTCAAACTATTGATATTTAGTCTTTACTTCCTGTTATCCTTACCCACATATATTGAACTTGCTGCAACATGGCTTTATGTGGGCAGTGGTTCATGAGGACCAGGAAAAAGGAAGAGATCACTTTAATTAGCTGATGCTAAAATAAGTCAATTAGACCAAAAGCACCTCTTACCATCATAAAGAAAAAATATATCGCAATAAGGACCATATGGAAAGATGCAATATATCCTATGGCTAGAGCAAATATGTGTAAGGCATATTCCTTCCCACGACGTTCCGAGACTACATAAATAAGAATAGTACAAGAGTGAGTCAATGTGCTCTGAGAGCTCAACGGGATAGAGGACTCTGAGGGTCTTCAGAAAAGTCTTCCTGGGGACACATGACATTTTATTTTTTTATTTTTTTATTTTTAAATATATTTTTATTGATTTCAGAGAGAGAGGAAGGGAATCTTAGAGAGACAGAAACATCAGTGACGAGAGAGTCATTGATCAGCCGCCTCCTGCATGCTTCCTACTGAAGATCAAGCCCACAACCCGGGCATGTGCCCTGACCAGGAATCGAACCTCTGTCTCCTGGATCCTAGGTCAATGCTCAACCGCTGAGCCATGCCCGGCCAGGCATGATATTTTAAATAAATCTCAAAGGAAGGATAGATTTTAACACAGAAAGATAAGAGATGAGAGTGGAACAAGTGTGGGAAACACCATGATGAAAAGCAGGGAAGGAAAGTTTGTGAGAAAATGAGCAGTATTCAAGTGGCCTGAAGCACAATGGCCACATACAAAATCAAGAAGGCAGTTGGGAGGAAGGGAAGGAAATATGAAGGGGACTGAAGTCCCAAAGCTCTAGTCTTGAGATCCAGAAAAGCTACTCTACCTTTCCAGATGTGAAATGAACAGGTTTAGTTGGACAATCCTAATGATCCTTCCCAAGTCTACACAAATCCTATGAGTTGAAATTGAAGTTTGCCATTTTTACGTGCCTGTAAATATTTCTATTTTTTACATTGTTGGTACACTGTCCTGGTCTTCTTCATACCCACTACAATCTCTATTTGTAATTTACTTCCCATGCTGGATCAATTTATTTTATACCAATCAAACTTACAATATCACTCTCAGCCACGTATCTGAGGTGGAATTAGAGAATTCTCCAAAGAGGATACCCATTAACAGTCAGCTGAATCAAGGATGCCTGTGGATTTTTTTCCTGCCGGTGCTTTTCCAACAAGTGGTCTATCTGGTCTCCATATCCTCCAACTACAGGTTCATTCCTTATACTCAGAATTGGCTTCTCCCACCGTTTTACTAGAACCTTATTTTCAGAAATTACTGGTGACCTTCTAATCCACCATTCTGTGTGAATTTTCTGTAGCATTTTATATTGTTGACATACGGCTATATGAAAAGTGACATTCATGACCAAGAGCCAGATAACTCCTCCATTGGTCAGGACAGAGAGCTGAAAACAGGAAACTCCCAAATCTGGTGAATATTATTGATCAACTCAGCACCCTTCTGGGTCACAGAGAGATTTTATTCTGACATAAAATGAATAGCATCTTTATAATTTTTTGACACCGACTGGGTGCCTAACAATTTAATTCAGTTTTGACACTACCCAAAATTAGCGTCAGACGCCACAGGTCAAGGACTCAATTCTACAACACTGCTCCCATTTTAGACACCAGGCTCATTTTAGACACTCAGATACATGGCAATGAGGCAGCCAGGCTACCCACCTTTCTGCCTGGCTGACTACAAATTCACTGGTTCCCACCATCTCTTTTTCAGGTTCAATAATTCCCTAGAGTGACTCACAGAACTCAGGAAAGTGCTTTACTTACTATTACTAGTTTATTATAAAGGATAGAACTCAAGAAGAGCCAAAAGGAAGATGTACCTGGCAAGGTATAATGGTCGGGGTGGCACAGAGCTCCCTGCCCTCTCCAGGTGCACCATCCTCCCAGCAGTTCTATGTGTAACCAACACAGAAGCTCTCCAAACTCCATTGTTTAGGAAGATGGTTTTTGTGTGTGTGTGTGTGTGTGTGTGTAGTTTTTGTCCTTTATTTTATTAATATGGTACATAACAAGAATTTATCTTTGGATGTTAGACCAACCTTCCATTTCTGAAATAAATGCATTTCCACTTGGTGTATAAAGATTTTTATACTCTTTTTTATAAGTTGCTGGATTTGGTTTGCAGACTTTTTGTTGAAGGTTTTTGCATCTATCTTCATTGAAAACATTAATCTATTGTTTTATTATATTGTGACATCTTTTTCTGGTTTTGGTCTCAAGGTCATGCTAATCTCATAGAATTAGTTGGTCAGTGTTTTTATGGAAGTTTCATTCTGTAGGCATGATTGCTTAAATCGTTGAGTTGAATTTTTAGCCCCTCTCTCCTCACAGAGATAGGGGGTAAAGGAGAGGAGGTGATGAAATTTTCAAACTTCTAATCACAACTTGGTCTATCTGGTGACCAGTCCCCATGTGGAAGCTATCTAGGGGTCCTGTAGGAGTCAACTCATTAGCATACAAAAGATATTCTTATCACTCAGATTTCCAGGGTTTTATAAGCTGTATGCCAGAAACTTAGGGACAGAGATCAAATATTTATTTTTTTAGTATGTCACAACCACCTTATTAATATTATTAAGGCATGTCATGATTCTACTTCCTGGCTCCTAAATAAGCATTTATTTCTTTTGGCCCAGAGAGGAAGCCCAGGATGATCCAAGAAAAATGTTATTTCTTATGGTGATGCCTCTATCCAAGACCATATTCATTAGCTACTTGAAGCTTGCAGAGGCATAACTCAGATTGTTTGGACAACAGTAAGTCCTTAGCCCTCTGTTCATTTGACTCTCCATATTTTCTTCAGAACTCATCTAACAGCAAGGTTTCCACTGTGGAAATGGTGACTTCTTTGAAAAAGCATCTTAAGTCCACATCTTTAACCCTCTCCCCCCCAAACCCAGGCCTTTGACATCAGCTGACAACTGTGTTACACTTGAATATAATCTCCTCAACACCCCAAACTAGACATATCATCTTCCCCTAAAATAAAATTCCTCCCAATTGCTCTTACTTTTTTTTGATTCTTAACTTTTCAAGCTTAAAATTTTGACACCAACTTTAATCTTTCCTTTTTCCTAATCTCATATCCAAGCAGTCATCAGTTATTTTCAATAAATATTCTTATATTTGCTCCCTTTTTCCCCCGTTTCTCTGGTAACCTCTAGCCATGAAGGTCAGCTCTACTCAACCAGTGTTGGGTAAAGTAGGCTGTCACTTTGTGTTGGGATAGTGGCTGATCTCTTGCCAACAATTTCTGCATCTTGACCTAGCTCTGCATACCTCCATAGGAATAATTTTATTAGGATAGTGATCCCTTTACAGATTCCTTAATTAAAACTTTAATGGTTCTTATTGCTAAATTTCTTAGCCTACTCTTTAAGAGTTTGCAATCTTAGTCTTACCAAGTTCTCCAGATGCTTTTCTACTTCTCCTGTACATGAAACCTCCACTCCAGTTAGATTGCTCTACTGTGGTATACTTGAGATGGTATAGGACCTAAAACCAGAAGGTCAGAGTTCAAGTGCAGCCTCAGGCACCTGATTTCTGTGGGTATTTAAAAATTCATTTTCCTCTCTGAAAGGATTTTCATAAAAAACAGGGGTTATAAATACTGTTATTTTAAGGTTGTGTTAATTATACAATTAAACATCAAATACAAAAACATTTCCATAAAACCTTTCATACTATACATATTAAAGGATTTATTAATTATTATTAAATCAGGAAACAGAACCTATGTCCCACTCATTGTTTTATATCCAGCACCAGGCATACTGCCTAATACGTAGGCCCTCAATAAATATTAGCTGAGTAAATGGATAAACGAATGATATTATAATTGTCTTTGCTATTTCCTGAGACTCATGAAGAACTTTCTCTAACATCATAACTGCCTTCCTCTGATTCATGCATTTATGGTCTGTAAAATTTTAGCTATATTTTTATATGAATTTGACTTTTCTTCCAAGCTAGATCACAGTTGAACTGAAGGCAGTGATTTCATTATATTTCTCTGTATTCCTGGAGTGCCTATCATCTTAAACAATAACTTTAAATCTCTTAGCAATAATACAGAAACATTGTGATTTTCCATAACACAATTTTTTAAATTATCACAGAGGGGCTTGTGTGTGTCTGTGTGTGTGGTTGTGTACACCAGGTCTAACTAGACCAGATAGCTAATTAATTGGACTGGAATCAAACATCTCACCCTTATTAGCAAGTATTTCCAGATGCAGTGTCTTCTCTGCTAATTTGAGGAAAATACCTTCCACTAACAAACCTTCACTGTATCCATCAAAATAGTGTTGAGATGCCATCCTTGGACAAACGAGCTCTTCATTATAATTTTCTACTTGATATGCATTTCCTTTAGTTTCTTTTTATTCCTAAACATCCGAAATATCTAGTTGTATAGAAACGTGAACATTTCTTACATATGGATGTTTGTTTGTTTAAAATAAATCCATTTATAAAGGATAAGTGCCAGAACATTCAAATTGCAGTTCCTTGGAGCTTTAGAACAATGAAAAGAAGAGAAAAACCCTCTTGGTTTGTAGAATAAGATTAACGACAATCAATCTCCCATCTCACAAATTGGAAATTTCATCCTACAACTGACTTCTTCACTTTGGCTTTTTACCATCAACATGACAGATCTTCCAGCAGAATCAGAACTATTTACAACATCTTGTGTCATTGTGGCAGCTTTTCATTTTGTTGCAGTTGAGGCTGGGGGAAGCCTAAGAGTTCATTTTAATAAGACTAATCAACCCATCTTGACAATAAAGGGGAAGGAACAGGGACAGGTAGACAACTGTATGTTTTGACATCAAAACATTAACATGCAAATCATATGCAAAATCATATGCTAACAAGTTTGAGACTTTGTGATTGGATACCACTTGTTTTTTCCACCCACATGGACAACAGCTCTGATTTAATTCTATACAGGAAGGGGCCTGATAAGCACAGGAAAAATACGCTTCTGAGTGCTGGTTTTGACCTCTTTGAAAGAGCAGGATTCCTTTAAATTTGACTTCATTGCCTGCTCCCTGGAAGGGAGCACCGAAGCATGGCAGGGAACAGAAGCCCACGTAATGCCCACGCTCTGCACACACAGTAAATAACAGGAGTGAGAACACAGGGCAGGCAACGCAGACAGCGTCCTTCACATCACCCAGAGGCCACTGCCGAGCTCCCAGGGACAAGCAGCATTAATTATAGACTAATGATGCCATTTGCATGCACATTTTTAAAAACAGTAGCGAACGTAGACCTAATAATTGAGGATGAGTGAGACGAGGCTGCATTAAAATGCTCTATTGAGTCTCTTATCTCATTTTTAAAAAAGACCTCTATCACCTTGGTGCTCATCAGTACACATTAACACTGGGTAACCAAGCGACATGGAACATTATGCTGGTTCTTTATAGATACAATCGCTTTATCAACCTGCTTTTGGAGTGTTTCCCCTCTCTGCAACCTCTGTGATCTTCAACTCAAGATTCCGGCAGGGGGAGGGGTGTAAAAATAAAGTATCACTTTCGATGTGAAAAATAAATTTTAAAAATGACGTAGATGGAAAGATAAGGATTACATAAATAATAAATCAGGCATCATTTTATATTTATATTTGAATTATATTCTGAGACAATCAAGTACCAGTTTATGTGATTCAGGCAATTATAGAATTGGAGGACAGGAAGGAGAAACTTAGTTCATGAAAGTAACTCATCTTTATCCACAAAGCCATGGAGGTATAGTTTATAAGCTCAAGAGTATACCTTGTGCCCTCCGAGGAGGGCAACAGCCAAACCAAGAGCTGAGGTGTGCAGCTTAGGAGGGTCAGAGGCCAGAAAGCCTCAGCTGGACTTGGTTTCCACAGGATTTCTCCATCTATTTCCAGCAGAGCTGATGGTCTCAGCCAGGGAGCCTTTTATGCAAAGCAGTTTGTGTTCTGAATTGAGAAGAGTTAGGCAGATGGGCAGCTCAGGGAGACCTTTGCTTCCTTTTAAAGTGTTTTTTAAACTTATTTTATAAGAATTATTATATCCACTTATTTTATTTCATATTATTTACACTCAGATTTTGTTACAGAAGCATGTGAAACAAACATAAATGTTGATTCTAAGCCCATTTGGGCAACATTTCTCACACTTGACTTCCTAGCTCTCACAACTCCTTTATAGTACTTGTTTTTTTCTCATAGAATAAAACTTCACTTAGAAAAAAATGACAACTCTCCTCATAACAAATGTCAATATTTTAACGTTCTCCCAGTATTAATAAAACAGGAAACTGAATTATGGCACTTAAATATGTACAACCTATGATTTTTTTTCTTGTTTCTTTTTTAAAAAACTGTTTTCACAACCTATAATTTCAATAATACATTTAAATAAAAGTTATGGCACAAGGAACAAAGAAGTGAGAGATGCTGGAGTTTTTACCGAATGTCTAAACAAATGTTTCAGGATCACTTAGACTGTCCACGCCCTGGTTAAAATGGGGCTCAGGAAATCAAAAACTCAAGGGCCCTTATACAGAGAGGCTGGAGGAAAGTAAATAAGTTAATAGAATATGTACAACAGAGAAAAGCCACCCAGACCATCTGTCACTATGCTCTCATTTTGAAGATGAAGAAACTGGAATCCAGAGGTTATTACTTACGAACAATTACTAAGCTTATTAGGGACAGAACTAGAACCAGAGGTAAACAACAAAGGTAAAGTAACCTGCACCAGGTCACCATTAGAGGTCAACAGCAAAGCCAGGTATCAAAGCCCGCTCCCTCTGACTCCAGAGCCCAAGTTCTTAAGCACATTGTTAGGTAACCGCTGCAATGACATGTGTGCACTTACCTAGATTAGGTTACCTAATCATCACAAATATACCAGAAGGTCTTTGCTGTTGTAACCATCTTACATATCATTGATTGACTGATTGATTGATTGATTCAATATGTGTGAGTGCCCACTGCGGCCAAGCACTCTTCTAGTCATGGGGTACGGAGAAGAATCAGAGTCATCAAGTTCCTGTTCTGATGAAGCTTACTTTCTAATCAGGAAAACAGACTAGAAATAAGCAAGTGTCTTAATAAGTAACACAGTTTCAGGCAAAGCCAAGAAGAAAACTAAGCAGGACAAGAAGACAGAATGGTCCTGGGAGGTCAGTGTATTTTAAATAGGAAGGTCAGGGAAGACCATTCACGATAAATGATCTCTAAGAGAAACTTCTAAGATGAGAAAGAGTGAGCTATATGAATCTCTGATGAAATGAAGCCTTAGAAGACTTTGATGAAACCAAACCATAAAAAAAATAAAATTGCCTTGCCCAAGGTCAAGGTCAAGTAAGGGGCAGAGTGAGTCGTCAAAGCCAAGTGTCCAGTCCTGCCCTCTTTTCATTACAGCACATAAGGGTTTCTGCAAGTCACCTTTAAACCAATCAGTCATTTAATTTTCATTTTCTTTTATTCTCTACAAGTGCTTTTATAAACAATGTTCTGACAGAGACAAATAAAAGAAATATATGTTTTCCTTTTTGCCAGCCAGTTAACCAGAAAAAATCTACTAAACACCTCCTATGGAGCAGTCTCAGAGGATGTCAGATATAAGAATTCTCTGTTTTTACTAAAAACATAAGGGAACAAAGACATTCTTGAATACTATTTCTTCCTACTGTTATGGCAATGAATGGCTTTTATGATATACCCAAGTGTATATTTTATTTGTTTTTAAAATTGGACTAAATCTTGTTCCTTACATGCCAATTGTGGAAGAAAATCCAATCTAAGACACATTACAGAGACCTGCCCCTGCTTTCCTGGGAATATCTGAGAACCCTGGGCTGGCACAGTCCAAGAGCCCTGGGGAGGGGCTCCTGGCTTTCCATTCTTGGCAGTCTCCCCCAGAGATGCTTGTTGCCGAAGCTCATGTGGCACAAGGATAGTTAAATGGCCTTGGTGGCAGTGTTCATGCTTTTTAAGCCAAAGTCTGCATCCAGGATCTTCACTGCCACGCTTAAGGCCACACATTTGGTGATCTCTCCCCAGGCATCCCCGGTGTCTCCTCAGAGGTCCTGCCACCTACTGGGGCGCTATGCGGAAATGGGTGCCACCTGCCCTCTTCTCTCGGGGACAATCCAGCAACTCCACTTGGATAGGCTCAAAACACAAAAACTATCTCCTCCATCTCCACACCTCAAAATTTAGAGTTGATAAGACTCACTTGGAGAATTTATTACAACACAGGTTGCTGGTCCCCATCTCAGCGACTCTGCCTCAGTACGCCTGAGCGAAGGCCCGAGAATGGCCATTGCCAACAAGCTCCTGCGTGATGCTAATGCCGCTGGCCACCGGACCGCCTTTCCTTTGAGCAGCCCTGCGTACATTTCCTTTGCTTAAAGGGGAGAGAGATTTACTTTCTAATTTTTTTGTATGTGAAGGAATGTAGGGCAGCAAAAAGTTCAGGACCCCAATTAATTTTTTAATACCTTACAGTGTTGCACTAGTAAAGACAGAGCGGGAGAAAATAACAAAGGGAGTCTGGTTTGCTGAAGCGCAGGTGTGGAACGCTTTTCTGAGGGAGCGTCACTGGCAGGCCCTCCTGACCACTGCTGCCACCGAACACCAGACCTTGGCTTAGAAACCCGCTCTCAGGCACACCAGCTGCGAGAAGCATAGTTGGGAAATTTCTCTGAGGCAAGTCCAGGCATTTCCTTTTCTTTACCAATAAACTAGCCACATCTAGAATGCTCAGCCACCCCAGCCAGCCCAGAATGCAATCGCCACAAATACTCATTGTGAGGCAAACCGTGTCTGATAGCATCAATAATTTTATATCAGACGTGCGAGGGAAGCAAAGAAAAAGAAGAAAAAATATAGATACGTATAAAATAGATCAAAATTAAAGAGCTTTGTCTCTTGCCGCTATGTGTTTTTCACACTTTTTCTACATTACACTGTAATTCTGTGTATGTTTGCCCTTTGCCTTCTACTACAATACCCTGCTGAGGCTATATTTTTTTTCCTTGAAGCTCTGGGGCCTTTGGCAAAGAAGCAGCCTGGACTCTTAGAGAAAAATAAGCACATTTATGTCTAATATCTCCTTTGAAAACCTGCACCTTTACCAAACCTCATTTAAGAAATGGCCCATGAGTTCTGTAAGAATCGCTCTAGTAGCAAAACCACATGCAGAGGATCAGAGAACTTGGACAGAAAGCAGGCCACATTATTTGAAAAGTTCTGTTTCCCCATGGTATACTTATGCATTCATAACAAAGCTGGGCAAGCTGGAATGAAGAGTGTTCTGGAGAGACTTAAGAGAAGCAACTTCTAAATCAACTCCGTCCCAAGTAGCTCTTTTCTCTAATGTAAAATAATCTCAAGCTGCTCTGGAAGCTTAAACTGCACTAAGAGAATATGAAAAGAAACAACCTGAAAAAAGCTACCACGATGCATGGGTTAGAGTAGACATCACAGTATCAAAGGGATGCCTTCGAGGCTACCATAGGGCTTTTAATGGGGCAGAAGATTGAAGAAAGTTCCACCACAACCAATACTATTCACCTAGAGCAACTCTACAATACTATGGCAGAATACATCTGTAATTCAGTCTCATCATGGACACAACTTGGAAAGAGAAAGACCTCTTGCATTTTCCCTATCCTGTGGCTAGGCTCAACTTAGTTATCCTGTTGGTAAATTCTGCACTTTCCCTCCTCCAGCAGCCTGTGTTATAAGAACACCAGGTATTACAATGCATCACTCACTCATTCATTACTCCAGCATTCTCCCCTTAGGTCAGGAATCATCAAGGTAGGCTTTGCTGAGGGAGCCCCACGTAACTCAGCTTCCCTCAACAATGTGGAGGAGACAGAGTGATTATCTATTTAAGAAAAAAGAGATTTTTTTATTTTATTTTATTTTTTTGTATTTAGGGCCAATCAAAAACCTCCACAAATGTTAAAGGAAACATGGAAAAATATAACTTTTAAAAAATGGACAACTGGGAGCATTTCCTCTCACCCATCAATGCAATTTTTCCCTCCCTCTGATAGTCATGACTTCGTGTCTTGTCTATATGTGAGAAAAGGGAACTGGGCGTTTAGCCATCTACTTGCTAATTAATGTTCTAAACAAAAATGCTCTGCTATAGATATTAGAAGTCAAGTTTCCCACAGGACTGTCACATTGTTTTTAACCCAAAGCAATGATGCTCCGGCTTACAGCTCTGAAGGTGTCATTACTGTCTGCTGTGTCTTCATTCTTCTTTGGAACTTCTCCAATTTCCCCGGGAACACAGGTGGTCTTTTGAATAAACAGAACTAACATATTGAGCTCCATAAGCTCTATGATGATATGCATTTCTCTGGCTCACAGCTGTTGCGGGCACAGCTGGAATGATGTACAACTAGAAAGTGGCTACTTAGTGAACTGGAGGTGCCTATTCAGAGTATAAATACATAGGAAAGCATCTCCAGGTGAAGAAGGAACAGAAAATAACACGAGAGAAGAGATGTTCCACTGGGATCTGGCCATCTCTCATTACCTATGTGGGGGAATAAAAACATGTGTTTAGGGGGTCCATTGAAAAATTGATGGCACTCACCCTGCTTCAGAGGAAACGTGTGCTGAGCGGATTTCAATCCATCATGAAATAATTGGCATACTGGACCTTGAATAGGCATGCTCTAGCCTTCTGGCACTTCACAGAACTCAAACTGTAGCTGTAATAAAATCATTTTACCACTTCTCATTCATCTAAGACTAGAAGTGTTTGAGGCATTTATATATAAATTCTGTTTTACAATGACACCAGCGTCAGTGGTCAAGGTTTAAATAAAGCACGCACAATAGAGGCGAACAAAGAGCAAGCAAGGACAACGATGTTTATTCTGCAAAGCTGTGGCCCCTCACTTGGCACACAGCAATCTGGACGTTCTCTTAGCTACGAGTCCCCTCTGGCTGTAAAATTAGTTATGAAGACTTTCAAGAGCTTTACTTACTGAACTGCACCTTATTACTCACAGCAACCCAAGGAAATGCTTTAGTAATAAAAGAATGTTACTATACACCAAGAAGGTGGAGGAGACTTCTAAATAAAAAATAAAAGTTAAAAAAAAAAAAGCTATTGATAACACACAAGCAAACTTTTTATCAGGGAGTTGTAAAATAACATATGAAATCTAAATTGGATTTTCTATTTAAGATGGCAGATTAGGCATAGAATGAAATCTCCTTTCTCACAAAACTGGTAGAAATGATAGAAAAGAGATAAAGAAAATGATTAAATACATATTTATGCTTGAAAACCAAAAAAGAGTATCTCCATAGATTAGGAAGACATACCTCAATATAGAAAACAAACAGGTAGCTACAGTGGTAAAAAAATAAAAAAAGGGCAAAGTTTTCAAAAGATGCTGTTGCTATATATGCACATATTTATTTGCATATATATATATATATGCATATATGTTCATATATATGTATATGAGTGTGTTGTTTACACTCTAAGGGTTATTTAAAACTTGAACTTAAAAAACAAACACACAAAAAAACTTGAACTTTTAAGTTCTAGAGATTTGAGTTGGTTCTGCTACAAGATGGTCTTCTGAGGAGGTCATTATAATCCATACCGGGCCAAGAAGTCATTCATAGACAATGCAAACATAACAGCAAAACACCAAGCTTCTGGAAACCTAATATGAAGGCAGGAAAACAAGATCTGCTTAGGAAGAATTTAACCTTGAAAGAATAGAAATAATGGGGACATATGAAAATAATTTTTAAAATATATATCTTAATACCCAGGGGGATAGTAAGTAGAGATAGAAATAGTTATTTGTTTTTTACAGAATGTGGAAAATATTACTATTGACTAATGTCTAACACATTTTAAGCATTCTACAAATGTTACCCATTATTTTCTTACACTAAAATATTGGCTTCATGAAAGCAGAGAGTTTTGTTTGTTTTACTTACTGCTATGTTCTCCAGCACCTAGGATTTCTTATACAGGGTGTGGCAAACGTAGGTTTATAGTTGTGAGTACTAGGAACACAATTTATTCCTGCATTATTATTTATTAATTATTGTATTATTTTCCATATGAACAACTGTAAATCTACTTTTGTCCTATGCTGTACATAATAAAATTGAACAACTAATTTTTAGATAAAAGAATAAATTAGGTAATTGCATATGTGAAAAATTAACAGTAATTTACTAAACAAGCATGGTGGTTTGAAACAAGTATAAATTCTTATAAAAAACTAGTTAGATATCTTAGATATGAGAGGAATAGTGATTGAAATAAAAAAATCAAAGGTTCACAATTAGCGTATCACAATGTCATTCCTATGAGTGATTCGCTTCCTCGCAGTAACTAGATCCTAGAAATAACTTACTCTGGCAGGTATTGTTGGTCTCACAAAAAGCAGGAGGGTTCTCCAGGGAAGCCCTCAGAGAAATAAACAGGAGCACAGCCTGGCACACAGGGACTAACGTTTCTGAGGCTAACATCTGAGGTGGGAGAGCTCAGGAGTCGGGTTAGGAATACACGGAAAGCTAAGCCAGGGTAACCAGGAGCTGAGGCCACAGAGTTGAGAAAATGTGCTCGAGCATAAGTGACCTAAAGCATTGGGAAGCCGGAGTACAAAGCCTATAGTACAAAGTCTGAGGGAAGACAATCAGAGGTAAAGTGTCCTAAAGTTCATGCACTGTTTAGGATATAGGTAAAGGTACAGTTTAGCTTTGGATTTTATGTTAAACATGCATGGTAAAGGTTCAGTGCTAACCAATAAGAGATTAAAAATAGAATGTTCAATTCTAAATAAAAGAAAAAGTTGAGGTAAAAGAGAATAAAACATTTTGAATCCAAAATGGTAAGAGAAAAGAATAGGGCAAGTAGAAATTAATAGAAAAAGTTCACTGTAACAACAATCAAGATAAACAATTGAACTAAACTCAATGGTTTAAGAAAAAGGGAGCCACATTAGATTTAATAAATGTGTAAGTCCTGAAGGACTCACCCCAGTTAAGATCAAGTAATCAATTCACAAACCAAATTACCAAAATCACTGCTATTAGCATCAGTAAGCATAAACAAGAAATAACAAATTTAGATTCACAAAAACTGCCGATGTTTAATGTGTTGGATATATTACATAGATGTGTGAATAATTTAAAAATAAAATATTTGCTATAAAGCTGAGTATTGGAAATAGAAAGAAACTTTAGGGGAAAAGGGTGTCTAGAAACAAAAAATATATTTGTAAAAATAAAAAATTCCTGTGGATGAGTTAAACATCCACAAATTTATTCAACATACAGTAAAAAAGTATAAGGAGATAAGAAAATATGCAAGAGAGGACAAGAGAGTTTGAAACAGACTGATAAGGACCAACGTAAGTCTACTTGCAGCCCACATGAAGGGGATGGAGGGAAGCAAATATTTATCTCTCAGAAAGAATGCAAAACATGGATCCACAGATCTAGTGAGCGTGACTTTCCCCAAACAGGATAAATCAAAAGAAATTACCTAAACCTATCTTAGTAGAACTAGATGGTTTGGAAACAAAGAAAATGTGCCGAACAGCCAGAGAGAAAAGACAAGATCACCTCTTGTATAGGATAAAGATAAAATATTTTTACATTTAGATTCTGTTTTATTAAATATGCATGGTAAAAATTTAATGGTAGTCAATAAGAGATTGAAAGTAGAATGTATAAAGTTGAAGAGAAAAAAGTTAAAGAAGAAAAAAAAGGTTAAAAACATTAAATCCAAAAGTTGTAAGAGAAAAGAAAAACCCCACAAGTAGAAAGCAATGAAAAAAGTCCAAATATATCAAGAATCAGGAAAACCAAATGAACTATATTCAGAATTAAAAAAGAAAAAAAATCATTCACACTGGATTTAACAAACGTGTTAGTTTTTCCATAGCTAAAGACAATAGCATCTGTGTACTAATCAATCTCCCCAAATTTCCTTCCTAAAATGTCGTGACACAATTACATAACTAGGACAACACTACATAAAACTGTGGCCCTACCATTTGTAACAGTCAACTCCGGCTGCCATAACAAAATACCACAGTCTGGGTGGTTTAAACAACAGAAATTATTTCTCCTAGTTCTGGAGGCTGGAAGTCTCAGACCGAGTTCTGATGAAGTTTGTTTTGGGGTGAGGGTTCCCTTCCTGGCTTACAGACAGCTGCTTTTGTCATAGTGTGAAGCTAGGAAAATTCCAGGACAAGCGGAATAGGGAAGCTAAGACAGATAGTTAAACAGCAGTTTTGTGGCCACCTGGTAAATCTTATCTTCCCTTTCTCCTCTCAAATCAGAGGGTGAATACCTTAAATCTCCCTATGCATGGAGACAGAACAGTAATCCAACTAGTGCCATTTGCCTACCACACCCAAGGACAAACTAAGAGAATAAACCTCATTTTGGTAATGTCAGCATAAAGCTGATGAATATTCTTTTGATCTTCCCCTAAGACCTCCCCTAAACACCCAGCCTTTAAAACCCTGAAAATGAACATCCCAGGGTGCGCTCTCCCCACCCCCAGGGGAGCCCACCAGCACCATCTCCTTCTCCCCTCCGACAGGACACCATGAGACTTGCAACCAGGGGAGCAATGGGCAGCGGCAGCTCGTCTGAGACTTACTCCCTGAACCTGTCCCCAAGGCCCCCTTCCCTCTCTCTCTGCCTTCTGGGGTGGGGGCAACTCGGCCCAGCCTAGGCTCTCCTTTGCTTCCTCTGTGCTCTTCCTTGTTTCATCCTCCTAAGTATATTTTTGCTCCGGCCAATAAATTCTTGCTTACTTTTCTATAGTTTGTCTCTTGATTGAAATCTTTCCCTCAAGAAGACAAGAGCCGAGGTCTCCGCATCATCTGCCTGGTTACACTTTGTCCTTGCACAGCCTTTTCCCAGAGCAGGCAGAGAGAGAGCTCTCTGGTGTCTCTTTTTCTAAGGACACTAATCCTGTAGCATCAGCCCCCCCACTGATATAACCTCATTTAACCTTAATTACTTCCTACTCCAAATAGAACTCCATTTGGGGGTTAGGGCTTCATATATGAATTAGGAATTCAGTTCAAAATATTATACCCTGATTTCACCAAAATTATGTCTTTCTGACATGCAAAATACATTCATTCCATCTCACAGCCCCAAAGTCTTAATTCATTCCAACATCAAATCTAAAGTCTAAAGTTTGAAGTCTTATCTAAATATCATATAAATCAGATATGAGGGAAACTCCAGTATGATTCATCCTGATGCAAAATTCCTCTCCAGCCCAGCCGGTTGTGGCTCAGCGGTTGAGCATCGACCTAAGATCCAGGAGATTGCAGTTGGATTCCTGGTCGGGGCACATGCCCGAGTTTCGGGCTCAATCCCTAGTTGGAGATGTGCAGGAGGTAGCAGATCAATGACTCTCTCATCACTGATGTTTCTATCTCTCTCCCTCTCCCTTCCTCTTTCTGAAATCAGTAAAGATATATTTAAAAAAAACAATTGCTCTCTAGCTGTGAACCTGTGAAACCTCCCAAGTAATGTGCTTTCAAAATACAATGGTGGGACAGGGATAAGACAGAGATCCCCATTCCTAAAGAGAAATTGGGAAGAAGAAATAATGCCTAGCAAGGCAGTTTCCATTAGATTTTACAGCTCCAGAAGAACCCCATTTGGTGTGACGCTCTGCCCTCCGAGGCTCTGTGAGGAAAGTGGCACCCCCGAGGCCCTGGGCGATAGCATCCTGGCCTCTGAAAGAGAAGAGACCTAACCCTTTGGAACTGAGGAGGACTAGTCTGTCCCCTGGGTGGGAATGGCAGCCCTGTTGGTCTCTGAATCATCTTTGGGGTAATTCTTGCCTTTCCTTGAAGGATGACGCATGTTCACAGCGGGAAAACTCTATTGTCTGGTTCTGTAGAATCTAAGGAGTCTGACAACCTTCTTTCACTCTGTTCTATTTTTTCTGTCCCTTTTAGTACCAGCTGGCAGTGTTTCTGCTAGTATAATCTCATCTCTATTCCTGGCTTCATCTGAGATGACTGATTAAATTCACAGTTCACACCCATGGTACAAATGGTTCCTCAGCCACACCCTTAATGGACTCTTTAAAACAAACTTCCTCATTTTTGGCAATATGGATAAGCTGAACATTTTCCAGATCTTCAAGTCTTAACAATTCCTTTGATTTATCTTGCTCCTCTCACATTTCACCACACCTTCAACATTTTGCTTAGAAATCTCCTCAGCTAAATATCCAAGTTTATCACTCACAAGTTATACTTTCCACAAAACACTAGAACGCAATTCAACCAAGTTCTTTGTCACTTCTTACCAAAGATCCCCTTGCAGGAAGTGAAAAACAAAAGAAAACAAAAACACTTGATGTTCCAGTTCCAAGGCCATCAGGCAGGAAAGAATTTTCTCTTATTCAGGGGAGAGTCAGCTTTCTTGTTCTATTTGGACTTCATCTGATTGGGTGAGGCTCACCCACATTACAGAGGGAAATCCGCTTTACTTAGTTTATGGATTTAAATGATCTCATCCAATAACACTCACAGAAACACCCAGAATAACATTTACCAATTATCTGAGCACCCCAGTGGTCCAGGCAAGTTAACACATAAAACACATAAAATTAACTATCACACTAGTACTTGAAGGCAAAGAATGCTGAAATTGAGAAAGAAAAAAAAAAGTTGAGAATAAGAGAAGAAAATTTACCAAATCCCAATGTTCAATCTCTCTACTCCTTTCCTACTGTCCCTAGCTAAAAAGTTTTGCAGTGAAGGAGGGAGGGGAAATAATCTCAAGCAGATCATTTCCAGGGAAGAAACAGAAAATATTAAAAGGAACTATCATCCCCAAAAGCACCAGATCCAGATGGCTTCACAACAATACTCCACCAAATCTTCAAACACCAGATAATCCCAATCAGTGCTGAAGGAATTATTTGAGAATATTGAAAAGGAAGGAAAACTCCAAAATTCCTTTTCTGAAGTAGTATGATACAAATTGTTAAACCAGTTGGACTGTGCAAAGAACAAAAACAAAGAAAAATATCACTAATGAATTTAAAAAAATATTAACACAGAATCCAACATCACTTTAAGAAAATAATAAGCAATGACCAAGTAGGTTTTGTTCTTGGAATATAAAGTTGATTCAATATTATAAACTATATTAATATCAGCCATCATATTAATAAATATAAAGGGAACAACATGGTTATCTCCATATATGCTGACAAAAATCTTTGACCAAGTTTAATGCCCATTCATTATTAAAACGCTCAAAAAAAAAAAAAAAAGGAGAGTACTTTTATAACATAGCATCTCTATCTATGTAGAGATAAAGGGATAAATATAGAAAAGAAATACTTACGTCCTAAAGCCAGAACCTTATTTAATATGAAAACACTAGATCAGAAACAAAGCAATGACTCTCACTATCTCCACCACTATTCAACATTATGCTAGACTATTAACCAAAATGATTAGTCAAGAGAAAGCAGTTAGTGGCATATGAGTGAGTAAAGAACTATCTCTATTTGCAGATGACATTATACCTGTCAACTCCCAGAAAATCACTGATAAAACTAACTAAACTGTAAAAGAATTCAGCAGAGGGGGGCAGGCAGATGCAGGGTGGAGGGGATCAACGGGGGGAAAGAGGGACATCTGTAATACTTTCAACAAAGATAAATAAATTTTAAAAAGAATTCAGTAACATGTCAGAGTATAAAATTAATAGCCTTCATGTACATAAACAATAAACATTTAGAAAACAATTGCAACAAGAAAATTAAATATTTAGGATTAAAGTTAATAAGAAATATACAAAACCTATATGAAGACAACTTTAAATCTTTTCTTAAAGACACACAATTGGTTTGAAAAAAAATGGATAGAGAACCACTTTCTTGGGTGTGCTAACTCAACACTGTGGAGCTGTCAGTTTTCCCTAAGTTAATTTATAAATTCAATACAATCTCAATAAAAATACTAAAGGAAGATTTCAAGTACTGTATTTAGACAAGCTGATACTGAAGCTCACATGGAATAACAAAAATGCAAGAATAGCACCGGCCGGTGTGGCTCAGTGCTTGGAGCTTCGGCCCTTGAACCTGAGAGTCTCGAGTTTGAATCCCGGTCAAGGGCACATAGCTGGGTTTCTGACTTAGTCCCGCCCCCAGTCGGGGCGAGCGCAGGAGGCAGCCAGGCAATGTGTCTTTCTCACACGGATGTTTCTCAATCTCTCTCTCTCCTCACCCCTTCTTCCCTTCCATTCTCTCTCTCTGCAAAAGCAATGGAAAAAATATATCCTCAGGTCCTCACAAAAATATATCCTCGAGATTAGCAACAAATAAACAAAACAAAACAAAAAATACGAGAATAGCAATGAAAACAATCAAAAAGGAAAAAGCTAAAAGAAAAAAGAGAAAGAACTAGTACTACCAAATGTTAAAACATGCTATACAAATTCTACAGCTTATTAAAACAGCATGGTGCTGGCGCATCAATAGGCAAATAAAGGAGTGGAATAGAATAGAAATCTAGAAATTTAGTGCATGTAAGTGAAAGCGTGTGTTGCAGTTATTAACTTCAGTAGCATATTCACTGATGTCCACTGTATTATAAAAATAAATAAATGCTAAACAGATTAAATAAGAGATGATACTAGCTAGAGCAATAATCACTTGGGAGACTGGACTGAATAATCATTTTAAATGTAGCACAAATAAGAAGATGAAAATCTAATAAGAAAATTTAAAACATTTGGAGTAGACACCAAAATTTGATATTTTTCTAATGATGTTTCTAAATACAAATAGAAAGAACAAAAGAGAGGCAGTACTAGAAAAAGCAATGGTCAATTATTTCCTAGAACTGGAGGAAAAAAACATGAGCCTTTAGGTTGACAGTGCTCATTAAGTGCCAGGAAGGAAAATAAATATTAAACCCCACTCAAAATACCAGAAGCATAAACATAATAAAAAGGAAAGTCATGAAATCTACCAGAGAGAAAAGAAAAATCAGCTTCAGAAATAAGAATCAGAATGACATCAGATTCCTTATCAGTGTCACAAAGCGCAAGAAGGCAGTGAAAAATATTTCTAAGTCCCAAGAGAAAATAACTTTGAACCTGGAACTCAATATACAATGAGGCCGCAAAGGTAAAAGTAAACTATCCGAGAGCAAAAGTAAAATAAAGGTATTTTAATAAGTTTAAGCGCTCAGAAATTTTTTCCTTAGACTCTTAGAGATAAACTTCTACAGGATTTATATATCAATTAGTTATTAGAAACAAGAGAGATTAAATAAATTAATGTTTCTACAAGATATGTTAGAAAAAAATAACAAACCCAAATGAAGCAATGAGAGGAATTAAAGATAAAGCCCCAAACTGATGATAAGCATACAAAAAATAAAATAAAATTGCTCTGGCTGGCATGTCCAGTGGTTAGAGCACCAGCCCACTTGAGAGAAAGATGGTGGGATCAATTCCTGGTCAAAGCAGGTACCTGGGTTTGGGGTGTTTGCTCCCCACCCCTCGGCGGGGCGTGGGGGGGAGGCAATAGTTGATGTGCCTCTCTTGCATCTATGTTTCTCTCTGCCTCTCTCTCCCTCTCCCTCCCTCCCTTCCGCCCTCTCTGAAAAGCAATGGGAAAAATATCCTTGGGTGAGAATTAACAAAACAAAAAATTGACTAAACAAAACAAACCGGTGCCTCATTTAAAACACTAATAAAATATTTTTGTGAATGTATTAAAGAAAAAACATAAAATAATAAAGTTCAAAATAAAACACAATAAATGTGGCTACAAATAAAGATATTTTTAAATTATAACAGAGCATTTCAAAATTACCAATAAACTTGGAAACTTGTATGAAATGGGTAATTTTCTAGAAGAATATAAATTACCAAAGAGAAGTAGAAAATCTGAATAGGCTATTTCACAGGGACCTTGTTTTTTAGATTTCCTTCTAATAACAAATGTCTAAGTTGTACTTGATGAGGAAATTGTAAGAGAACAAATTTACAGAAAGCTATAGAAAAGCTCTTCATTTCAGTATTCCAGGTATCTAATGAAAGAGAGTGAGAATGAGACACAGAGAGGTAAAAGTAACTACAATTAATAAACTATTAATTCTGATGATCCCTGTGGCAGGCAGAGCAAAGGCCTCCCTGAGGCCCATACCCTCCCTAATCCCTGGAACTTGAAATGTGCTATCTTCCTTGGCAAACAGGACTTGCAGATGTCTTTATGGTCAAAGACTTAAGACAGAGGGTGGGCCTGATTATCCAGGGGATTCAATCTAATCACATGAGTGCTTAAAAGCAGAGAACCTTCCCTGGCTAGAGGCAGAGACACACAATAGAAAGGAAGGTCAGGGATATTCCAGATGTGAAAAGGAATTGATATCCCACTGCGAGTTCCGAGATGCAGGGGACCACATGCAAGGGTGGCAGAGAGGTTCCTAGGAGCTAAGGGCTGCCCCTAGCTGACCAGCAAGGAACCCCCAGGTACAAAGTACAGAAGCCAACCTATGACCCCAAGGAACGGGATTCTGAAAACGAGCTGAGTGAGCTTGGAGCGCAGCCTGCCATCACCTTCATTTCAGACTTGTGAGATCCTAAGCAGAGAGATCAGCTGAGCCAAACTGTATCCAAACTCCTGACAGAAACATGAGATAACAGACAAACAAACATCAAAAAATGGGTGTTGTTTTAAGTCACTGACTTTGTGGTAATTTTTATAGCAGTAGACAACAAATACAACCACCGGATAAAATAACAAATGTGATACAACGACCTTACCCAACACACACAAAAGTGCCATTCAAATCTTCCAAAGGCTACCTCCTTGACGTCGAGCAGGCATTCCCCAGGACTGAACTCACCAATGTGAAGAACTTTCTGTAATGTCACCATGTCTTTACTTTTATGTTTCAGCAAGTTATGATGAAATGAAACCTTGTTTTGTTCTACTGGTATTTCACCATATGGTAATGAATCTATGTTTGCTGTTATGTGCCAGATGGCACTGGGACACCAACTGCTTACAGTGTCATCTAAAACATAGAGGCAAGCAAAAATTAAGGAATCCCTGATGTTAAAATTGGAGACAAGAAGTTCCATGACCATATTAAGGCCCACGATTTTTTTTATTTGAACTGACAGTGAGCCTGTTTTAGGATTTTTGCCCAATTGTGAGTCTGTGCCCTAAATTATACTATCACTACACAGTACTGAAATCATCTTCATTATCTATGATAACTCTACCAATCAGTAAAAGCAATTTAAAATGGTGAGGCTTGCCCCTGCCAGTGTGGCTCAGTTGGTTGAATGTCCTCTAGTGTACTGAGAGGTCACCGGTTCAGTTCTCGGTCAGGGCACATTCCCAAAAGGGGCCTGCAGGAGGCAGCCAGTCCATGTTTCTCTCCCTCCCTTCCTCTCTCTCAAATCAATAAAAGCATATTAACAATAAATAAGTAAAAATAAAATAGTGAGGTTCTCTGCCATTTGTCATTAGAAATGCCCAATTATATTATGGAGCTTCCTCGGGAAGTTCTGACAGTGTAAGATCTTCCTAATCTACATCTACAAGTTGATAAAAAGTACGTATTTCACCACATGACATTTCATATTGGTTTGTATCTGATGCCAGGTGTATAATTGGAAAGGCAGGGAAACTTCCTAAGAAATTCAAGTTACTCCCCTATCATCAATATGAATTACTTACCAGAAATATGATTTTTTATAAAGTATATATTATTACAGATGTTTGTCATCATGTTTTCCTGGTCACATCATATGCAAACCATCCAGGAATATTTCTGAAGTGGATGGTGTGTATGGAATTTTAGGCCAGGCTATGAAGATGATATAAACAAGTGAGTTCCTGAGGTGACTTATTAGAGGAGGCCAAGAATCAATATGTGGCTCAATAATCAAGAACAGGAGTCAGTCCTTCTGAATTGACTTTCAGGTCTTGACAGTCTTAATCAATAGAGAACTGTAAGTTTATGAGAAAATCCATCACCTACTCTGAGAACTTTGCATAATCCCTTTGCTGTTAGGACACTGGACTTCTGCCTCGGTACTGGAGGGTTCCAAGACCGTCAAATTGGTCCAGAACAGAGGAGGTCTAGTCTAAGTTTCCGGCTAATTATTTGTTAAGTCTCAGTTAACCTCTCAAAAACTTAGCCGCAGAGCCATTATTCCTGAAGTAAAGAACTGCAAGAAGATTTTCTATCGAATTATCTGGCATTAATTTTTTTTTCAGCAACACCTGTTGAAGTCTAAAAACCCAATGTGAAGGCAACACGTACACATAGTTCATTTTAAGTTAGAAAATGGAGTCACTTGGGATTTCTATACTCACAAGTACAGCACAGAAACAACCTAATAACAAAGCACAAACTAACTGGTTAAGACTTGCTATTATATTACAGTACTTTTGGGGAAAAGGTTGGGTGTGTGTAAAGAAAGGCCCCTGGCCGAAGTATATGTTTTGATTTCTTTTGAGTTCCTGCAGTGAGCTGATTAGCCACGGGCAATTTTGCAGCAAGAAAATGAGGAGTTGTTCAAGAACTCTTTTTATCACTGCTCCTCAGCAGATTCGGAGAGGTACCTCCTGTGGGTGATAGAACCTGATAAACTCTGTTCTTTTAAGATATTTTCTAATGAGTCTTGGAGCTCATAAAGAAACTCTGCATATACCTTTATAAAAAACAGAATATTTACAGAAATATCATGTCTCTATTCTTTTAATAAGTTCACATAAATACTTTCTTAGGGACCAGCCCATGTTTTTAAGATTTCATATTTTTAAGATGTGTACCATTTATCATCATTTGCACACACTTCCAAAGTATGCAACGATTTCAGGTTTTAACATTATTTTTTCATTGCATACATTTTAAGTAGGTTTATAGCAGGAAGGAAACATATAATTTCATCAGAATACTCTCAATCCTATTATAAGATAGATAGTAGGAAATATGGAAATATTCCATAGAATTTCCCTGTTCAATACTGTAGCCACTAGCAATGTGTGGCTATTTAGACTTGAATTGTTTAAAATTAAAAATTCAGTTTCTCAAAAAATTAATCCAGTTTCGCAGTTGTACTAACCACATTTCAAGTGCTCAAGAGCCACATGTGGCTGGTGGCCACTGTATTGCACAGCACAAAGCATTTTCCCCCTCACAGGTTCTCTTGGATGGCACTCTTACAGTCGTCACTTTAATTATCTTTATCCACAGGGTATGATGTTCTCTTGGCCTAATATCTTAACCTTTTTGTACAATTGTAGACTGTAAAGGATGTCTGAGAGCATATATACAACACATTATTACTTGAGGCAACTAATGTTTAGAAAGTTTTAGGTGACAGAAAGCTTCCACCCGTGGGCATGGTCTCGGCATGGACATCCACCCAGTCCCTGCACAGGATGTGGAGGACACCACTTCCACCACCACGGATTCACGCTGGCCGCGGTGGTTTTCTGTGCGGGAACTGAGAGACCCGTTGGTGTTTTACCCAGAGGCAGGGCTGCCTGACTCAATCTTTGGCCCAGACCAAGCCATAATTCCAGAAATAGAATGAATGAACCAGGTCCTGCTAATGGTGGACATAGTAAACTCCAGGAACTTAATAGAAGTCACCATCTTCGAAGAGCCCTGTGTACAAAATCAGGTGACGAGCGTGCTCCTGAGCCTGGCATCGAGGCACGGGGAACATTGTGCCCAAGATGAGATGGAAGAGCCTGAGGAGTTCTTGAAGGCCCTGCCTTGGGCCCCAGCCTCCCCAGCCTCCTGTTGCATGAGTATTGTCAGGAGCATTATGACAACAAGCCTGCTTCTGCTACTGAGGTTCGAAACCAGCAAGTATCCTTCAGTCTCAGCCCTCTTTCTCCCTTTGTCTGGGTGGATAGCGGTTTGATTATGAGGAAGCAAATGTCAGTGCTGTGCTAGTAAATAAATGAATTTCCTTTCTGCCCAAAGGCATAGAGGTCTTTGCTCACTTAAAATCAAGCAAATTTACAAAAGAAGAAAAACATTACTCTTGAGGTCTTTCTCTAGCTTCTGAAGTCCATCTTGCATTGAAATCTTTAGCCTTCTGGTCCCTGACAGGACTGCAATGGTTGACTGAAATCTGGGGCTTAGATGATCAGAATTTCTCTACCCTGGCAGTGCTGATTGATTTGTAATAGCTGCTTGATTCAGGCTCCTGAACTCAGAGAAAAAAAGTGATTTGATGTATTAATGATGACTTGCAGGTCAAGAGTTGATGTGGTGCTTGCCAAGCATTTTCTTTTTCCCATTTTTCTTTACTTTCTTTTTTTATTGAGGTAACACTGATTAAAAACATTATATAAGTTTCGAGCATACAACATGATAATTCAATATCTGTGTACACCATCGATTTTCAGCTGGTGTGCCACAGGAATTTGTAAAACATGCAATACCTGACTATTTAGTTGGGGGCTCTGACTTCTTTTCCCTTAGATTGTCAAAGAAAAAAATGACAGCAGCCAACACAATTGCCATTCAGTGTGAGTGAATCAAAATTATACTTATTTTTTTTGGTCAGATTGGCAAAAACATTATTTATTTTTTGGTGTGCTCCAGAATGTTAGTAATCCCCCTTTATTCATTTCACACTCCCTCACCCCCTACTCCTCTGGTAATCATTACCAAGCTCTTTCTATCACTACCTGCATTAGTTAGCAACAAATAAGCACATGCATAATGCTAAGATGCACAAGCAGAAGTAAAACAACTTTGAAATAGGCAATGGTATATTTTATATCCCCCAGACTACTTAAAAATCATTACTCAGCTTTGCCTCAGTAACTTTAGAAGGATATAGATAAAACTCTGATGATAAAAGGAAAAACTTTAAATTACTCTCTTACACATTCCCCAAGCCCTGAATAAGCTAGCCTACCTGCTCTCCATCTTTTATAAGAGATATGAGTCCTGTCTGGACTAAGAAAAACCTCTTTGGAATGGGTCTGAGAGAGAAGCTATAAAATAACCTCCTGAGAGACTCTTTTATGGGGAAAATAAAATGTCACTTCTTGCAGTAGCTTAAAAATATGTTTTCCTTGAAATCGGGAGACACATGGAAAGACTCCTTCAGGTCACAGGATTCTGCAATAGTCTCTGGAGAGTGTGAAGGAATACAATTTCTCATTCTAGAATCTTCCCTGTCCATTGCATAAATTCCTAGTGCACTCTGTCCCTAGAAAAATAATGCATTATTTTGCTCACAGGAAATGCAGTCTGAGATCTGCTTTACCTCCAATTTCCTACTGGAGTAAATTTTATAAAGCAGATCTTCAAGCTTATCCATCTAAGTCTCATTGTTAAAAGCTCTGGCTCAGCCACTGTAAAGTTACATGAATCCAGTTTGAGAATTGTCTGGGAGCAGTGCTTCGTTTTCACTTTTCTATACAATTTTGGCCACTTTACTATTGGCCGTATTTGCACAGAAAAGAAGGAAACACAAATCTATTCATTCATCTTTGTTAGCAACTCTCATGGAATATATTGGTTAAAACAGAAGCCCCTTTGATGAACTGTGTATTTTCAATAATCCATGGGAAGTTGTTTTCTATTTTCTAGGATAACAAAGAATTTGTAGTATGAAAACAGAAGTTGGTTTTTGTTGGTTTTTTGTCTTGTTTTTTCACATTTTCAAGCTTTTATTTCTAAAATTTTAAATTAATATTAAAAATTCCAAACTAATCATGCCAGAAGAAGAACAGATAGCATAATGTACACCATCACAATTTAGACTCATTAACGTGTTAGTGTTTTAAAAGGCAGTTATTCATCGTATTTATATAAAGAGAAATATTTTCTACTAGTGACAATTGAGCAAAACTGGATACAGTATGGGTTTATTTGGTAACATTTTCATAGTTAAATGTTTCTATAACCACAGTCTATACACAAATAACTCCAGCTTAAAAAATTATATTTTACCATCTTTGTATTTAAACAAAAAATTTGAAAATAGCTACTGAGAAGTATAGAACACAGCCTTTAAGCATCGTGTGCTCCATTTTCACTTAGATCTAATAAATGCAGTACTGACGCAGAAGAAAGCGGCAGCTATAATTTCAACCGGGGAACTAGCAGAAAATGTTTTTAAAGCCAATATTTCAAAGAAGAAATTCTCCAAAAGCCTCAATACACAGTAGAAGAGTTGCCTCCTTTATTATGATCAGGAGGACAAGATTTATATAGAAGAAAGACTAAGAATTTAAATAATTTTTTTAAATCTCTAAGGAAAAGAATTCAGTTTGATTCTTATTGAAATGTTTACATTTTTATACTTTTTTAAAAAATCTAACTTCTGCTCTGGCACCACAATTCACACAGCATCAACCTGGCAATCTTGTTTCAATTAATTTCTAAAGACAGGTCACCCATTCAACGACAAGGATATCTTCCATGACCTAAGACAAACTATCAAGTATGAATCCATGGCAAAGTGGCTGCTGGATAAGGGGTCTCCCTGTGCCTTTTAAACATATACACAAGTCGTGGAACAAGAGCAAGAGTGACATAAAGTAATGCTCAGCCCTTAGAGCAGCCAGACGTTTCAGCCTGCACAAAATGAATATCTGGTGATTTAAAAACATACCTTTAAAAATTCAAAACATAAAAAAGGTGGAAGAAAACGTAAAACATTTTTTAATAATTTTGGAGTGAAAAAAATAACCAAAATGCCCACCAAAGAACAATGGTGGACAAAGAAGTTGTACATCCATTCTATGCAATTTTATGTAGCTTCTAGAAAGAATGTCAAAGTTACAGACTTATGTGAGAAAACATCAAATACATAACCAATACAAAAATGGTCCTAGAGAAATATATATATTACATATAAAGTTTATATACAACTAGAGAATTCTCTTTTTTAAAGTATGCAAAATGTAATGTGTATTCATTTCTTTTCTGGGAAGTAGATTCAATTCTTTTTTTTTTATTTTGTGTTTTTGCTTTATTTTCATTTTATTTTTCAATTACAATTTACATTTGATATTATTTTGTATTAGTTTCAGGGGTACAGCATAGTGATTAGTCAATCATATACTTTATACAGTGGTCCCCTGATATTTCCAGTACCCACCTGGCACCATCCATAGTTACTACAATATTATTGACTATATTTCCTGCGTTGTACTTTACATCCTGTGACTATTTTATAACTACCCATTTGTACTTCTTAACCCCTTCACCTTTTTCACTCAACCCTCTACCTCTAACCCCCCTCCCTTCTGGCAACCATCAGTCTGATCTCTATTTCTATGAGCCTTTTCCTATTTTGTTTGTTTACTTTGCTCTCTAGATTCTTCTAGAAGTGAAATCATATGGTATTTGCCTTTCTCTGTCTGATTTATTTCACTTAGCATAATATCCTCTAGGTCCATCCAGACTGCCACAAATTATAAGATTTTGTGTGTTTTTTATGGTCGAGTAATATTCTATTGTATATATGTTCCACCTCTTCTTTATCCACTCACCCACTGATGGGCACTTGGGTTGCTTCCGTAGCTTGGCTATTGTAAATAACACTGCAATGAACACAGGGGTGCACACATTCTTTCCAGTTATTTTTTGTGGTTTCTTTGAATATATATCCAGCTGTGGAATTGCTGGGTCATAAGACAGTTCCATTTTTAATTTTCTGAGGAATCTCTTTATTGTTTTTTGTAGTGGCTACACCAGTCTGCATTCCCACCAACAACGCATGAAGGTTCCCTTTTTGATTTTTTAATGGTAGCCATTCTGACAGGTGTGAGGTGATACCTCACTGTGGTTTCAATCTGCATCTCTCTGATGATTAGTAACATTAAGCATCTTTCATATGGCTCTTGGCCATCTGTATGTCCTCTTTGGAGAAGTCCCTATGTAGGTCTTCTGCCCATTTTTTAAATTGGATAGTTTTTTTGGTGTTGAGTTGTATGAGTTCTTTATACATTTTGGATATTTACCCCTTATTGGATGTATCATTAGCAAATATCTTCTCCCATTCACAAACAGGAGATTTTTTATGTGAAGAATTTTTTATCATGACATATGAATGTTCTAATTACTAACCATTTTGCTCCCCCCAAAAAATGTTAAAAGAAAAAAAGAAAGTATAAATGAATTAACCTGAAGATGCAAGTAGAATGTCCAGTTCTTAAAATTTATCAAGAGCTTTTTATTTGGCAAATATTATGCTAAACTCTTTACATTTATTCATTATTTAATCCTTATAAATCTGTACAGTATAATTAATAACCACATTTCATATATTAGAAAACTAAGATTCATAGGGGTTTGCTAATTGGTCTGATTACACAGCAAATAGTGCCAAAGTAGATGCCAGATCTGTCTGTACCCAATTCTCTCTTTAGTAAATAGGTAAAAATTATTTTACATTAACATATCAAAGCACCAGCTTATCAGGGTTGGTCTCTGTTCACTCAATTATGGTGTCATACATATATGTTAATATACATACATATGGTAATTTACAAAGTGCTTGAAAGTAAGCATTTAAGTCAAGTAAACCAACGTGTATTGAGCGTGTACCTCGTCATCGGCCCTATGCTGGGTCACAAGACCCAAAAGATGATTCAGGGGTTGTCCAGGTTGCCCAGCACCTCAGTCCACTAGGGGAGAAAGGCAAATAAACCAATATTTACAACACACCGGGCTAAATACTGTATGGCCAAGATTCAAAGTGCTGTGGCAGATAGAAGATGGCCCATTATTTGGGGAATATGTGTCATTTAAAAGCCTGTTCTCAAGGTTAATTTATTTAGCAAGCGTTTTGCCACCTATGAGTTGGAAGAGAACATTGATGTAAATTTTCATAAATTCCCAAATAGTGGAATTTTAAAGTGTTATTGTCATTAATACCAACATAACTGAGGGTGTTTCACAAACAACCTAAGATACAGCTTAGCTGTTCTAGAATGAAATAGGACTACATCATACAATAGATAGTCTTTTTTGGAGAAAGAAAACAAAAGTAGAATCAGGTAGGAATCTTCTTTTAGTTATATGTTTCTGAAATTCCTAAGTGGTTAGATAATAATTTAATTTGCTTCTGCCTTGTTAAAATATGTGTTAATATTTTGCATGTTTAAATGTAATTTATAGCATATTAAAATATTTTATTAATGATATTAGGGATATTTAAGGCTAGAATTAGTTCTTATACCTAATATTTTAAAACTAAAAAATATCTACTGATGCAGTAATAGCGCTCAAAAGATGATGGCTTCTTAAGGAATTTTTAATTAATTTTTTATTATCCTCTTATTCCAAATAAATTGGCGGACACTCTCAAAAATTGTTTTCATCTTATTTTTCATGAAATTTTTTGTTATCTAGTTAAGATATCCTTTACACAGTACTATATAAACCTCCTGCCATAATACCAAGAAACAAAAGACAAGGTAATAAGTGATTCCTGGTCTTTTTTTAACAGGCAGACTACAGGACTACCCTTCCCCGAATCTCTGTCCCTAACCATTATGTGTTAATTCAGCGTTCCCATAAGCTAGAGTCGAGCAACCTGAAGGGACAGAGAGGTATTGGCAGCGGAAATGAATATACTACTTAAGAAAGCCCCACGGAGACGAGATAAACCTCTTGATCAATGCATCCTGGTATTGCATCTTGACCAATGCATCTTAGCTCCATAAAATAAGGGGTTTCACAACCATTCTTTCACTTATAATTTTTGTTTTGGACTTAAGTCAGAAATTATCATAGAATCACTAAAGCTACAACAATTAGAAATAAACTTTTCATTTTTATCTGTAATAAGGGAGAGTTAAACTTAATCAGTTTTTCTATCCTTTCCCAGGATATGTTCGTTTATTTTAGGGAGAGAGAGAAACATTGATGTGAGAGAGGCTGGGGGACTGAACCTGCAACCTAGGTATGTGCCCTGACCAGAAATCGAATCCACAACCTTTTTTGGTGTGCGGGATGGCACGCCAACCAACTGAGCCACCCAGCCAGGGCTCATGTGATCATTTTTAAGGTCTAACTCTTCAATTTGTGAGGTCTTGATGCTTCAAGAATTAAGCAAAATATTTGTTTACCCGTATGTGTTGAGAGTGTTTCTCTTCTTTATGCAGGAAGCATAGAATTCTAGGCATTTTAACTTCTATTTTTGTAAAAGATTTAGATAAATGAGCTACTAACATAGGAGAAGATTTAGAAGAAGATTATTAGGCTGATTCCTAAGACGTTCTGAGTCCCTAATAAAATGCTGGAAATGAATTAAACAAAATAGTGAAGGCATGATAAACAACCTGATGTTTGTTTGTGAACTGGTGAAGCAAGCAGCAACCTAAGATTTATTGTTTGAGAAAAACCAAGACAGGCCCTCTTCCCACTCTTTCCTTTATAAATAGAAAGGCATAGATACATAGATATATTCACATATTTCAAATATGTACATTGCAAGAAATGATGGAAAACAAATGAAACAAGCTATCAAAAAAAGTAACCTCTGAATGGTAGAACTGTAGACAGTTGCTATTTTCTTCTCTCTTCTTTTTATGTGCTCCTTAAATTGCCTGTTATTTATAATCAGAAAAGGTTATTTTGATACCACTAATTTGTTTCTATTAACAGGCCTCTGTATGTGGTCTGCTTGACGTTTTTTAGCAAGAAATAATATTAAATAATTTTAGCATGCAAGAGCATCTATGACCTGAGTGCTTGTGAGCAAGAAATATGAGAAGTTGGACCTAATTATAGAATCTAAGCTGGATTCACATACAACAGAAGAGGCACCTAGAACAAAAAGAAAAAAGTGTATTCTGGTCAAAACCGATGGTTGGTGGGCAGTTTACGTTTCATAGTTTATAGCAAGAGACTGTGTTTTGTCAACTTTGTAGGACTCATTCATCACACGACGTGATGGATAAAGTGATAAAAACTATAAATTATCCATGGGATAATTAGAAAGAATTGAAGTAAAATGTGGTCATTTATTTTATTTTAATATATTCAGACAACATTGTGGATAATTGTTGAAGAAATTAACTAAATGTCTTTGTCAAATGAAGACATTTTTTAGACTCAGGGTTCTCAGAAGCCCAATGTCTTGGATCCCTATTAGCTTTAAAAAAACTTATCGACGGGATAAGGCATCTGAACAAGATGAAGTTGAAACTATTGAAAACATAAAAACACATGATTGGGTTTCACCAAATGTGAACATGTTCAAACTCAGCGTGGACCAGGACTGAGCTGGTCCCTACCTATCCCTTCCTCCCTTCATTGCTGCATTGGGATAAAGCGGATCATAGTCTTAGAAAAATTGCAGAGCCGTGTTATGGAAATTAATTTGCAAATTCAGAAGAGAGTTATAGGAGGAAGGAATAAAAATTAACTGCTCCTTCAGTCTCCTACAAATTATGAGGGCCTGACTGAGGAAACAGAAGGCCGGAGAAACGGAAAGACGCAGAAGGAGACTCTGTACGAAGTCCTATTGTCTGGGAATGTCGTGGACCCCAAATCAGCAGATTGCAGGTGCATTCTCAGACAGTGGGTATCTTCTTTAGAATCATTCTGAATGACAAAGAAGAGGTTTTTGAAAACTTTTACTTTCTTATCGTTGGAGATCGTATCCAGAAGTATCAGGGGGAGGAAATATCCATGCCACTGAATTATTTAGAAGGAATTTTGAACAGGTATTGACTTCAACTGAGTCAGTATTCAGATGTTTCTGGTTTTTTCCTCTCTGTTTTGGGGTGAGTAAATCTCCAGAATAGGTGTTTTTGTGGGTGTGTTTTCCGAAGCAACCATTTATGAAAATCCAGCTTTATTTGTGTTGTGATCGCATTAATCCTCCTGCAGTAGCAACCATAGTCCACTTTTCAGATGAAATGTCTGAAATCCAAGAGAGTAAAGTAATATGCCTAAAGTCTACCAGATTGCAGGTGGGAGAATTGAAATGCAAATCTATATTTTTGGCTGTAAAGTTCTAACTTTTCACATATACCATGCTTCCTTCTCAGAGAAGCTGAAGCTTTGCCTTTCTGTTCTTTAAGGCATGGCAGCTTCTTATTACACTAAACAGCATCAGGATCTGCACCTCCCTAGATACATCACGTTAACGAGGGACTCATGGTTTCTAGTTTGTGAAGAACCCTTTATGAAGAAAGGATACAAAATGTTAGGACCTTTTTTTTCTCTGCATAGGGAATGCTTACATGATTTTTCTTCTCCAGTTTAAAATATGAGAATTATTTCAAGATATTTACTAATATGGAACTATTCTTAAATTGCTGGCATGAACACCACATGGTCAAGGTGTTTTTCTATGAATGTGTTGCTTGATTCAATTTGTTTATATTTTATTTAGGATGTTTGCATTTATTCATTGGTGAAACTGGTCAGTATTTTTATTATTTTATGTGATTATGCAAAGTTTTCTGTTTCCAGTGTTCACTTTTTAAAAAGTCTATGTTCATGCTTCCTAACACTTCAGATAATTGTGGAATTGTGGATTCCTTACATTGGAAAGAGAATTCACCTAAGAAAAAGAAAAAAAAGAAAAAGCAGAGGTCCCTACACCTGAAGAGTATGAATCTTACCTTTCACTTCCACAGTTGTCTTTAATGAACCAACTTCCAGATGGACCTGCCTTAACTTCTCAGCCTAAACTTTGGAGCTGATTTATCTCAAAAAGAACAAAAACCACCAGGGAGGAAGAGTATCCCTCAGACTTTAGAGACAGGTACACGCATCTCAGAGTTAGAAATCCCAGACTATTTGGCCAAACTGCTTAACACCACCCGCCTGTGTGAAAGCACATTGTCTTTCATAAACGAAGTGTTCCAGGTACAGGGCGGCTCACTACCGAGAACCCAGGCCCTGTCCCCTTTCCACTCTGCCATTCTTCAGAGGCTAGCAAGACGCAACAGCAGCTCAGGTGTCACAGGCTGACATGACCCTATCATGAGGAGGGAGGGATTTCATCCCACGTGCCTACCTTATTGGGTAAAATGTTTTCCAGGAGCCCCTGCTAGACATCTCCTCTAGTCTCTTTTACAGGGACTGGATTTCATGCCCATGTCGTAGATGCAAGAGAATATAAGTCCAAGGCATGCTCGGCCTTTACGCTGGGAGTATGCTCCCCCAGCAAGCAATCGAAGGAAGAGAAAGGGCTGTTCTGGAGGCAACCCACCAGAACAGAAGAATAAGACCCTTTGGGAGGAAAGAAAGAGAAACAAAGAAGGGAATTTGGGGGTGCAAAAGGCAAACACTGTTCCCTTCCCAGTGTCGACTAAGAAATGCATAGGAGGGTGTAGTTGTCTTTTAGTATCTTGCATGTGGTAAGTAGCTTTTGAATAAATTGTGAATTTTCCCATGAGGTTGAATGGATTGAAAATGTAAAGTCCATATGGGTTAGATGTATCCATGGTAAGCCAGGATAGGAATATTTGGATGCTCATCTTATGTTTCTGATATTGAAATCAAAGAATACAGGAGGTGGCTTTTACAATTACCCTGATGAAAATCAAAGACCAGGTCTGGGCCTGGCCATTGCAGTGGTTCAGTGATTGTCACACCCTTGTGGTGTTTTTCCCATGACACCCCAGCCTGCTATAGGGACTATAACTTTCCTACATTTCTCTCCATTCTATTATTCCGTTATTACTGTCTTTCATTATGGGGATGAAGATGACTGACGTGCAGGAACAGAGATTATTTATTATGGAAGGGAAAACCCCTCCAACATGGCCATAAAGAGTAGCAGTTTCTTACCACTCTGTGTACGAAGTGTGATATTTAAGCTGACCTCCTCTGTGTTACATCGGCACCCTTCATTCTCTCCCCATGAAGCCAGGGATGCACCTATTCAACATAAGAGTTTTTGACAGCTTTCCCTTCCCTGGAGCAAGGTTGCTCAACTAATAATAACTAAGATATCTTTTGACAAGTGCAGCTAAGAGCTGGTACAGCTCAGTCAATCTACATCAGCCCGGCTGGCACTTTCTTTTCATTTTAGGCCTGCATTGCCTTGAATGATGGAACCAGAATGACGGCAGAAGCTATAAAATCTAAGAGAGGTGGTGGATCGGACCGGGCAGGGAGGGTTAGCGGGGATAAATGCAAAACCAGGCTCCTATTGATCAGGGGAAGGAAAATACTTTTTCCAACTACAAATGCAGCTGAAGCCCATAAATTAGATGATTGAAGTAATAAGACACGTGAAATGGCTTTTAAGTCCACTACCCGCTCTTCGTAATAAATTCCAAACGACATCGAGGCTTTTAGTGGAGAGAATGATTTATTGCCATCTGCAAGAAGGAAGCTTTCAGGGATTATCTCTAAAGTGGCAAAAACACTATTCCAAATTTCACAAAATTAGCAAAGCTTAGTGAAGCCGGGTGACCGAACTGACAAGCAAGCTCAAAAAAAAAACAACCTTAATGGAACAAAAATACTGCAAATGTGCACTCTCACATACCAGTGCTCAGGCATGTGTTACCTCCTCAAGAGTAAGCCAAATTTAATATTAAATGAAAGCCTTCCTTAATTTGTTAGCAAAAGATTCCTGAGAAAATTGTAGGTGAATATATCTCAAAAAGCTACATAGGAAAGTATAAATCTATTCTAAGCCACTTACAGCATGGAATAAGCAAAATCCTAAACTGGCTTAACTTTTCTTGCCTCAAACAACACCCTCCATGTGTTTCTGCATCTAGGAAGACCTGAGACAGTCCACCCGTGAACGCCCTAATCAACGGGTGCAGAGGAAAATCACGGAGCTAACTTTACATCTGTCTTTTTTTTTTTCCAATGTGCGATTATGTAACTCAGATAAAACCTGAGGGGTTCTTACAATAATGCATCAGCTGCCAAGGAGAGGGCATGAACGAAAATGACAGAAAAGAAATCGGAGAACTGAACAGGAAAAGCGATGAAGACGGTGCAGTGAAGTCTGAGACCCAGAAAGATTTCCCAGGCCTGGGGTCTAATACAATCTGTGCTTCGTCCCATTTGCGAAGAATCAGAAAGTTGGGATCAAGAAACATGATTCCTCTGCAGACAGCAGGCTTCCACTGTCTGAATTTTCAGGTTCCAAAAACACATTGATAGCAGGAGATTTCTTTTTTTTTTCCTTTCTCGTTTTTCTTTTTTGGGGGTCCTGGTCTAGGCCCAGCAGCAACTGGTTATCAAGAGGGGGCGAAGGGAGGCTTAAACAGCTCTGCCCCCTCAGCTCCACTTCTTCCCTTTAGCCACCATCCTCTCACTTTCCTAGGACACTTGTTCGGCTCTGACTGTGATATAATTGGCACCCATTAATTAACCATTTACTGCACCTTCTTGTTTTTCTTCTTTGTCACCTATTTTACCGCTACACAGACTCAGATTTAATGATCTCATCTGTCAAGAGTACTGTCTAAGAAAGGAAATGTTTTGGATGTTAACACATCCTCTCCTTTCCTCTTCTAAGTTTAATAGAACTGTATTCCAATATTTAATGATTTCTCAATTACTGTAAGATAGAAAAATAGTAAAAAAAAAAAAAGTGGCTCTTTCAATTCACATAATTAAAATGAGTATCTTCCTTACCCAATTTTCAAATTGCCAATCTAAGAAATGTACATGGCTTAACTGTTAATAAGTGGTAGGACGGATGACTAAAGTAGAAGGGATTTATAGTTTAATACTCCCTTTCTCTCCAATTCTTCTTCATATAGACACATTCTTCCTACAAATAATTAGTGATTAAAAGCCAGAAAACATATTACATTTGAGGTAGTCAGTGTCTCCAAATGTGCCAGGCCATGCTTTCCCACTAATCACTGACTGCAATGTTGTGTCTCACAGATTTATGATATGAATATCAAATAAATCAGGTCTTTCCAACATTTCCATTTGCACTAAATCTGAAGATGAAGAGACGTAGTCCTTATAAAAAAAGAAAATGAAATATTCCTCAAGCAAGTAGATTCAATTTTATAAATGTGGAAAAGTATTTCAGTCAGGGATTGACTCCCAAGTCCCTGGGATCTGAATTTAGAAATTAATCAGTGACCAAATATTTTCTGTTTCTGAGTTAACTAAAAGACCTGCATCCAGGAATATCAGAGGCTTACCACAGACGCTGTTCAAAAGGACTGTAATGTAATTCATTGCAAAGTGGCTCTTTCTTGGAACCCATCTGTTCTGATGATCTATTGCTATGTAACAAACCACTCCAAACTTAGTGATGTAAAATAGCAACCTTTTCATTACCATCATGGGTTCCACAGGTCAGGATTCAGAACAGAACAAGGTGGGGATGGTTTGTCTCTGCTCCAGGGTAACTGGAAGGCTCCAGGGGATTGAAGGTGACTAGATAGGGCAGGAGCTGAAATCAGCCAGAGGCTCCTTCATTAATTTGTCCGGTGCCCAAGTTAAAGATGACCTCAAATGCTGGACTCCGCTAGGGCTGTCAACCAGTGTGCCTGCATATCGTCTCTCCATGTGGCTTGGACTTATCACAGCATGTCAGCTGGGTTCCAGAAAAAGCCCTCTGAGATGGAGCAACTGGTAAATGAATATCCCAGGAGATCAAGGCTGACACTGCGTGGCCTTTTCTGGCCCAGATTCAGAAGGCATGCAGCATCACTTCCACCAACTTCTGTTGATTACAAGTGAGTCCTGAAGTCCAGCCCAGTTTCAAAGGGAATGCAATGAGGTTCTTCCTCTTGATGGGGGAGCTTCAAGGTCACATGGCCAAAGGGCATATAGGATGGAAAATATTGATCCAACTATCTTTAGAAAAAGTAACCTGTCACACCATCGGAGAGAGATGGAATATAAAATGCATTGAGCATCTTTTATATGCCATTCTCTATGTTGGGCGATATACGCATAATATCACTGAGTTACCAACCACCTCCTGTTTCAGTCCTAGCACTTGCCACATTATACTGAAAATATCTTTTCTATTTCTTTCTCACTAGTGGTAAATTCCTCCAGAGCAAGAACTTCATTTCTGCCCATTTCCAATGGCTTGCATACCTGGTATACAATAGCTGCTCAAGTATTTGTGAAATTAAAAATAATAATAATAATCTCTGATTAATCAAAGAACTTATATGTTTATAAGCATAACCCATGGACACAGACATTGGTATGGGGAAGGCCTTGAGGTGGGGTGGATGCAGGGTGGAGGGGGTCAATGAGGGGAAAAAAGGGGACATCTGTAATACTTTCAACAATAAAGATAAATGAAAAAAACAAAAACATTCATTTAAAATAATAATAATAATAATCTCTGTAATAGGACTTATCATAAGGTAGTTATTATTCATTTGTGCATGTTTTCTGTGCTAAGCTCTCTGTTCGTTGCTGACTCAGACTTGGTTTTATCTCCAAACTTAACAATCTGCCTGGCATAGACTAGGCTCTCAATAGATATTTATGAAACTGAATTTTTTAAAGATGGCCCCACTATATGGAAACCAATAATAAACCTGATGTGAGGTTAAAAATAATTAACTACATTCATGGTCTGATAGTAATAGAGACCAAATTAATTTATTTCCCTTGTTGCTTTATAACAAACCACTTCAAAAGCTATTGACTTATAACCACAAATGTTTTATCATCTGAGATTCTGTACATTGACTAGGCGGCTCTGACATTGACTGAGCCTGTAGTTATTTGAGGAAGGTTGACCTGGAAGCACTAAATGAGCTCCCATGGCTGGTGGTTGATGCTGGCTGTTGGCTGGGAGCTCAGGTGAGCATCTGATGGAAAGGCCTGCCCAGCACCGCTCTCAGTGGCTTGAGTATCTCGCAGCATGGGAGCTGGGTTCTAAGAGAGAGTATCAAAGAGTAAGTATCTCAGGAGGGAATGCAATGACAGCTTCCAGTCCTCAGAAAAGCTAGACTCACAATTGCCACACTATAACTTAGGCCCTGTTCTTCTGGTTAAGCCATCCCAGCACCAGTGAGATTCAAGGGTAGAGAAAACAAGTTTCACTCTCAAAGGGGAGTGGTCAAAACTGTACAGGATCTTTAGCCGCCACAGAATGGGAAGAATGAAACAGGGGGGAAAATGGGGACTACTTTGGTTCAACTTCTGTTTGTGAATAATTAGACTAATCAGACACAACACAGTCAGACAAACAAAACCCAAGACAAGAGTCTGAATGCTTCCTGCAGAGCTCAGAAACAGAAAACTTGGTACTTCCCCAGTTGTTCAGTGGGGCTGAGTGCTCTACAAAAAGGGTTTATATTACTCTTTAGGAAGCATTTGAGATAATCTAGGTGAACAGCACAACTTTATGGGACATATATACCAGCTAACACCCTGAACATCAGCCCTTTAATTTGAACCAATAAAATTGGGGGGGAAAAAACAAAAAACCGCAAAATTGCATGAGAAAATAGTCATAATGTTAGTTTAAAAATGGGAGAGACGGGAGAGAAAGAGAGATACAAACTTGTTGTTATAATGCCTTTCCAATAATGTTTTTCTTCTATGTAAACCAGTTGAGATGTAGGCATTTAGGGCAATAGTGTATGAAAACTAAAATCTATTATCTTATGCTACATGTAGAAGGAGCTTCCTATACATCCTTGGGGGATGGATTTCTGGAGACTAAATGTCAAAACTGAAGTCTTCTTACTCCTGGAAATGTAAATGCTCTATGCTGGGTCCAAGGGCCTGGGATCTGGCTGCCTTAAACCTGAGAATTGCTCAGCCAAGCCTTTAAATGTTGTGATGCAAATAAATGGGAAAGAAAGAAAGGCTGGGTATACCCGAGGGCTAAAGGATTATGTGGCCTGATTTGGGGATGGACAAGCAGCAGTCCGGAGACTAGAGGAATTTGTCAGGATTGTGAGAAGACCATGAGAAGATTGCAAACACCCTCAGGGAGAAAGTCTAGATGGCAAGTTTAAATGGACTTGGAGAACCAGCTGGAGGTGGCAGGACCTCCAAGTGGGGGTGTAGAAAGCTGCTAAAAACAGAATATTGAGGTCCATGTCTCTGGGAGCCATTGCAGGTCCCCGTGTGGAATAGGACAAGGGGCACTGGGAGACACAGTTGCTAAATAAACTGAAGGGCAGGGGCTAGGGCCTCTTCCTAATTTCCAGGATTGTAGAAATGCTGCCATTCTGTTCAAGCCTAAGAGGAGAAAATAGTGAAAATAAGATTGGACTTCCACCCTAATGAGTAAGAACACAGTCAGATGAAATTTGATTGTATTGGTTTTAGGAAATGTCAGATTTGCCAGGCCGATGTGGCTCAGTTGGTTGAGTGTGTCCCAAGCACCAAGAAGTTGCCTGTTCTATTCCCGGTCAGGGCACAGGCCCAGGTTTTGGGCTCGATCCCCAGCAGGGAGCGTGCAGGAGGCAGCCGATCAATGTCACTCTCTCATGGATGTTTCTTTATTTTTATGTTTTTATTGATTTCAGAGAGAGGAAGGGAGAGGGAGAGAGATAGAAACATTAACGATGACAAAGAGGCATTGATCGGCTGCTTCCTACACTCCCTCCTACTGGGGATCCGGCCCACAACCTGGGCATGTGCCTTGACCTGGAATCAAGCCGTGACCTCCTGGTTCATAGGTCAGCGCTCAACCACTGAGCCATGCCTGCCTGGCTTTCATCAATGTTTCTGTCTCTCTCTCCCTCTCCCTTCCCTTTCTCTCTCAAAAAAAAAAAAAAAAAATTTTTTTTAAATCAATGAAAACATTTAAAAAAAGAAGAAAAGAAATGTGAGATTACTGTTTTCTCAAGAGCAATTTAGACCTTTCCTCTCTCTCAATCTTTTACTTTCCCACACACACCCTCACACACATGCATACACACACACAAAGAATACAAGAAAATATACCAGAACTGTTAACAATCATTATTTATGTGCCGTTGAATTATGGCTGAAATCATTTAATTTTTAAGGTTGTTTCATTTTTTTTTACAGTGAATATATATTAACTTCAACATTGCAAAAATATAAGGGGGGAAATAAAACCTAATCAGATGACAAGAAAAATCCCCAAGGATATCCTACTCCCCAGCCGTACCTCTTGACCTGCAATCAGGCACATGGCTCCAAGCGAAATCCAAGGAAATGAGTTTATATGGTCAAAAACAGAGCAGAAAGACTGTAGCCAAAATAGCTCTAAGAAGAAAAGAGCTAGCTGGCCAGTGTTTACAAATGCTGGCATAAACAGCGTAACAGCTCTTAGTTTAGCATGCTTACTATGTGCTTTCACCACTTTCAAAAGACAGAGGGCTGCTCTGAAGCAGACTCTTCAAATGTGTCTTTACTCTTATTTCAGTTAAATTAAGCTTTCTACAGCATAAAGAAAACAAGTAAAACATTTGGGCACAGTACCCCTTTTACTTTTAGATCTCTGGGAGAGGCCAGTGCTAAAGGGAGGTGAGGGGGAGAAGGCAACAAGAAGGCGTGGAAATAAGTCAAAATATTTTTTTTCCAAAAAATAAAATTAAATAACAAACAGAAGAAAGAGGCTATAATAACTCTTTGAGTAACGGTTATATTTTGGTGTTTTATATGCGCTGAATTGGCTGGACTCTCCTTCAGTACTGTGAAGTGCAGTGAGCTTCTTTTAGAATAGTGGTATTTCCAACCCATATGGTATTAAGGATCTAATGTAATTTCACTTCCAGGAGTGAAAAAAATAGAAACGGTATAGAGGAAATATGCGCTCTCTTTCATGACGCAGTGGAAGACTGAGGGCAGGGATGACAGAGGGATTGGGGATTGGGACAGTGACTTCAGATTCATCAACTGGATTTTAAAAGTATAGCATCAGAGCTTAACTATGAAAACACAACTGACTTAGTCAGGCTTCTCCAGAGAAATGGACTCAATAGCGTGGGTGTATGTGAGTGTGTGTGTATCTAGATTTATTTTAAGGAGTTGGTTGACACAATTATGGGGGTTAACAAGTTCAAGAGCTACAGAACAGGTCGGCAGGTTGGAGACTCAGGGCAGAGTTGATGTTGCAGCTAGAGTTCCAGGGCAGTCTCGAGATGGAATGTCCTCTTCTTCAAAGACCTCAGTCTTTTCTCTCAAGGTCTCCAGTTTATTGGATGAAGCTAATCTGCTTTACTCAGATTACTATATACGTTAATAATATCTAAAAGCCAACCTCACAGCAACATCCAGACTGATGTTTGACCAAAATGACACAAAAACCCAGCACTTGAAAACATGCGGAGAACCCAGGAGCAACTAAAAGAGGAGTCAATCAGACGATGAAGTGGTATCACAATGAATATAATTTTTTCTAAATATACCACTCATTAACAAAAGTTGGAACATCAATGTCAATGTAGTTATGCCACAGTCATAGTGGCTGGAAGCTCAACTTCCTGTTTAAAAGAAAGGTATCAGATTCCATCTGTTTTCTCAATCAGGTAAACATTTTTAAGTATCTTTTCTCCAAGCCAGCTTTCACTGTGACATTCTGTTTTTCTAAAAGGACTCTTCATTCCTATGGCTACCTTGCTGTTACTGAAATAAATCTAAACTATGCCTGAGGGTCTCAACCAAGACCCTCATCATTTGGCCACCACACTTAACCTGATTTCCTTCAACTCTCCAGCTTCAACTTTGTTTCCAATCAACACATTGCTTTGTTGCTCTACAGACTCTCAAGACTATTCCCACTTTGTAGCCATGTTTATTTTCTCCACATCTACAATGATTTTATGTTTTTACTCTTCCTATTCACCAAGGATACCAATTCACAGATCAAGATAGTCTCTACCTCATCTATTAATCAAGTTCATCTATGAATTCTCTGACTATTCTTGCCAATAGTAAGTGCTCAGTAAATCTTTTTTATTAAGTGTTTATAATACGATAAGGTAATAATATCAATGCTATTATTGCAATAAATTCAACTCCATTAATTTTTTTCTAAATTTTGCTGATAGAAGAATAATAAATATATCATCCAAGGAATTGCATTGTTGTTTAATGAGTACACAAATAACTTATAGTTATAGAATCACAAATTTTATTTCCAATAAAGAAAATATCTATTGAGCCCATATTATATGTACCAAAAACTGGGTTAGGCTCTTGAGGTAACATAAGAGATGTGATCACAATCTAGTAGGGAAGGAAAAAAATTGAAACGAAAACCAAACACATCTTCAATACAACATGATACCTGTATAATAGGCAAGCAAAATGTTTAGAAACCATCTCATGCAGCTCCCTTATTTTAAAGCTGAAGATACCAGAATTCAGAAAGAAGAAACAGCTTGTCCACAGTTATACATACATTTAAGTTGCAGAACCTGGGACTGGACCCCAAGCTGTTCATTGTTTGCTTCAGCTAATTACAATCTTCTCTAGAGAGAAAATTATCTACAGAGAAAAGGTCCACCCAAATAACACAGGAAATCAGCACAGCTCCAGATTTCACCTGCAAAACATCTCATCAAGCTCCCAGGCCAGGACTTTCTTCTTCATCTTCTTTTTTTTTAAGACAACTGGCCCAGCCCGGGAGCAGTACAACATTAATCTCACCATTAAGGCCCTGACATTGCTGAGATCTTTACCACCAGTGAGCAGCAATTATTTTTGTAGCAGAGAGAGGGCCATGTACAGAGAATTGATTCTGCTGTGCATATGAAGATCCCCTATTAGCCCCACTTGATAAGTGGGAGCTGCGCTTACCCAGCCGGGGAGGCCACGATTGCCCAGCCGAGCAGCCTCTCTTCATGCATAAACATGGCTCCTGCTATCACCAACTCGAAAGGGTTCCCCAGTGCAGTGGAAAATAGAGCCCACAGTCTTGTGATAAATCTGTCAAACGTGTCATGCCCCGTGTGAAGAGCAGCCCCGCGGCTGATTAAATGAGCAACCCCGTGTATGGAACAACAATGCTTCAGGGCAGACAGGGGGAAGCTCAGGGAGACAGACCAGGCCTGGAAATCGTTAGGCGAAGCCCAGGTGGGAATGGGCCGGCTGCCCCAGCACTGGCTCTCTCATTAGCTTGCCCTTCGCCTCCCTTCTCTGCCTTCTTTTGGTCACTCTCCTAGGACCAAACTTGCAAGTCTGGACAAGGCTTTCTATAGTGCATGCTGAAGTGACAGGCTGGAGACAAGGTCACAGCTGGTCTGTGGTCTGGGTGGATGAAACACAGGCCTACAACCTATGTCCGGCTGTCCTTCCACATCATGACCACGGGGCAGGCCATGCGTGACAGAATCCTCAGGGATCAAAGCTCCCCCTCTGTGCTCCTGGCCTCCCTTTGCACATCTGTCCCACACCACGATGTCACATTGTGACATAAGAAATACATATTTGGTCTTTGTCCCTGGTGTCTGGCACACAGCTCCCTAAAACCTTGGAATTTCTTGAGTGACAGAAGTGAGAAGAGCATCTTTTGTTATTCATAATAAGCCTCTTTCAACCACACCAGAGTTTATGCTAATGAGGTGGCTATTGGAGGATGGGGGCGCAGTACCTGAGGAACCAACCTCAGGATTCAAGGGCTGGAACCTTCAGCCCCGCCCCTGACCTCTGGGGAGGGAGTGGGGCTGGAGACGGTGTTCATTATACCTACATAATGAAACCTTCACATAGTAGGTCCCTAATCGATGGGGTGGTGAGAGCTTCTGGGTGGGTGAACACAGTGAGGTACTAGAAGGCTGGCACCCCCAAAGAGGGCATGGAAGCCCTTCTCTACTTCCCCACACTTTACCCTATGCGTCTCTTCCATTTGGCTGTTCCTGAGTTGCATTCTTTATAATCCACAGGTACTAGTAAGTAAAGGGCTTTCCTGAACTCTGTGAGCCATTTTTTTCTTTTTTTAAAATATGGGGGTTTTTTAATTGACTTTTAGAGAGAGAGAGGAAGGGAGAGGGAGAGAAACATCAACAATGAGAGAGTCATTGATCAGCTGCCTCCTGCACACCCCCTACTGGGGATCGAGCCCAAAACCTGGGCTCGTGCCCTGGCCAGGAATCGAACCATGACCTCCTGGTTTATAGGTTGATGCTCAACCACTGAGCCACGCCCAGCCAGGCATGTGAGCCATTCTAACAAATTATCAAACCTGAGAAGTAGGGCATGAGAACCCCCCCCCCCCAACATATAGCCGGTCAGTCAGAAATGCAGGAGGTCTAGACTTTTGATTGGCGTCTGAAGTGGGGATCTTGTGGGACTGAGCTGTCAACCTGAGGGGACTGTGCTAACTCGAAGTACTGTCAGAATTGAATTAAATTGGAGTACACCCAGTTGGTGTCCACAGAGAACTGAAATGCCCGGTGTGAAAAACCCAGGGATTTGGTGTCAGAAGCAGTGTGAGTAGTAGAAAAATAGCTTTTCCTTTACACATGTACCCTGGATCCTCACGCCACTCCACAAGTTCACCTAAAGTCTACCAGGATCCTCGCTGAGCTCCTGCCTCTCTGGCATCTGCCCCAGGGCCTTGATTTGGGCCTTACCTAATCTTTAGCTTCCTCTGCCTTTGTCCTCCCAGAACATAAGAAGCTAAATCACTCAGCCCTAGAAAAGATAAACGTATGGTCTCAGAGGCCACCCATAGAAAATTATCTTCAGGTAAAAGAATATAAAATATATTCACATGGTGTGACTATGATCAGAAGGACAAGTGGGGGGTGAGAGATTGATTAATGTGCAAGGGACATTTCAGTTCTGCTTCAGATAATAGCACATTTATGCTACCCACTTGAGGTGGGCAGGTCCAGTTAAAGATTTCTTGCACACGATGCACAAAAATAAATTGCAACTTGGAAAAGACAGCTCTTGAAAGCTTTTTAGATTATTCACTTACTTATCTGTTTACTCATTCATTCATTTACATAACCTATATTTAGAGTTCACTGTGTAGATTTTGTGCTAGACTCTGGGGATCTAACATCTGCTGGAGATACCCTTTCTGTCCTCAAGGAATTTACGGTCTGCAACAAGGTCCCAGCACCCCTTTTCTGTAAAAAAGATCAGAGAGTAAATACTTTAGGCTTTGAAAGCTGTTGGATTTCTGTTGCAACCCCTCAGCTGCCACTGTAGACCAAAGCAGCATAGATAATATGTAAATGAAGAAGCATATCTGTGTTCCAATAAAACTTTTTTAGGGAGGCTGCAATTTGAATTTCATATACTTTTCACCTATCCCATAATATCATTCTTGTTTTGACTTTTTTCCAGTCACTTAACAATGTAAAGGCTCACAGGCCATACAAACAGGATTTGGCCCATGGCCTCTAGTTTGCCAATGCCTGGTGTACACAGTGAGGCCCAGGAGTCAGCAGACTTCTCTTTTCCCATCAGTGCTGACAAGAAGACAAGAAGCCCATGTCAATCACTAGGTTCAGGGGGACAAGGCACGCTCGGGTTTGACTGTGTTACCCATCAGTACAAAGCTACAGCATTGCAAGAGGTCCCCAAAGTATTTCTCACCAGGAATGGACACTGCTCTTGGTGGAATTATTCTTCATCTGTAAAATGAGGTTAACTCTCCTTCCCTCTTGCTGTTGTTGCAAGGTTTAGAAATAATGCTCATAAAATACTTAGCATGCTGCCAGAAATAGCAAAAATATTCTCGACTGGCTGCTGTAAAAAAAAAATGACTTTGCTGCTAAGGATGAACAGGGCATTTGAAAGACTGCTCTTCCATTTTAATTTGTATAAGGGTACTCCTTGGTGTCTTTATGATGGAGGTTTGTGTGTTGTTTGTTGACTGATTGGTCAATATTTTTAAGTTAAAATTTCATTATTACTATCTTTATTTTAACATTTACTACCCTTGTTTAATTTTGGCTGTATGTTATGCTCATTCATTCCCTATTATTATTATTATTATTATTATTATTATTATTTCAAATAGAAACAGAAAGACTGTGTAGATGGCAGTTAGTCTTGCCCACAGCTTATGCCCCAAAGAAGAGAAACACAAGCATAGGTACTCCTCTCCATTCCTTGGAATGTCACTACCCTAAAAAGACCTGTTTGGGATTGCTAGTATCCTTGGCCTCAGAACAACCCTTTTGCTGTGTGTATTAAACCCACCACCAAAATTCCTTGTTTAAAAGCCTAATCCTCAATGTGAGAGTATTTGAAGGTGGGCCTTTAGGAGATGATTAGGTTATGAGGGTGGGGCCCTCATTAATGGGATTAGTGCCCTTGTAAAAGAGACCCCAGAGAGGTCTTTCTGCCATGTGAGGACACTGCCGGAAGACAGCCATCTAGGAACCAGGAAGAGAGCTCTCAACAGCTACCAGTCTGTCAGCGCCTTGATCGTGGACTGCCCAGCCTTCAGAACTGTGAGAAATAATTTCTGTTGTCTATGGTAAATTGTTAGAGCAGCCCAAATGAACTAAGGAACCTTGCCCCTTCACCTTCATACACACACACACACACACACACACACACACACACACACTTACCAGCCCCCAAAAGAACAATAAATTCAGCCCTAATTACAGCAGAATATTCATGAACCTCTAAATTTTCCTCATGCCGAGTACATGAAACCTGCCCTTTATGGGGGAAAGTTTTCACAAAAACCAACTGTCCATTGTCATACTTTTTAAACCTCAGCTAACACCCAAAGAGTTTCTAAATTAAATAAGATAAAGGCAACAGCTTTATTGCTCTTTTGTATTTTAAATAACTTGATGTGACTCTTATATGAATTGGTTGAAAGCATATAGATCTTTAGAATTACACAATTCGCAGATCCCTTCTTAGGTTGATACAATGCCCTTATTAAGACCAGCTTAGGATAATGTTAACTAATAGCTGTGCCTCATGGGTAATGGTTAGAAATAACACTTTGGCTTTAGCCATGTTGAAATATAACTAGTGTATTTCACAAACATTTTCCAGTTGAGCAAGATTTTTAAAAATAGAACATATCATTCAGTTATCTGGGAGAATATCTGACACTTAAGCATTGTAAAAAATAAAAAACAGCAAAAACCCCCAAGGGTATTGAGTACCTAATTTCAAACTTAGCATTATGCTAAGTGTACAATGTACATAATTCTCACACAGCACTCTAGAACTGAACAGCACTACTGTTTTTACTACGTAGATTAGGAAAATTTAGGATTAAAAGAGTGACTAGCCCACAGTTCCACAGGTAATAACTAATGAATCTGGGATATGAATTTTGGTCTGTCTGACTTAACCACAAACGGGGCTAATGGCTAAACATCATTGTTTCCCATGAACTGATTTATGCTCGTGAGCCCAAAAGAAGGGTGCACAGTTTTCCTAGAGTCAGATGCTCTGCAGAGCTCTTGGATGGTTTAGGTGTCCAATTGGTAATAACAGCACTTGTGTTTATTTTTTTTAGGTTAAAATTTTCGTACTATACACCCAGAATGCTAAAATGTTCTCTGAGTACTTGTTTGAGCACATTAAGAGATTAATTATATTTTTTTGAAATAATAATAGCCTTATTTATAACCATTCTCACAGCCCACCTCCATAGGTAAGAATAAAAGTCCTGTCCAAACATTTCACAACAGTCCGCATGTCTGGTGTCTAACGCACGCAAACTTCTTTTAATAAACAATGCAAGAGGCTCTCTCCCCTTAGTCTGATCGAATAACTTAATTGTGAATTCACTTGGATACTGAAGTTGATTAGAACTCTAATAATTGAACCAAAGGAGCAAGAGAAAACTTTTTCACTGAATCAAGTTTGGTCATTAAAGACGAATGCATCGGCTCTATTAACTGATTTTGTGTTGTAACTTCAGCTTTTATAGTCAATATACACGAACTACTACTTTTGGAAGAACTCTGCATCTGTTATGAAATAACTGAATGCATTGTTTATCATGTTATCTAATATCCCTTTCATAGATATCCAAATGATAGATTCCCTCCAGAATTTGTTTTGTAATTTTCTTTCCAAAAAAGCTTTAGCCTCCCTAATTACTACTCGATAAATAACATCTAACCCACTGGGTTTTCTACGTTGTTTTTGTGCCAAGCCTATATTGTGCTTTGTCTTCTGTGAAACACAGAGCCAAGTATAGTCTCAGCTACAGTAACCAACGAATCACAAGTTTCTCTAAATAACAGATATATCTTTTTTTTGTTTTGTTTTTAATATCTACCTTCATTGTCCAATCACATTTATATCCTAATATCACAAAATATTGCTTCTACTACAGGATGAAATCAATAGGTAACTAGAAGATAGATGGATGAAGAGCTGCACATACATCATAAATATATACAGTCAAGGGTGCTGTGGTGAAAATGAGGTTGAAGATGGGAACTTGATTGATTAGGAAGCCATTGTCCTCATAGAAAACCAAACCAAACCTCTTCTTCTTGCTGTATGGTGCCTGCTGAAACACTGGCCAGCCATTTGCCACAAGCAAGACAAAAGTGTTTAGGTAAGTATGTCCAAGCCATCGCTTCATTGGGAAAGCAACTTAAAATGCAGAGCACATCAATTTGTCCCCAAAGGAAACACACTGAAAGGCAGTAAATGAAGAACTAGCAGCTCCCCTATCCAACTAAGAACACTAGGGGTGTCCCATAAATACTGGGAGGTGACATTATCAATGTTTCTGTGTCACTCTTTGAGCATGAAACTAAATTGTTTTCACATATACAAAGCCTCATATAAATTATTGAGTCCATGCTCAGGCCATACCTGCCAGTCTTTATTTCCTTATATTATCTTGAAATAAAGGCCACATCTTAAAATAAAGAAACAAGTTCTAACTCAATGTGATACATTGTCACTGTTATAGAATTGAGTTTTAAAATGTGCCCTATCTACAGTTCAGGTTAGTTCTATCAAGTGGATGGCGGTATCCATTTAAAATAGTAAACTTTCAATAGGTAGATTTCCTCCAGTTGTACATAATTATGGGAAGAGTAAAAGTTGAAAGCAGATTAGCTGGCTGGTTATACTTATTTACAACAAACACATAACATCTTAGGTAATCATAAAAGAGTAATTAGTGAACTAAAAATATGGACAAAGACAGACATACACTGGGTAGCAAGACCTAAGAGCTATAATACATCTAAGTACAATGGGTCACTGTCTCCATCCACTATTTCTTTCCATTTATTTAATTAAATTTCACAAGTTGCTGCTGTACGTAAAGTATTTTTCTGGACAGAAAGAACATGAAAATAAACTGTCTCTGTCTGTCTTCAATGATTTGTGAGATATATAGCTTTCTTAACTGTAATTTTAAAGTTAGAAGCCTTTGAGTCCGTACCTGGCTCTGTCCGCCCCCTTAGTTCTATGCTATTACCTTACCCTCATTTGACTTCGTTTTATTCATCCTACATTTTTAGTGTTTTACAAGATTCTATTCCTGTTCAGTATACGAAGCTTTATGCTTATTTTTCCATTTCTGTGCCTTGTCTCTTCATGGCCAGTTGACAAGAGCCTCTCAGGAAGCCTTCCTGGCCATGGTCTGCACTCCGGCGGTCAGGCGGCAGCACCCGTTACTCAAGGGTGGCTCTTCTGCAGAAGGCCTTCTTGACGGCCAGTCAGTCACGCTGCCTCACACAATGCTGGATGTCTAACACACCAACAGTTAAATGCTTCTGTCTGTCGTGACTCCTTTTCCCTCCTTTTTTAGTCATTTTAAGAACTGTTTTAAAACAAAATAGTGTATGGTAATTATTCTATATGGTGCAATGAGCAGCTTTTGACTTCTTTTGTCATTTCAGACAACTAAACACACACCTGAGACTGCATTCCTTTATCACAGGTGTGCAAGTTACCATCACAAGTAGAAAATACAAGATTGCAGAATTTGAGTGAGGTGAGTTCTGCATTTTTTTTTTCTGCCGACAAGGTTAAGTCCTATTTATATCACTGCCAGCCACATGTCACATTATTTCAGAAAGGGTATACATAAGGAAAAAGATAAAGGAAAGGAAAGACAAGAATTCTCCACACCCTGGGTCAGCCGGAAAGTGTAGTTTAAAATGTGATGGGTTCATTCTGTTTGTTATGATTCTGAATTATTCATTTTTCAGACATAGGAAAAAAATGCACCAATATTGAGTTTTTATGTTCAGTCTGCTTAATGTCACAGGCTCTGTATAGGGTGACAGCATTGCATATGGACATTGGGAAAATACATGTTCTATTTATTTTATTCTCATAAAAACCTATTTTAAATCTTAAAGTGAAGGCAAATTTAGTGGCTTGTCCCTATGAGCTGTTATTCAAACCTCTGCAAACTTGGGCATATGTCTACTTACTAATAAGATTATTTAGTCTGCAGATCATAAGGGTGCTCTGAAATCTATTTCAAAAGAATTACTGCAGGATTTCCAGTTCCAGCAATATGGCCAACTAAGTCTGAGAGCTCTCACAATGCAATCCCTTAGAAATAGTGGATAAAAGATAGCCAAAACGTCTTTTGAACGCTTAACTGAGCTTTCAAGAATTAGCAGGTAATCTCAAGAAGCCAAATAAAAAAGAACCAAAATAGAAGAGGGTGTACTCTATCTTGCTCACCTAGGGACTGGACTTTAGTATCCATGTGATGAATGAATGCAAGGTCATACCTTATGAAGAAAACAAAAAGGAAGTAGCTCATAAAACTGGGTTCCCTGCAGAGAATACAAGGGAGAGAATACAAGGAGGGAAATATGCCAACAGAACTGGGAACAAACAAGAAAGACCATAGAAGATCGGGTAAAATAAAAACAACAAAAAAAGCCCTCTTGAAAATACAAACCCAGATATACTTTCTTCATGGACAGATATTACACATAGTCTGGAAAACTCCACACTGAGAATTAATACAAAGCTTAGTCATGAACCACTGGTAGTCCTGGGGCACCTAGATGCTTCCAAAACTCAGAAATAAAAGAGGGTATATCTAGCAAATACTAAACAGAAGACTAGGTAGACAGATAGACAAACTGTCAGACAGATAGATGGTAGATAAATGATGATAGATGATAGATAGATGATGATAGATAGATAGATGATAGATAGATAGATAGATGATAGATAGATGATAGATAGATAGATAGATAGATAGATAGATAGATAGATAGATAGATGATAGATAGATAGATAGATGATAGATAGATAGATAGATAGATAGATGATAGATAGATAGATAGATAGATAGATAGATAGATAGATAGATAGATAGATAGATAGATAGATAGATGATAGATAGATGATAGATAGATAGACAGATGATAGATAGATAGATGATAGATAGATATAGATAGATAGATATGATAGATAGATAGATGATAGATGATAGATGATAGATAGATAGATAGATAGATAGATAGATAGATAGATAGATAGATAGATAGATGATAGATATAGATAGATAGATGATAGATAGATAGATAGATAGATAGATAGATAGATAGATAGATAGATAGATAGATAGATAGATAGATGATAGATAGATAGATGATAGATAGATAGATAGATAGATAGATAGATAGATAGATAGATAGATGATAGATAGATAGATAGATAGATAGATAGATAGATAGATAGATAGATAGATAGATGATAGATAGATGATAGATGATAGATAGATAGATAGATAGATAGATAGATAGATAGATAGATAGATAGATAGATGATAGATAGATAGATAGATGATAGATAGATAGATAGATAGATAGATAGATAGATAGATAGATAGATAGATAGATAGATAGATGATAGATAGATAGAAGATAGATAGATGGATGATAGATAGATATAGATAGACACAACTGCAAAGAGCAATTCTGAACTATATGCTTTCAAAAATATAGTCTCAAATACATTAAACAACTTCTAAAATTACAAAGAAATAGACAAAATAACAAAAAATTCTAGTAGGATATTGTAAAAGGATGTCTTTTAGTAATTGACAGACCACACTAACTAAAGGTAAGTAACCAAGATGCCTTTCAGTAGGTAAATGGATAAGTGAAATAGTACATCCAACCAATGAAAGATTATTCAGCACTAAAAAGCAATGAGCCATCAAGCCATGAAAAGACATGGAGGAAGCTTAAGTGTATATTACAATCTGAAAAGGCTACATACTGTATGATTCCAACTATATGATATTCTGGAAAAGGGAAAACTACAAAAATAAAAAGACCAGTGGTTTCCAAGATGAGAGGGGAGAGACATAAATAGGCAGAGCACAGAAGATTTTTAGGGCAGTAAAAATGCTTCATATGTATTTTAATGATGAATATATGTCTTTATACATTTGTCCAAACCCATAGAATGCACAATGCCAAGAGTGAACCCTAAGGTAAACTAGGGGCTTTGGCTAATTATGACGTGTCAATGCAAGTTCATTCTTGTTTTTTTAAAAAAGTACCATTCTGGTGAGTGATACTGATAATGGGGAGGTGATGCATATGTGGGGGCTGGGAGAATGTGGGAGACCTTCTTCTCAATTTTGTTGTAAACCTGAAACTGCTCTTTAAAAATGCATGAGAAATGTTCATACCAATCTCTCAAGAGTGGCTTCCTCTGAGGAGGGAGAGAGAACAAATAAATGATGGTGAGATTTTGGGTGTCAGTAGAGTTCTACTTGTATAAGGAGCGAGGGGGAAGAGAAAGGGGGAGAGAGGGAGGGAGAAAGGGAAGAGCTGAACTAATATGGCAAATATTTAACAACTATTTAAACTTGGTGTTGTGTATATTTTGTGTTTGGATTTTTCCATAATTTTTAAACAATTTCTTTACAGAAACATAGCGTTTCATAAGTGTTTTAAACAATGTCAAAATTATTAGAACAGACATTTATCTTTCCAAATATCTCCATTTAAGGGCAACACTCATTTGCTTAATGAGCTTCTGAAAACTAAACTGTATTGGTCCTTCATATATATATCCCTTGTTTAAAGACTGGGGTAAAACACTGAGCTTTAAGTATATAGTTAAGAATTTCCCATGAAGGGAAGGGGTTATGGATTGAGACTTAAACTATATCAATTAAGATCCCTCTCTGATGTTCTTACATATATTGATTATTAGGTACTGTGTGTTTTTTTCAATAAGTATCAGATCAATATTCTAAGAACATTTCTTTATTTTGCCTGAAGAGGCAGAGCCTTAGGTAAAGAAATAGGTTAGAGCCCTGGCCAGTGTGACTCAGTTGGCTGAGCATCATACCAAGCGCTGAAAGGTTGCCAGTTCGATTCCAGGTCAGGGCACATGCCTGGGTTTTGAGCTCGATCCCTGGCAGGGGGCCTGCAGGAGGCAGCTGATCGGTGTTTCTCTCTCACATCATGTTCCTCTCTCTCTCCCTCTCCCTTCCTCTGTCTCTAAAAATCAATTAAAAATATATCTTTTTAAAAAGAAATAGGTTAAATTGAAAACTTAAAGAGAAGTCAAGGTTCTAATTGTGTGGCCCCATGTCGTTGCTCCCACCGACACCCACAGTTTGTCAAAGCTGCACCCAGGAAATAGAATTCAGAAAGGTCCTCGTGCAGGAGGATCTCATATACCTCTGCTCCTAGCAGGATACCATGAATTATTTAATTTCCTTCCATTTCTTAAGCTTATCTTTACAGGGGGAAAAAAAAAAGGTTTCTCTCTACTTTGACAGTTATATCACTTTTTTTTTTCCTTCCAGTGCCTTCATGAAGCCCTTGATAGGAAAGCTCAGCCTTCCTAGACAACTGTTATTGGAAACGAGAAGCTGCATGGGTCTTGTCAGCCTCCATCTTACACTATTTAATTTTCACTCTGGAGTTTGCAAAATGGCCATTTCTATAATGCATTCCACGTCTCTGGATAGAGAAGATTGCCAGCCCAGTAAATATCCATCGAAGTCTTCTTTCTCATCAACAAAGCGTGTCGTTTGTAGTACCCACGCATCGACAGGACTTCCTCAAGCCTGCCGCTGCTGCTTTTCCATAATTATATTTTATAACCTCCTTTACACACGAGAGCTCCACACACTTCCTCCTACAATGCATTAGCACCCTCTTCAAATCCATTAGTGGTATCACAAGCTCCACGGCATCGTTCCCTCTTCAAAATATTTTATTATTAAGTTATTGTACTGCGAGCTGGGAGTCTATGAATATTTAAGCAAGGCACTGCGTGTTTGTGTATACTCTGCCAAGACAAAAAAAAAAAAGCCTATTTGCCCTAATATTTTGGCAATGGTTTAAAATATGCTATGTTTTTTTTAAAAGAGATATTTGCTCCAGTTTAAAATGATTGATATAAGTAGTAAATAATCCTTTTTTTAAAAAAAAAATCCTTGATGAATTAAACCTCTCTGATCTTCAGTCTGCAGGTACAGCGTCCACGCTGGTTAGCAGCAGGGGCGGGGCAGGCAAGCTCACGCCAGGGCCCCGAGAAGCCTGGGGGCTCCCTAGCGCAGCGAGCTCCTTCCAGGGTTGCTGGCTCCGGAGCCACTTTCTAGAGATTGAAACTGATTAACCTTACAGCTCAGGGATGGTTATGGTGATGTCTCCATTATTGTTTATCATTTTTCTAAGTGACACAACTCTCTTGAGTAAGTTGAGTGTATGTACAGGTATCAATAATCCATTAATTTCATCCAAAATAAAATTAATAACATGATTTGGTACATTCCGTATGTGAAATGCAATGACAAAAAAATGTCTGAGATGTCCATCCACTGATGAATGGATAAATAAATATGGCATATCTATATATCATATTTTTCAGCAATAAAAAGAACTACGTACTGATATCTTGTACAATATGGATGAAACTTGAAACTATTATGCAAAGTGAAAGAAGCCGGTCATAAAAGGCAACATACTATGCGATTCCATTTATATGACATGTCCAGAGCAGGCAAATCTATAGAGACAGTAAGTAGATTAGTGATTGTTTAGGGCTCATGAGGGACAGGGGTACCGTGGAGAGGTGGGTGATAACTGCAGGGTACAGGGTTTCTCCCCGGGTGATGAGAAGTTGTTGTGTATGGAGATGGAAGTGGGATTAGAGGGACATTGATTGATGTGTGGGAAGTGCAAGCAATGGGCGAACCATTACAGAATCATTTTGGAGTTTTTCAAACTACATATCCCTTTTCTCCCTACAGTTGTGCAGTCCCTACCCCTACAGCAGGAGCCTCAACTCCTCGGGGAAGTATTGAATGGCAATGGGAGTGCGTCACCTACCTAAAAGGTCATTGAAAACAACCACTCTAAGCGATGGCCTCAATAGGGTGCTTCTAAGGATAAACCAGCGAGGTGGTGAACATCGGGCTTATTAAGGAGACACGCTACCATGTTTATCATTTACAAAGATAATCAGCACTCTTTCTCTTTAGCAATGTTATATTTTGTTCCATACAGGTTAATGTTTACAGTAATGAGAAGGGAAATGATTATTTTAGGCAAAATAATTGACTAAGGCTGGAAATACTTGTTTTTTGTCAAGTCAAATCTGCTGTTAAAGTTCCAGAGGAAAAACAGTGTGAAGAGTTGAAATCACATATAAAACACATAATTATGAACTTTCTGAAAAACTGTATTATTGTCCCCTTCCCTGTCTGGATTACTCCTAATAGTTTTACCTCCCTTGGACCTTGGAGACCTGGTCTGTGTGTCCGGATTACAGTACAAAACAGAAGCAATTTGGGACAAATTCGTCATTGTTTTTTCATCTGTTGACCTCCCTCATTTTGCTTTATGTTTGACACTGTCCTTGAAACCATCCTCCCTTCGTTTCTTTGATACTGTGTCTGGGTACAGCTGCTTCTTTTTAAAATGATGCCTAACCCTTGTATACCACTTAATATGTGTCAGTCACTGTTCTAAGCAACTTCTATCCTTATCCCACTTAACATTTAATCTTCTCAACAATCCATTTTTAAAGACAAGGAAATTCAAAGACAGAAGTGTAAGTAAACTTTCACTTACAGTTTCTCTGGCCCATCTGTGCTTTCTGACTCCATGGAATATTGGGAAGAAGAAAGGTAAGTTTTCACTGTACTGATATTGTTGTGAGTTGGCATCCTGCTCTCTGAGTCGGGCAGGTGGTCAGAAGGATGCCTCTAGTGGATCCTTTGCTGAGTTCTTAGGAGAGGCCCATCACTGGGAGAACTTCATCTGTAGTTTCCCTTGAAGCTGGTGATGTACTGGCTCATTGGCTCCCGTTGTCTCTGCCTCTGAAATCAAGGAATTGGATTCTGTTTGTTGAGATCTGTTTGCCTCTTCAGGAATGATCTGCTCTTAGACAATTTCAAAGGATTCCGCGGTGATATTTTATCTCACTTGGCCCAACTTTGGTCCAAAGGAAACACTCAGATACGTTTGTCTCGGCAATGCCAGAAAATGCAGGCTGGACACTACAGCCACTTCTTGCTCAACTGGTCCCACGGGAGCCAGCGGTGTGTTTATTTCATGCCTATTACATTTCTTAGGTAGGAGTTAGACCGTCCACTAGGTCTCCCTGCTGTGGAGAACATATGTCAACTCCTAGGACTGTCTCAATGAAAGCCTTCTTAACTTGAAGAATTGAAGTCAATTGGTCTTTGTTATTGAGTTGAGGTGGGGAAGGACTACTCAAAAGAACTACAGATGCAAAGATCTCTCCAAAAATTCTCCCCATTCCCTTTTTCCTGTACCCTTTTATATTCTTATTTGATAGAGGGAGCTAAAAGTTATCTGAATGATTCTTGCCATGTTCTTTTAACTCTTGGTTTAGCACCAACTCATGTAGGTATTCAGTATCTGAAACCTGTGTGTGTGTGTGTGTGTGCATGAGTGCACATGCGTGTGCTCATATAGAAAGATATCTTCATGTTTATTTCTGGTTCCTCTACAGAACTATTAGTTTGCAATGGCATTGACCAGGTATGTTATATTCACCACAGTATATGTAGTATTTATTCCAGTATGTGGCATTTAATAGGGATTCATACAACATTTGTATAGTGAATGAAGGCATAAACACATATTTTTTACTTATTAATGAAAATATATAAAGATAGTTCAGAAAGATTCCCTACCCAGCTGTTACCATGAAGTCATACAGGTCCCAAAAACAATTACCATTTTTTCCACAAGAAATATTTTTTCATTTTTGAATCTTTCCTAAAAATGCATCAGTTAAGTAATAAACATTATTTCCAGGGTTCTACAGTCTTGCCAAAATGTCAATCATACCATGACACAAACAGGCATTTTTTAAAATAAAGCAATTTACAATACAATTGTATACTAAGTGCCATAAATTCTCAGTTAGCTATACAAAAATATCAGGGCTCTCTGCTAATGAAATGAAGGGGTATAACTGACAATTACTGATTTTGTTATAATGCATGAGATATTATAAATCTGGTTACTGGAAATTCTGTGGTGCACTGCTTAAAGTATAGTAATTGATTACCTTTGAGTCAGCTTATTTTGAAATTACTGATTGTGAGCTTTGATATGAATGTACTATACATATGAAGTATATTATAATAGGTCTTTTCCAAATCCAATGCATGTGATCAGTAGAGTAGGAGCTTTACAAAAACCTCTGTTACCATCTATTGCCAATTTGTAACAGATGTTGTAGTAATAAAAATTCCTGTTTGAAACAAATAACAAGATTGTCTATATTAGCCTTTCCATGGTGCCTATTCTAGATTAGTAATTCCAGCTCAAGTAAAGAAAAACTTCTAACTGGCAACAAAACAGAACCACACAAAAATGAAGAACAACAACAGAAAAGGAAAAAAAAGAATTTTCTATGTGAAATTAATTTGATAATAGTATCATGAATAAGAATTTCTTTAACTTTTAAAATGTACGGGTATTGTTTGTTTAACTTCTTTTAGTTATTATTATTTTTTATTTATTTATTTTTATTAAATTTATTGGGGTGACAATGGTTAATATGAATATATAGGTTTCAGGTATGGGGTTTCTATGTTACAAGATCTGTATATTGCTCTATGGGCCCACCACCCAAAGTCATATCTTCTCCCCTCACTATATAATCTTCTCCCCTCACCCTTTCACTGTTTAATTTTAAGAAGAGGAAAATGAAGGCATTGTTTTTCTTGCAGTTGGTGTTTTATCAGCAACACCCTGACAAGATTTATTAACAGGAAAGTCTAGTAGGGGTCCACAGAAAGCTTTAGATAGCACCTTTAAAATTTCTAATCAAGTGAGGAAAGTATGTTTATGAACATTTGTAATCTAAAGTGCTTATTAATGAAAATATATAAAGATAGTTCAGAATATCTATCTTAAATCACTTCAAGTGAAAACATCATTCAAAATACAAATTTATTTTAAGTATTATATAAGAAAACATTCATATGTTTTAATGAACCTATTTTTAATTGGGCTATTTGTGTTTTTATTATCCAGTGGTAAGAGTTCTTTAATATGGAAAAAAGTCCCTTATCAGATGCATGATTAGCATATTTCTCTCATTATGTGAGTTGTTTTTTCACTTTCTCAGTGGTGTCCTTTGAAGCACAATATTTTAAAATTTTGATGAAGTCCAGTTCATCTATTGTTTTCTTTTGCTGCTTATGCTTTCAGTGGTGTCATAGCTAAAAAACAAACAAAAAAAAAAAACCAATCACCTAATACAAGGTCAAGAAGATTTACAACTATATTTTCTTCTAAAACTTTTATAGTTTAACTCTTTGAATTAGAGATTTGAGTAATTTTTATATATAATGTGAGGTAGGGGTCCAACTTTATCTTTCTGCATGTGGATATCCAGTTGTCCCACCATGTACCCAACACCATTTGTTGAAAAGACTGTTCTTGGTCTTGGTCCCCTTGGAGAAAACCAGTTGACCCTAAATGTTTGGATTTATTTCTGGATTATCAATTATATTCTATTGATGTAATAGAATATTACACACACACACACACACACACACACACACACACATATATATAAAATGCTAATACCACACTTCTTGATTGCTGTAGCTTTCTAGTAAAGTTGGAAAATCCAACAAATTAGCACATATAGCACTTAACCCAGTGCCTAGGAGTATTATAATTAGTTATATGATTTCCTTTTAATATGACTAATTGAGTAACAATGACAAAAATAATTCTTGGTATTATGATATGGTCTAAAACAATACAACTTGTTCTTTCTGCAATCTTCATTTTAAATGAATTTAAATATGTCTATTTTCATATCTAATAGAATTTTATGATAGGATGTTAATATTTTGCATTTTGAACTAGTCCAAAGTACGATGCTTAAAAATTTAACTCAAATTAACATAATTATAGAGTGCTGCCACTTCTATAGGGATGGTGTAAAAAGTTAAAATGTTACTAAGTATCAGCTGGGTTCCTGTCAGTGCTAATATCCTTCAACTTCATCATTTATTAGTGTAATTAAAAAATCCTTTCAATATTGCCTTACAAACAATACCTTCTCCCAAATAATTTGTCTTGATCATTCCAAGGCATGTCTTTAGCCTGCTGACTTTATCAACTCATCAGATTTAATAGGACCAACAAGGAGAGCCGCCCTGACCCCTCTCCAGGTCACATCCAGTATTCCATCAGAATGCAGAGCTCCTGTGTTCTCCAAAAAGGAATAAGAAAGTTCACTTAGGAGAAAGAAACCCCAAGACTCTAGACATGAGACACCCCAGTGGGTCTCCAATTACTACAGAGAAGATTAAGCTTTATTTCCTTTCATTTTTTTCTAACTTTATTACCAGTTTTTAAAAGTAAATAGAGTATGTGCTATATAAAATGGTTGTATTGGGGAGACAGTCAGTGAGGACAGTACCACACAAATAATGATGGAGTCATCATTTTTAAAAAATTAAAAATCAAGCCTTGACACAAGGCAGTTCTGAATTTTAGTAATTGATTGTGATGAAAGTATAAAAATCAGACATCTCTCTGCAGTAAATTTTTTATCTTCTTTAAAAATTCCTTATCTTATCCATTGTGACAGGTCAGAAGACAAGTCTCAGGGTGCATATAACACATTAAATATAACAGTAATCTGACTTCAAATAAAAACTTTTGATTCAAAAGTATTCAACAATAACACTTCAAATACGATTGATTGACTATTATATCCACCAAAGTCACAGTTCAAAACTAAAATTTTTATCACTCTGTAATAAAACTCATCTCAAGGAACTAAAATTATGAGAAGGGACCATTAAAGTATTACAGTTCTCTTTGTGGATATATAAATGTAGGTTAAAATATGTCAGTGGTCAAAAAGAGGTTAATACCAGCTCTAGACTTATTCAAAAAGGTGCATGTGAGGTTATAATGGTTTAGAGAGCATGGAAATAATTTCCGGACATCCCCCAACCTCACCATTTTCTCAAATCTTGAGAAAGCTTTCAGATTCTTCCCATATATGCCACTTTTACAAAGAAGCAGAGCCTTTGAAAGAAAAACATTTTTGGCTCTGTTAATGCTAGTGTATTCTTCCAGCCCAGTATTCACTGTGCAGGACTGGACAGGCAATTACATGCAAATTTGTTGGGAGCTAGGAGGTTCATTTACTACATTCAACCCCATAGAGGAAGATCAATAGAAGTGCAAAACCTAATCCTAGATGAAAGCACCATGATCAGGTAATGGTTATAGAGCTAAGGCCCTCAGAAAAATGTTGGGAATCAAAGGGCATGCTAGAGAAAAGCATTATGCATAGTGCTTTTCTGAACCATATGGGAAAGACAACAGACAAAGTGAACCAAAGAGTTGGAACACAAGAAGGTAGACATGCAGTTCGACACAAATCGTTAGGGTTTTTGAAAAGATATGAATGAGGATTGGGCCAATTAAAAATGGCTGCCTCGAAAACCTTTTGTAGGCTATTTAAAGAGCAGTGGATTGCAAACCGCTGCTCAAAAAACCGCGCAAGACTTGCTTGCATTTAACTCTTAAGAGGGAACTCTTTATGGCTAGTTTTCTTGTCTTTATTTTTTGTGGGGGTTTTTTCTGATGTTTTTCCCAACCCAAGGCCACATACCCTGTTGACATTTAGTAAAAGGTATTAAATATTTCTTAATGAAAATTTAGAAAAATGTACCAGTTAAGAGTTACTGTTGATTTCATGGAAGAAAGACAACAAGAATAAACAGGGTGTGAACTAGTACATATTGTAGAGGCTTGTGCTTGTTCTGACTGACGGTTAAATGATTTGAATATAAACAGGTATGCAGCCTGCATTATAAGGGGGAAATAGAAGTCCTTAAAGCATAATTAGTGCTTATCAATGACAACTATCAGTGTCTTCAGAATGTACTCAGGGAGTCCATGGCCTGCTGTGCGGTGGACTTTCAGGGATGCTGTGGATGGTTTCCAAAGTCCCCATACATCTTCTAAAGCTGCCTGCACGTTTGCATGTGCATGTACCCTGTTGCCATTCACTGGGGAAGGAAGTCTAAGAATCTTAGACCATTTTTGAAACAGAAATAGAATATCTGTCCCTACCCAAGACTCCAGATATGAGACACCCTAGTGAGCCTCTAATTACTACACAGAGGATTAAGCTTTATTTCCTTTCATTTTTTTCTAAGTTTATTACCAATTTTTAAGAGTAAATAGAGTATGTGTTGTATAAAATGGTTGTATGGGGGAGACAATGAGGAGAGTACCACACAAATAATGATGGAGTCATCGTTTTTAACAAATCCAAAATCAAACCTTGACACAAGGCAGTTCTGAATTTTAGTAATTGATTGTGATGAAAGTATAAAAATCAGACATTCCTCTGCAGTAAATTGTATATCTTCTTTAAAAATTCCCTATCTTAGATATCTTTAGATAGTCTAGAAATAGAATATCTAAAACTTTTATTAAAACTACATGTTCTTTTTATTGTTGACATTATTACAAATGTCCCTCATTTCCCCCCTCTGCCCCTCCACCCAGCCCCCGCCCTCCCCTCCCTCTGGCCCTCACCCCATCATGTCTGTGTCCCTGGGGTGTGCATATATGTTCTTCGGTTATTTTCTTCACTTTCTTTTATCCCACCCACCCCACCCACCTCCCCTCTTACGTCTGTCAGTCTGTACCATGTATCCATGTCTCTGGTTCAATTAAAAAGAAAATTGGCCAGCAATTTCTGTGATAGTCTATGTCCTCTAGGAAGCAGATGCCAAAACAGGATTAAACGTGCAAGGATTTTATTAGGGGAAATGCCTATGAAAGAAAATGGGGCAAGAGCATGGGAAGATGGGAGAGCCATCAGACCAGGATACACGCCTGACCCCAAGAGAAGAAGAGAGAAAAGGAAGCATCCTAGACCGCCCTGTGGTCTAAAGAAAGTTGGGCAAGGCTTCTTGGTAGAGGAGCTCTTGAACTGAAGTTACCCATCTGTGGAGTTCTGTGTCTCACAGGAATGGGTGCCTTGGTCTCTCTGCCACACCCAATCTGGGGGAATTTAGGGGGGAAGATGGTCTCAGCACAAACACAGCAATGGGTTACAGGACCCAGCAGCTGGGGCCATTAACCAGTTTTGCCCACTGTAGCTGGAGGTATGCAAGGCACACGGTTGTGGCTGCCATACTTTGAGTCACATTATCGGTCAAATCGACTCTCCAACCTGCTAAACACCTTGGTCGGGAAATGAGACTAAATGCAATGCAGCTTGGAGCTAGTCACATAATCTCAGCATGTTTCATTGTCTCATCTGAATAACAACCCCAATTTGAAACTTTTTAGTTATTTATTAAATATATTTTTATTGATTTCAAAGAGAGCAAGGGAGAGGGAGAGATAGAAACATCAAAGATGAGAGTCATTGATCGGCTGCCTCCTGCATGCTCCCGACTGGGGATCGAACCCACAACCCCGGCATGTGCTCTGACCAGGAATTGAACCCTGATCGCCTGGATCCTAGGTCAATGCTCAACCACTGAGCCATACTGGCCGGGCTGAAACTTATTTAGAGCTCTCCTCCTTTAATACACCCCAGACACACTGCCGGGTTTATGTCTCCATAGTTTAGATTGCTTTTATTCAAAACTAAAAACAAAAGATTTCTCTCCTTTTCAACTTCATGGCCTTTGAATCAGTTACTCACAGACCGGGAGTTCATTACGGGTCAGATGCTATGCTAGGTGCAGTGTGGGCTGGTATTAAATCAAGCCGTGAACAGCGCAAGCCCAGGCTGAGCTGTTCCACACTGAATGAAGAGGGGGAGGAAGAGCATGACCAGTAGGTTAAACTGCACAAGGAAAGCTCAGCAACCACAACCTGGAAACATACAGCATATGCCTCAACATGATTATTTTGAATCACAATGTCATTTTAGAAAACTATTGTCATATTGCATTGACAATAATACATATGCTACATCAAAAAAATTTTTTTTTCTACCCAGAAGGCTTTGGATTAGTGTCCTTAACTAATTTTGATTTTGAAGACTATAGTAGTATATTTAATTTATGTTGCTCAGTGGAACCTATCAAAGAGGGTTGTTTCTATGAGAAAATTAAGTTCTTGCTTAATCTTACACATTGAAACTTAAAAAGGAGAAAAGGGGAACTCCAAGAGCAACATAAATTTGATTAAAAAGCAAATAAATAATAAACTAGGAAAATATACACAATATACATTGCAAATCCTTAATTTATAAAAGCTTTCACAAATCAATAGTTAAATGAACATCTCCATTAAAAAATGGGCAAAATTATGAATAGAAAATGTATAGAAGAAATACATGTCATATATTAAAATACCAACATCATTTATAATATGCATCAAACAATAAGCTTCTATTTTCATTAATATAGTTAATGCATAAAAAGGGACCAGTAAGACTTGGCAGAGAGGGAGGGGCAGCCCCAGCCCTGCAGTCAAAAGATCCCAGCCTGGCTTAGTTCTACCACCTTCTGAGTATGGGCCCAGGACAAGTTTCTTCACCTCTCTAGATTTCACTTGACTCACTGGTGAGATAAAGATACTACTTGCCTCAGAGGACTCGAGAAGATTAGAGACAATGATTGTAAAGTTTCTCACTCTGCTTATATCTGCCATAGGGTGGATGTCCCTAAGACAACGAGCGATTTTCACCCTTTTTTATCTCATGGCACACATAAACTAATTACTAAAATTCTGCGGCACACCAAAGAATATATTTTTGCTGATCTGGCAAAAAAACAAGTATAATTTGGACTCATTCACACCAGACAGTTATTGTCATGTTGGCTGTTGTTATTTTTTTATTTGATAACTGAAGGGAAAAGAGATCAGTGCCCCTGACTAAATAGTCAGGTACTGCGTGTTTTAAAAAGTCTCGCAGCACAGCGGTTTGCCATGGCACACCAGTTAAAAGTCGCTGGCCACCACCAATGTCCCTCCACATTTGAAAACAAGCCAGTCCTGCTGATTCCTAATGGAGCCACAATACCTTAAAAATGACACAACCCTGTCCAGCCACACCTCAATGACACTTCACAAGACAAATAAACACCTGGATGTTTTTTCTTCCCCAGGAAAACTAACTTTAAGAGGAAAAACACACAAAACCCATTTGTGACCCTATAAGATCGACTTGGTTTTATTCAGCATCAGTTATTTGGGGTTTGGTTGGGAATGATACATACTGTGACCCTCATCTAGACCAGTTTTTCTTGTCATTGTTTTTAGGAGAAAAATTCTCTGATGGTTCACCATTGTCTGTATGATAATAGTAATAACTGCTATAATGTTTAAAGCAACTATTATTTGCCAGGCCCTCAGTTATATTCTCTAAAGACAAAATTTTATCTACAAAAACCCTTCAAAGTACACACCATTTCCGTTAACAAGAGAGGAAATGGTGTTTAAGCGATTAAAAATCTTAATGCCAGTGACAATAGTGAAATAGTCTGGAATATTTCCTGACTGACCGGTCCTCTTGATGCGCAGAGAAAAACATTTTGTGGAGAAACCAGGATATAAATGACTCTGAGTTGGAAAATAGCACAGGAGTGTCAAACTCGAAATGTGAAGATGTTTTAGAAATACCTTAATCAATATACCTTACTTCTGTTTTCCTTTTTATGAATGTATAAGAGTAATATGTGATTAAAACATCCATATCTGAATAAGTCTAGAAGAGTTTTCAATCAGTATGAAGTAAAAATTCTTAAGTAATCTGTACACGTTGTGTCAGGTTTTAATTAACAGCATTTTTTTCTGTCTCTATCCATCAAGTAATGGTACACCTTACAGCGAACCATGTTTTAGAGTCAATGAAGTGAAATACTAACTGAAGAATACCTTTAAATGCTTTAAAACTGAATCCATATCAAAAGAGATGGAAAACCTGTTAAAAACAGTGGCCCATCAGGTGGGACACAGACTAATGCAGAAACTGCATAGCTTAATGATCCATACAACAGCACCCAGGACTGTTCCTTTAGCCACAAGATGACTAAGCCCATAATGAATTTACTCCAGTGATTCTAAGGTGAGTAAGCACTTCTATAGCAAACTACCTGCTGCTGTGAGGTAAATGAACTCTTCTCAACACCATTTAATAAATCGCTTCTTACAGAGCACGAAATTGTCCCCTGATGCTCTGGGAAGTCAATTTGCCACACAGGAGACATTTTCTCCTGTAGGGTATTTTGTTCCTCTTGCCTCACACCGACCACGTAGGGGCTAAGGAAGTCATCTAGATTACCGTGACACTTTAAAGTTTTGTCATTTCAGGGACTAACACGATGAGGTTCATGACAAATATGAATTCAACACTGTTAGGGAGCTTGGCATAATTTCTTTCAGGCAACAATTTCAGGGTTTGGTTTTGCTTTTTAAGGAAAAAACATTTGGTAGGTTTAGGCTTTGAGGCTTTTTTTTCCACTCTAGTTTTCTATAGGTTCTCTGTTCTAATGTTTAGTTACCGCTCCTCTTTCTGTTGCTAAGCAGATGGGACATGTTGCTATGTGACATTTTACACAACCACTTGGATGCAGCTTCAGTGGCAATGACCAGAGGTCATGAAAACATAATCACACACATTGAAAACTGGAGCACTTGCCTTTTTGTTCCTGGTAAACCACAAAGAATGTACCAAAATATATATATGTATATATTTTAGAATATAATAATAATAACATATTTGTTAAATAACTTTTCTTATATTTTATCCCATTGGAGATTCACAAAAACCCAGTGAAATTTTAAGGGGAAGTATCAGTGCCAACACCATCATCATTATCATATTTCAGGTGAGAAAAATAAGATTATGAAAGGTCAGGTCTGATGATAAATACATGGCAGTGCTGGGAAATGAGGTCTATTCATCTGACTTCTACCCAGAAAATAACAAAATGCTCTCTGAAGCACGTGAAAGCTGGAAGTTTCACACCTGTAATAAAAGCTAATTTAAAAGCATAATTTTATTTCCCATAACTCTATATGTTAACTTGCATAATATAGTTATTTTTACATAACTGTAATAAAGATTATGTAAAAGTAAAATCTACATATTGAAAATAATTAAAATAAAATAATAATGTAGGTAGTTACCAATTATCTGATACTAAGTTTTACTAGGCATCCAAATAAATGCTGTCCCTATACCAGCCCACATAAGCCTCACGGCAGCCTAAGCATTAAGAAGAATCAAAGGCTCAGAAAGTAGGTAACATGCCGTTTAGTACACAGTGGAGCAGAATTAAGACTCACGTGTCAGACAACCAGCCCCACACCTCTGACCATTACACTACTGTCCCAGCAGCTAGCTCTTTCCGATTTGCCAGAAGATTCCTCTCCCTTTGTATTACAAGGTGCTTTTTCATAATTCCAGTTTCAATGAATGTTTTTCATTCTCAAGGAACATAGTGAAACTTGGTTTGTAAGGTAATAGAAAGGTTTGCATTTGGAAGGCATGACAAATTAGCTGGGTGATTGAGAACTGACAGGCAACTATCATGCAGTGACAATAATGTGAGCATATGCGGGTGTGATTAATTGCTCTGTTGTACACAAAATAGAGAAAAGCCACATTCATAGTGCATCAGGATGAATACTCCAATGGGGATTAGAAACTTGGCCTTTAGTTCATGTTTTAAAAATACCTTTTTAAATATTGACTAAATGCAAAGGAATATTTATAAATATTTACAGTACCAGGAATCACAGTAAAATTAAGACATATATACACCATTCATTTATAGAAATAGAGCATTATTATCATCTTTGGAGCCCCCCTTCTCTCCCTCCAAAGGTAACTACTCTCCTGAGTTTCGTGTTTACCATTCCCTTTGTTTCTTTGTACTTTTCCCATGTAATACCTAAACAATATATTGCTTAGTTGTGCATATTTTGGAACATGGATTTTTTTTGTATTCATCTGCAGTATTATGTGACTTGTTTTTTTCACTTAGCATTACATTTCTGAAATAGTTTTCGGTTGTTGCTTGTGGTTGCAGCTCCTTTTCTTCCATTGTCCTAAGTCCTGTATATGGATACATTGGTCCTTTGCATGATTAAATCACAATGTATTTATGATAATGGGCATTTGTATTGCTTCTGTGTTTTGCTAATATAAAAATTAGCACTCTAAAGATTTCTACACCTTTCTTCTGATGCAAGAATTTCTCTAGAATATATGCCTACAAGCAGCTGGCTGGCTTATAGGATCTGCATATCATCAGCTTTGCTAGATAATGCCCAATGATGCTCCAAGGTGCTTGTACAAATGTATATGGCTCTTGTGGTGTGTAAATGTTATGGTTGCCTCACAGACTTACCAATAATTGTTTTTGTTAACCCTCTTAATTTTTGCCTGTCTGCTGACTGTGAAATGATACTTCATTTTGTGGTTTTAATTTGCATTTCCCTGAAACTAATGAGATTGGGCATCTTTTCATCTGTTTATAGACTATTGAAGTTTCTTCTATACTTGTTCAGGACTTTTGTTCATTTTTGTACCCGTCGTTTGCCTTTTTCATTCTGATTTGTATGTATTTGTATGTATTTTGAATTATAATCTATTTTTAGCTCTATGTGCTAAATATCCTCTCTGTCAGAGGCTCGTATTTTCACATTCTCTGGGAGGTGTTTTTATGAACAAAAGTTCCAAATCTTACTGAAACCAATTTTTTTTTTAGTTTGTGTTTTTGCTTCTTTTAAATGAAATCTGTCCCTACAATGAGATCATAAAGATCATGTCCAACATTATCTTCTAAAGGTTTCAATGTTGCCTTGTACACGTAGGTATTCCATCAACTTGGAATAGATATCTGTATATGGTCTAAAATATGAGGTCGAATTTCATTATATTACTATATGGGTATAGTTCTAGAGTCACTTGTGGAAATATTTATGTTTTCTTGGTGTCCTGAAATGCCAAATGGGTCATAAATCAAATCTCCATATGTGAGGGTCTGTTTAAGGGCTTACTGTTTAATTCTATTATTCTCTTTGGTAGCCCATTTACCAGGATCATATTGTCTTAATTATTCTGTTTATATTAATTCTTGGTACCTGGCAAGAAAGTTTCTTCCCTTAAGTTTTGTGTTCTTAGCCAGTATCTGGGCTCTGCTTGGCTTTTGATTCTTCAATTTAGGATCAGCTTATAAAGCATCACAAAGAAAATTATGTTATGATTTTTATTGGGATTGCTTTTAAGCTATATAGAAATTTTGCTAGAATTTACATCTTTATGATACCAAATCTTTTAGTCCAGAAATATCATATGCTCCTCCATTTACTTAGGGCTTTTTCAGTATGTTCCCATGAAACTTTAAAATTCTCTCCCTAAAAGTCATGCATGTCTTCTGTAGATTTTTCCCCTAAATGCTTTATATTTTTGAGGCTACTGTAAATTGTATTCTTTTTTGAATATTTTTAAGTTCTTTTACAATCATCAGGATATGTCTATATTGATTTTTGTACATTGATTTTATATCTACCCACCTTGCTAAATTATCTTAGTGATGCAAACAAATTATGTGCACTCCATATATTTACAAACTTATTATTTTAATGTGCTGGGTAGAACTTCTAAACAATGTAAAAGAGAAATGGTAGTAACCTGGATATTTTTCATATTCATAATCTTCAAGGAGATAATTCCAATATTTTCCCATTAGCCTTGAATTAGTCAACTAAAACGATATTTATTTCTAGTTTTGTTTTTAACTGCTTTAATAAGGTATAATTATGTACAATAAGCTGCACATATTTAAAGTGTACAGTCTGATAAACTCTGATATATCTATGCACCCATGAAACCATCATCACAATCAAGATAATAAACACATTAACTGTAACTCCCAAAAGTTTCCCTGGGCCCTTTTGCCTCTTTTTGCATCTCCCTCCCCCAGCAACCACGGCTTTGCTTTTTGTCACTACAGATTGTGTAGTTTGTATTTACTGGAAATTAATATAAATGAAATCATAAGTATGTCCTTTTTTTGTCTGCTTTCTTTCTAAACATAATTATTGGAGATCCATCCATGCCATTGGGTCAGCAGTAGTTCATTCCTTTTTATTGCTGAGCACATTCCATTGTATGGATATAGCACAAGGTGTTTACTCATTCATCTGTTGATAGTATATATTTCTTAAAGATAAACTTTATCAACTTTTAGTTTGCTCTAAGTTTTTATAATAAATTCTGAATTTTATCAAAAGTTTTTTTCTCCTTTTAAGATGATAATACATACTTCTTTTATTTATTAATATGATAAATTAAAAGTTAAATTTTTTTCATGTAAAACCAGCCCTGCATTCCCTGCAATTGGGAGAATGCCAGCTTAGTTATGTATTGTTTTCTTTATATACTGTATGATTCACTTTATCAATATTTTGTTTAGGAGATATTCATTTCTGTGAGCAAGATGAGATTTTTTTTATTCCCTACATTAGTTTGTATGGACTTGGAATAATTTATTCCTTGAATGTCATGTAAAGTTCATTGGCTAAACCATCTGGATTAATGTTTCATTTGGGGGGTGTGTGTGTGTGTGTGCGCGCGCGCAGAGAGGAAAGGTTTTTAAATACTGAATCAATATCTTTCATAGTTGTACAATTCTTACCTATTCTTATTGTATTAATTATAATAAATTATATTTGTGGAAACTTAACCAATTCTAATGTCTTCGGCACTAAAATAATGTTGTTCATTATTTTTTTAATGTTCACAGACTGCAGTAAAAGCGTCTTTTATTCCTAAATTATCATTTTTGTATTCGTTTTTCTTGATCAGTTTGGCCAGTGGTATCTTTTTGAAGAACAAACTTTTGGTTTTGTGGATTCTATTATGCTTTTGTTTTCTATTTGTTATAATTTCCATTTGATTGATATTTTTAGGTTATATCATTTTTTTTCCTGGTATAATCATAGGTTAAAACTTAGCTCATTAATGTTCTGTATTTTTCTTTTCTAATGTAAGCAGTTAAAACTATAAGCTTTCCTCTGAGTATCAATTTTGATATATCCCATAAATTTTGATATGTAGTATTTTAGCTTTTGTTCTGTTCTAAATATTTTCTAATTTTATTGTAGTATCTCAGTTAACCAATGCTTTAATTATAATATATTGCTTGATCTTTAAATATCTGTGGTTGGTTGTAGTTTGTTCTTAGTTTCTTTTTTTCTTTTTTATCTTTAATTTTTAAAGTATTACAGATGTCCCCCTTTTTCACTCATTGATCCCTTCTATCCTGCATCCACCTCACCCCCAGGCCTTCCCCATACCAATGTCTATGTCCATGGGTTATGCTTATGAACATATAAATTCTTTGGTTAATCTCTCCCCACCCACTCCCCCACCCCCACCTTCCCTCTGAGATCCTTCAGTCTGTTCCATGCTTCTATGTCTCTGGATCTATTTTGTTCATCACTTTATTTTGCTTATTACATTTCACATATGAGTGAGATCATGTGATATTTGTCTTTCTCTGACTGGCTTATTTTGCTTAGCATAATACTCTCCAGTTCCATCTATGCTGTCTGTCCCAAATGGTAAGAGATCCTTCTTTTTTACAGCTGCATAGTATTCCATGGTGTAAATGTCCCACAGCTTTTTTATCTACTGATGGGCACTTGGGCTGCTTCCAGATCTTAGCTATTGTAAATTGTGCTGCTATGAACATAGGGGTGCATAAGTTCTTTCTGATTGGTGTTTCAGGATTCTTAGGATATATTCTTAGAAGTGGGATCACTGGTTCAAAAGGCAGCTCTATTTTTAATTTTGGGGGGAAACCCCATACTGCTTTCCATAGTGGCTGCACCAGTCTGCATTCCCATCAGCAGAGTACTAGGGCTCCCCTTTCCCCACACCCTCGCCAGCACATGTCATTTGTTGATTTGTTGATGGTGCCATTCTGACAGCTGTGAGGTGATACCTCATTGTGGTTTTAATTTCCATCTCTCTGATGCGTAGCGACGTTGAGCATTTTTTCACATGTCTCTTGGCCATCTGCATGTCCTCTTTGGAGAAGTGTCCATTTAGGTCTTTTGCCCATTTTTAATTGGATTATCTTCCTTTTGTTAAGTTTTATGAGTTCCTTACATATTTTGGATATTAACCCTTTATCAGATGTGTCATTGGGAAATATGTTCTCCCATGCAGTGGGCTCCCTTTTCGTTTTGTTGATGGTTTATTTTGCTGTGCAGGAGCTTTTTATTTTGATGTAGTCCCACTTGTTTATTTCCTCCTTTGTTTCTGTTGCCGTAGGACAGGTATCGACAAACATATTACTACGAGAGATGTCTGAGGTTTTGCCACCTATGTTTTCTTCTAGGATTTTTATGGTTTCACATCTTACATTTAAGTATTTTATCCATTTTGATTTTGTTTTTATGTATGGTGGGTGTAAGTTGGTGGTCTAGTTTCATTTTTGTGGATGTACCTGTCCAATTTTCCCAACACCATTTATTGAAGAGACTGTCATTACTCCATTGTATGTTCTTGCCTCCTTTTTCAAATATTAATTGAGAGTAATGGCTTGGGTCAATTTCTGGGTTCTCTGTTCTGTTCCACTGATCAATATGTCTGTTCCTGTGCCAGTACCAGACTGTTTTGATTACAGTGGTCTTGCAGTATAACTTGATATCTGATATTGTGATCCCTCCAACTTTTTTATTCTTACTCAAGATTTCCGTGCTATTTGGTGTCTTTTTTGGTTCCATGTAAATTTTCGAAGTGTTTGTTCGAGATCTGTGAAATATGCTGTTGGTATTTTAATAGGGATTGCATTGAATTCATAGATGGCTTTGGGTAGTGTGGACATTTTAATGATGTTAATTCTTTTGATCCATGAAAACAGTATATTCTTCCACTTGTTTATATATTCCTCTATCTGTTTTTGCAGTGTTCTGTAGTTTTCCGAGTACAGGTGTTTTACCTTCTTGGTTAAGTTTATTCCTAAGTATCTTAATTTTTTTGTTGCAGTGGTAAATGAGATTTTTTTTTCAGGTTCTTTTTCTGAAAGTACATTATTGGTGTATAAAAATGCCATCGATTTCTGAGTGTTAATTTGTATCCTGCTACCTTCCTGAACTCATTTATTAAATCTAGTAGTTTTTTGGTGAAATCTTTAGGGTTTTCTATGTACAACATCATGTCATCTGCAAATAATGACAGTTTTGTTTCCTCCTTTCCAATTTGAATGCCTTTTATGTTTTCTTCTTGTCTGATCGCTGTGGCTAGGACTTCCAGTACTATGTTGAATAAGAGTCATGAAAGTGGACACCCCTGTCTTGTTCCTGTTCTAGGGGAAATGGTTTTAGTTTTTGCCCATTGAGTATGACTTTGGCTGTAGGTTTGTCATATATGGCCTTTATTATGTTGAGATATAGTCCCTCTATTCCCATTTTGCTGAGAGTTTTTATTAAAAATGGGTCTTGGATTCTAGTATGCTTTTTCTCTATTGATACGATCATGTGATTTTTGTCTTTTAATTTGTTTATGTGATGTATCACATTTATTGATTTGCGAATATTGTACCAGCCTTGCATCACTGGAATAAATCCCACTTGGTCATAGTGTATGATCTTTTTAATATATTGCTGGATCTGATTTACTAATATTTTATTGAGGATTTTAGCATCTATTTCATCAGGAATATTGGCCTGTAATTCTTTTTCTTTGTAGTATCTTTATCTGGTTTTAGAATTAGGCTAATGCTGGCCTTATGAAAAGATCTTGGAAGTATTCCTTCCTGTTGGATTGTTTGGAATAGTTTGAGGACGAAAGGTGTTAGTTCTTCTTTGAGTGTTTGGTAAAACTCCCCTGTGAAGCCGTCCAGACCTGGGCTTTTATGTGCTGGGAATTTTTTCGTTACTGCTTCAATTTCATCAGCAGTTATTGGTCCATTCAGATTTTCTGACTCCTCCTGATTGTAATTATGATGTGTCTGAGCGTGGGCCTCTTTGGATTCATCTTACTTGGGACTCTCTGTGCGTCCCAAACTTATGTGAATTTTTCCTTGACCAGGTTAAGGAATTTTTCTGCCATTATTTCTTCAAACAAATTCTCTATCCCTTGCTTATTTTCTTCCCCTTCTGGCTCCTGTAATGTAAATATTGTTACATTTCATGTTGTGCTACAGCTCCCTTAAATTGTCCTCTTGTTTTTTAATTGTTTTTTATTTTTGGGTCTCTGATTGTTTCTTTTCTACCCTGTCTTCTAATTCTCTGGTTCGGTCCTCAGCTTCTCCAATCTGCTGTTTATTCCTTCCAATGTATTCTCTATTTCTGCTATGTCATTCTTCATTTTCTTCATAGTTTCCACATCTTTTTCATGCTGTTGAGCATCCTTACAATCAGTATTCTGAACTCTATTCTGATAGATTGCTTATCTCCATTTCATTTAGCTCTTTTTCTGGAGATTTTTCTTGTTTTTTCATTTGGGTCTTGTTTTTTTGTCTCCCCATTTTGGCTGCCTGTCTATGTATTAGGTAGATCCGCTAGGACTTTCAGTCTTTTTGGAGGGCCTCTGGTGCAGGCCAATGTCAGATGCAGTTTATGACTGGCACTGAGTACCCTGTTTGGAGCTGTCAACAACCCACGGCTTGAGGTCCCCTTTGTTGGGGCTAGGTGCGTTTGGACAGGACCAAGATGCACACCAAAGTCGGCTTTTCTAAGGCCCGGTCCTGAAGCAGATCAGGCAAAGACTCAAAGCACTCTGAGGTCCACCTCTGGCTGCAGGCTGATTAATCTGATTCTCTCAATGAGCCTCAGGCTATAGAAACCCCTGAGATAAGGCAAGAGGCTTTCCAGCAGGGTGGGGCAATTGCTTCTGCCCCAGGCAAAAGCTGCTTGGAAGGTAAATGTCTGCCTGAGAAAGATGTCCTCTGCAGTAGAGGGGAATGACTCAGCACAGGAATCCAGACGAGTGCCTTCTGATCCCACTCTCCAGAGCCCACAACCCTAGATTCTCCTCACACAGCTCCAGTCCACTCTGCCTCCTTCCACCAGAGCCCAAGGTGAGTGGCTGTGCACGAAACTTTATGTGTCGGCTCTTTAAGAGGGTGCCTGCAGTTCCAGCCTCCTCTCCCTGGCAGACAGAAACCCACTTGCTTTTCACAGCCAGATGTTATGTGGGCACCCTTCTCAGTTCTGGTGCTCTTGGCTGGGAAGCCCAGCCTGGGATTTAGGCCCTAGAGTTCTCAGTGGGAACCCCCACAGCTGAGATATCCTTCTGGACCTTCAGCTGCTACCTGTGGGAGCCCAGCCAGCCCTCTCGCCTCCACACTTCCTATCAGTCTCTGTGGGGTCTCCACATTTCCTCCTTAGTTATGGGGGTGCTCTCCAGTTCATCTTCAGCTGCAGTTGATTATTCAGGATGGTTTTTCTATATTTTAGTTGTAATTCCAGTTTGGTCCTGGGAGAGTGTCAGTGTAGCTTCCACTCAGTCTACCACCATTTTTAATTGATGTTCTTAGTTTCTAACTCAGTTATTTTGTGCTCAATAAAATGATCTGAATTACCTCAATCCTTTGAAATTTGTTGAGCCTTATTTTATGGCCCAATATATGGTCTATTTTTTTCCATGAGTACTTGAAATATGTATAGGTTTCACAGTTAATGCTTGTTAGCTCTGCTCTTTAGATCTTCTCTATCTTTAGTGATTGCTTTATCTGCTTGATTTAACAATAACTAAATGATATAATTTAAATCTCCTACCATATGATGGGCTTAACTAGACATTTTTAGTATTGCGTAATCACCCTTTATCACTAGTTAACTATTTAACTTAATGGCCATTTTATCTGACATTTATAGAACTAGCTCAACTTTCTTTTGACTATAACTTATCTGGTTACCTTTTTATTTTATTTTTAAATTACAGTTTGCACTCAACATTATCTTGTATTAGTTTCAGGTATACAGCATAGCAGGTAGAGAATCATATACTTTACAAAGTGTTTCCCTCAATATTTCAAGTACCCACCTGGCACCATACACAGTTATTACAATATTGTTGAATACTCATTACTTGTTTATCTATAATCTTTTTCTGCCCACTTTTAGAATCTTCTGTTTGTCTCTGGTGTCATGAATTTGCCCTCTAAAATCTTTAGAGTTTGGGTTTCTTTAAAGTATCCTGTGACATTTGTTATGGTGTCTGGCTCTGAAGACTAGTGACTTTAAATGGTTCTGGGAAATTCTCATTTATTATTTTTTTAATTATATTTTTTTAATTTATTTTTTCTCTCCTTTCCTTAAGAACTTCAATTTCTTTTCAACTATTTTTCTTATTTTCCACATTCTGTATTATAAGTGCTCTTCAAATATATCAAAATTATACATCTTAAAATGTATAAATGTAATCTTGCTTATAACATTTGTTGAGTATTTAATTTTGAATATTGCATATTTTTTCATTTCTAAAAATTATATTTAAATTTTTAAAAAATCTACTTGATCATTGTTAAGACTCTTTCTCATTTGCAATCTCCTTTATATCTCATGTATATTGGTGATATATATTTTATATTCTCTGACAATTCCAATATTTGAAGGCTCTAGGATTCTACCAACCTTTGTTTCTGCTGACTCTCATTCATAGTTCGATATTACCTTTTATGTTTTGTAATGCTTGTATGTGAGCTTATGTTCCTTGAATATTAATATACAGGAATTCTCTGAGACCTGGGTTGTATGTGAGGTTTTCCCAGGGAATTTCTTTTTGCTTCTCCCAGGTGCCTGGTCACATTGTTAACTAAGGTTAAGTTAAATTTATTGATTTGAGTTTATTGAGACCACCAAGGTATATAATTCAGATATAAATTCTCAGAATGGACTTCCTCCCTTTCCTCCAGCCAACACTAAGGTTTGAGGTGGGATATTTTTATTGATATTAATGTTACCCTCTTTCACACATATAATCCATGACATGGGCCAAGTTTAACTCTAGTTACCTCAACTGTGAGGATGTAGACTTTTGGGACCCTAGTTTGATTTTGTGGATCTCCTATTAGATTCCCTTCCCTCCTATCTTCCGTGGCAATGGAAAAGCCAAAGCTGAAGGTCATCTGGATTCAACAAATACCTTCATTATAAAAGCAGCTTCAATTCTAGTTTACTTCTTTGGATTCCTCCTTTCCCTTAGTTTTTGGCCTCTGAGCAGGTTGTCTGATTTAACAAATAAAAATATAAGATGTCTAATTAAATTTGAATTTTAGATCAACAGTATATAATTTTTTAGTAGCGGTCTATCCCATGCAATATTGGGGATATACTCATACTGAAAAAATATTGTTTATCTGAAATTCAAATACAATTGGACTTCCTATAGTTTATCTTGTAGCACCACACCAATGGAATTCTTATTTTCTTGCTAGTTCATTGATGCATCTAAACAGCATTTTTTTAAAAAACTATACTAAGCAGTATTTTTTGTTGTTTCCTGCAGTCAGGTCAGTCAGGGTAATAAGTTTGCCAAATTGCTGAAGCAGAACTATTCTTGTCCATCTCTTCCCACCCACCCACCTTATGAAATTAGGAAGGTAATTTGCTCTGTGAACCTTAATCACCCCAATATTTTTTTCTGTATATCCTGGAATTTGTAAAGGATCTTACAGATTATCTCCTACAATCCCCTTATTTTAAGATAAATAAAACTGAGATTCAGATGTGTAAAACAATAAGGCCAATATTATACCCAATTTAGTGGCAGGGGGAAACTAGAAATCCTGTCTCCTTACTCTTTTTGCATTCTTTCTGCTCTGCCATGTTGACCATGAGGATCAAGTGAGCTACGTGATACCAAGACACAAAGCAGAACATAAAATATTGGACCTACATAAAGTATTAGAACAAATGTAGAAAATATATTAAAAATTATTTTGATTACAGAGTCCAACAAAAGAATGGGTAGCTTAAAATGTGAGATTTGCTATGATGCTTATGGAAGAAATCCCACAGGAATACAATAAAATGTTTACACAGTCTTTCCTTTCATGAATCCTAAACATAACAATGAGAATTTTTCTATGAATATTTAAAGAAAATAAATTAATGATATTAAAATAAAATATCTGGCTGGAAATATACTGTATTAAATAAGAATTTTTGACCTAGAATGTATTATATTCTCCATAGCAAATAATACAAAAAAAAACAGAACTTAATTAACAAAAGCCTTCTCTTTTTTTTTTTCCCTTCCTCTTTTCTTACAAAGAAATGCTTTCAGAATGCTTAAGACTCCTCTCACCATGCTACTTTCTTTGCTACAATCAGTGCATGATTGCCACTCAAATTGCTATACTGGTCCTTTTTCCTCTAGCTCTGCATAAAAAGAAGATGCAGATGAATGGATTTTCTGTGGGTTAATTTATTAGGAGTGCAAAGCAATTATCAGCAAGGTAAATCATGGAACATGAAGTACACTATTACACGCTGGTTGCTGTATAATGCAGGTCCCTTGGCCACAAATGCAATTAAAGTGTTATATTTTATTCTTTTTAATTTTATCTCCTAGTCTATCCTATGCTTTTCCCAGACAAGTTTGTACATAAATATGTGGTCAATGAGTAGAAATGCATAATAACTACCACAAACAATTTTGTATTTTTGATACTATGGAATACGTTTTAACAACATGGTGGCATAAATCTTAAAAATGAGGGCTGGAGAATTTCACTGTAGGACTCAGTTCCCAGGGCATCAGGTTGTCAGTTTCTTGTGTGGCTATAATCGGGTGAAATTATATTACTGTCATGTGACCAGAGACTGATGTGAGGTGAATTAAGCAGTGCTTGCAAATGCCTGTCACATTAATAGTATCTAAATCTTCTGTTTTTAATTTTAAAGGGCAGGTCCTAAGAAAGCCATGTTTACTAGGCTTTCAAGACTCATAAAAGAAATTCTTGACAACAAAAGCAAGCCTTTTCCTTACATAGACCAGTGCAATGTGAATAATAGGAAAGTGACAGAGAGGCCGTATTTCCACAAAGAGAGCAGGACTAAAATCCCTGCTCTGCACTTACTAGATTAATTTCCTTTCCTAACCTCTTTGCCTCAGTTTTCTCATTTATGAAGCAGGAGTAAGAACAACTGCCTGGTGGAATTATTAATAATGTACGAAAGATATCAGCACCTAAGAAGGGCTCTGTGAAAGGAAGCAATCGTGATGGTGTTGGTTAGCCCTCATTTACTAAGAACTGCAGGCCAACGGCAATATTAAAAATTGCACATCCAAACAACGCATCAGGAAACAGCTAATAATAAGCCATAAAACTCACAGAAAGCCCTAAAATTGTACAGGAAATGTGAGTGATCAGAATGGGTAGGGTTAGACAGAAAAGATGGTTGAATTAAATGGAGTCTATGTTCTGAAATAACAGATACAGATTAAAGGAAAGAGAGTGGCAAACATGAAACTGTAGTCATGTGTCACTTAATGATGATATAAATTCTGAGAAAATGCATCATTAGATGGTTTTGTTGTTGTGAAAAAATCAGAGTACACTTACACAAGCCTAGATGGGACAGCCTACTACACATCTGGTCCACATGATCTAGCCTATTGCTCCTAGGCTACAAACCTGTACAGCATGTTACTGTATTGATAAAGTAGGCAATTGTACCACACTGATAAGTATTTGTGTATCTAAACATAGAAAAGGTACAGTAAAAAATACAATATAAAAGATAAAAATGGTATGCTTGCATAAGGCTCATACCATGAATAAAGCTTGCAGGACTGGAAGTTGCTCTGGGTGAGTGGTGAATCGGTATGAAGGTCTAGGACATTACACTACTATAGAATTTGTAAACATTGTATACTAATGCTACACTAAATTTATTTTTTAAAATATTTCCTTCTTGCTGGGCCGGGTGTGACTCAGCGGTTGAGCACCAACCTAGGATCCAGGAGATCGGGTTCGATTCCCGGTCAGGGCACATGCCCGGGTTGCCGGCTCCATCCCCATTCGGGGGCATGCAGGAGGCAGCAGATCAATGACTCTCTCATCATTGATGTTTCTATCTCTCTCTCTCCCTCTCCTTTCTTTTCTCTAAAATTAATAAAGACATATTTTTTTAAAAAATATTTCTTCAATAATAAATTAACCTTAGTTTACTATAACTTTTTTACTTTATTAACTTTTACATTTTTAACTTTCAACTCTTTTGTAATAACACTTAGCTTAAAACAAAACACATTGTACAGCTGTACAAAAATATTTTCTTTCTTTATAACCTTATTCTATAAGATTTTATCTATTTTTAATTTTTTTTTTTGCTTTTCAAACTTTTTTGGCTAAAAACTAAGACACAAACACACACATTAGCCTAGGCCCACACAGCATCAGGATCATCGGCGTCACTGTCTTCCACTCCACCTCTTGTTCCACTGGAAGGTCTTCAGGGCAGTAACGACGTGGAGCTGTTCTCTCCTACAACAGCAGTGCCTTCCTCTGGAACACCTCCTGAAGGACATGCCCGAGGCTCTTCTTAAGGAGGTGTCACTCTTTTCAAGAAAACATCTATGGTACTTTGCTTGGTTTGTTGTTGTTTTTTCATCCCAGATTTATTTATAAGCAGATAATGCACCATGAATATTTCTTTCTATTAATGAAAACTTCTTGGTGTTGGGTTCTATGTCTTCAAACTTTTTAAGGAGCTTGTTAAGGTCTGCAAAACCTTCTGCTAACCCCTTTACTATGAATTTACTCGGGGAATTTTCTTTTTCTTTTCCTTCAGTTTCCTTTTCTCTTGCCTCAACTTCAGCTATGCAATCTTGTTCCAGTTCCAACAACTCCTCATGACTCAGTTCCTGAGGAACCACCTCTTGGAGGACCTCAATGTCATCTTCATCCACACTCAGCTTAAAGTTTTTCCTTGGAAAATCTTTGGAAGTGATAGATGAACCTCTTGAGTGTCTTCTTCTAGGTGCCATACATATACTCCTTGTTGATATAGCCCTAGACCCAAGCAAGGCTCTTGACACAGTCACAGATGTTGGAACCCTTCCAGAATTGCACCAGTGTCCTCCTCATTTAAAGTAACAACCTAAACAAAGGTTCTCCTTAGGTAATTGACCTTAAAAGCTGCTACAACTCCTTGAGCTATAGGTTGCGTCAAAGAGGTGGTTGTTTGGAGGAAGAAACATCACTTTTATATTAGGATGAAGATCACCCATAAAAGAAAGGTGTCCTGGGAGCATTACCAACAATAAGCAAAATCTTGAAAGGTATGTTATACTCCGAATAGTACTTCTCCATTTCACTTGCATAGCAATTCAGGAGGGCACCTTGGAAGAGAGGCTGAGTCATCCATAACTTCTCATTGCTCCTGTAGTTCACTGGCAGTGTGTGCTTATTGATATGCTTGAAGGCCCTAGGGTTCTCACTGTGCCAGATCACAAAGGGTTTCAATTTGTAGCTTGCAACATTGCACCCAAGCAAGATCATCATCCTGTCCTTAAATGTCTTGAAATATTGCTTTGACTTGACCTCCTTTTGGATAAAAGTCCTTTTAGGCATCTGTTTCCAGAATAGGGAGGTTCCATCCATATTGAATATTTGCTCTGGCAAATAATTTTCCTCCACAATAAGCATATCTAGAGTTTCCAAAAATTCTTCAGCTGCCTTCACATCAGCATTAGCAGACTCACCACTCACTTTCACATTATATAATGAATAACAATTATCAATCAATTAAACCACCCAGAGCTAGCAGTAAATTCAACATTGTGGTCAAGTTCAGCTTTTTCGTTCAGTATCACCAACAAACTTTTTGCTTTGGCAGTGATCCTCATGGTGCTAAGAGGGATACACCTCTGTGTCTGCTCTTCAATCCAGGTCATTAGAAGTTCCTCCATGTCTGATATAGGCCCTTCTCAAATTTTTGTTAGTCTCATTGCCTTTAACGAAGCAGATCCTTTAATAGCTTCTGTCACTTTGTTCTTGTTCTTCAAGGTTGTAGCTATGGTGGAATGGGACATGGCTGACTGGCAAGCAAGTACCATCACTGATTTTCCACCTTCGTAGTCTTTATTCACATTTAGTATTGTTTCCAGGTCAATCACTTGATTTGTCCTCTTATTGGAATTTTAGCAATGGATTTTGTATGATTAGGGGCCATGATGAACCAAACAACACGAGATTAAATCAGGCACAAGAGAAAACATGATATACTCTCTTGAAGCAAAATTTTTATAAGTAGAAAGAATACTCTACAATAATGTTGAAAAGTACAGTATAATAAATACACAAACCAGCAACAGACTCATTTATTATCATTATCAAATATTAGGTACTAGTAATAATCATATGCGCTAGACTTTTATGACTGGCAGTTCAGTAGCTTTGTTTACACCAGCATCACCACAAACACTTGAGTAATGCCTTGCGCTACAATGTTATGATGACTATAAAGTCACTAGGCAATAGGAATTTTTCAGCTACATTATAATCTTATGAGACCACTGTCATATATATGGATGGTCATTTTGTCATTATGTAGAGCATGACTGTATAGAAGAACTTTGGGATTTAGTAGGTAAATGTTGGCTTGGACAGTGTAGAGAAATGAATTGGAATGAGAAGGGCTATTCACAGTAGTTGAAGAAGAAACTTCAGCTATTAGTAGGTTGAAACATTCCAATTTGTCCTGGTGGACAATTAGAAATTCTTGAGGATTCTGGAGCAACTGAATGAGGTAATAATTAACAAAGAATTCTGACATACATGCTTATATAATTTTTTAGCTTACTAGGTCCTGTTATGGTGAAAGGCTTGAAAATGAAAAGACCAACCAGAAGACTGTTGTCATAATACAGATAAGAGATGATGAAAGCAGTGGGTACAGCAGGTGACTATGTCCATCATGCAAGCTCGCGGTTGAGGGAAAGATCAATCAATCTCTGCTAGCCTGTTTCTTCTCTAAACTAGCCAAAGCCCAACATGCAAGTCAATGTCCTTCCTTTAGTTAAAGGCTCTGCCCCTAGTGTGAATGCTCTGCACAGAGTTAAAATTAATCTTCTCATGTTTTAGCACCTCAGTGTGAATACATTTGTTTGTTTTTCCTAGAGCAGATGTCCACAGGGGATTGTGAGGGAGGTGGTAATAGCTCTGAACCCCAAGTGGGCGGATGGCCATGACTAAAGCAGAGGAGTTGAGCCTGGGGGTGCTGAACATTGGTCTTCTGCACAGTTTTGCCTGAGGCTGCCCTTGAGGATGATAATGATGATGGTGCCAATAATGTTCTGTAAATTAAATGTGGCAATGGGAGAGATTATATTAGTTACCTTGGGAATTAAAAACTAATGTATTAATGTAATATGCTGTAACTAAGCAGTGATGTTAGAACAATGTTTCCCCAAATTCATTCTTTGCTGTTTTGAAAATTCAGACCTGTGAAGGCCCACTCCTTTGTGTGAACAAATTTTAGCTTCAACCCAGTTTTGCTTTGTACTTCTATTACAGAGGTGTCTTTTCAGCTTCATCGCCTTCCCTTCAGTTGACCTAACTCATCATTATTGTCTTATCCATGAAACATGTGTTTTATGTTTAACTTACATGAAAAAAATTGAAGTGGGTTGTCAGCATTACTATGGACTGATACATTCTGGAAAAAGCACATGCGATGATATTGCCTCAGTGTTATAAGCACCCTCTTTGCATCTACAGCCATCCCCTCTAATGCTAAATTGTGTTCTTTTGAGTAATTCAATGCTTTTCTTATTTAAAATGTTATGTATTCATGCTTTGTGTCCCCAACTCCAGTAAAAGCTCTTAGAATCCCTCTTTATCTCTGGTCCCTCCTAGCACCCATGCTAGTCTCTATTAGGAAGACATATTTTCTGCGCTTAACCACAAACTCCCGGTCACGGGTACAATTCCTTGCTCTTTTTCTGGAAGTGATCATTTTACACTATGTGACACTTGAAGTAATTATGTTTACACAGTCAATCAATGGGGAGGTGCGGGTGCGGGTGAGTGCATGGTGAAGCATTAGTAGGCGATTCCCCATTCCTGGAGCTGCTATAAACTTGAGTGTGATTCATGCCTGCAGTTGCTGAGTCCCTGTTCACCCAATCATGGTACCAAATAAGGTCTCATAGTCAAAATGAATGGTTTTGAAAACCGTGCCCTGCCATCCTGCTCACAGCTGAATTCCATTCTGCTCCTAAGATGCAGCTCTCTGAGTAATTCCTGGGGACCTCAGGAATTCAGTCACCATCCCTGCCTCTGTCCTGTCCACTGCTTCCTTTTTGCCGCCTGTCACAGAGTTTCCAGCAGTCCTATGGTTGCATGGACTGTAGACAGAATCATGACAGCAACAGGACCTGTTAATACCACCTGTGGGGCAGGGGCTGCAAATACCCTCCTATTTCTCCCCCCCCCCCCCCCCCCACTGCTCCTTACCCTCGGCATTTTCACACATCTGTCACCGAGTTCAAACATTCCTCACCTCACACAGGCTGTTCTCTCTGCCTAGTGTCCTTTCTACCCCGTACACCCTTGTCCACACAGGCAACCATTCAAATCTCAGCTAAATCGTTCTCTCCTCCATCCCTCTAGCCCTAACTCCCAGAATTATCCATGCACCCTTCTTTCTACAGTCTCTTCAGGGCACCTCAATAAAACATGTATCACACTGAATTATAACTGTTTCCTTTCATGTTTTTCTCCTTACTAGACAGATCATGAGATCCTTGATGGCACTGAGTGAAGAATAGCTCTGTAGGAAACTGTACTCAGCTACGCAGACCTATTTAGATATTTTACCAGCTCATCAATAACCAAGACTTTTGTTCATTAGTTAGAAGGGAGGGCACATGGTTCTTAATTAGAGATAGCTTTATACCATGATTAAGAATTTGACCTTGATTCAGTCCAAACCACATTCTGAGAAAACCTGCTTGAAATGAAGTATTATGTGGCTATTTAAATTAGTATATCTGTGAATAGCAGAAAGGATATGGCAATGGATATTTAAGGCCAGCTGTGTGAAGGATAAGAGAGGTAGGTAAAATTGACTTACTTATTTAAATGTTCCAGAATATTTGAAAAACTGAGCTGTCAGAGAGAGAGAGAGAGAGAGAGCGCAAAGAACCCACACATTGCTACTCAGAATAATTTTGCTTAGAAAATAGCATTATTTCTGCTTGATTTGATTTCATGTGGTTAAGTTTGCAGGAAATGTTATTTATTATATACACAGCTAAGTTTATGTAATTATCTGCAAATGTTCTAGTATAGTACACACAGCCAACAACACTGCTGCTTGTTGCATCAATTTGGAAAAGAGAGGAAAAAATTAGCCATGTAATAGTTAATTCAATTTATAAAATTAAATGTGTACTGAAAATATGTCTGGTAAATATTATGCCATCTGCACATGCTCAAACAGTGAGCCTGGTTAATATTTTATAGTTTATCTGATAAAGTTAACAAAAGAATTTAGTCAGAGTGGAGACATACACTGAATATTTCATCACCTCCTTAATTGCAGAATACAGACAAGACATTTTTCCCCCTTTGGGAAAAATAAATGTTAAAAGTTATTGCAGATGGAATCAGTTTGGCAATTAGGTTGAAATCCAACTGAAACCAAGCAGAAATTGACGGCTGCAAACATCACAATACCAAAGTATTTTCAGCCAACTCCATCAATTTACATGATGAAGCAGAAATGTTGATAGCAATGCTGTGTTGCTCGGCTGGCAGAGGTTATATTAACACGGAAGAAAAACTGGCTTTGTGCCTTTTTTCCCAATAGTTAATTCACAGCCATCAAGAGCTGTCATTCTTATGCTCAGCAGACAATATGATATACCTAAGGCTTTTCATTCTGACTTCTGATTTAAAGGTCTTCAGCCTGTGCTGTGGACCTTAACCTTGAAGCCAAGTGCAAATTAGCTTTAAATCAATGAAGCTGATTAAAGCTCCATTGTGGTTGAGCCCTTAATAGAAGAAGGGAGGGGAAGGAACCACTTGAAAACAGCAAAAGATTGGCCTCTCTTAACTTGGAACATATGTAATGCTTTTCAGCTCTTCTCTACCCTGACAGAACCATGAATGGTCTTAAGGCTATTTACCTGCTAAGAGAATGGACCAAATTTTCCAATTCAGTGGAAGAGGCCAAGTGAGAATCAAAGCTTTTTTTTTTTTTTTTTTTTTTTGCAAGCCCTGGAATATAAAAGGTTATTTTGAAAAGAAGAGGGGACCATCAAAACATCTCAGTAGAGGCCAAGAGAATCAAGTTTCTATCGTGTGGAAAAAAATTCTTACATTTTAAAAATACTTTGGGCTTCTGTTTATTTTTGTTTTGTTTTTGTATTTTAAGATATACCATTTCTCAAAAAAACAAGAGGTTGTTGCAAACTTCTGACCATCTAAAAAATGTTTTTACTTCCTCACAAATGAATATATCTCCCAAAAACATGCCTGGAAGGAGTTCTTTGTTTTGAGAGTGGCCAGTAGGCAGGACCATTTGCTTATCTATACCTCACCACCAGCACCACCCACCCAGCACCATAGAAACTGCTCCAGGGATACTGATGCTTCCCAAATTCCCCATGGCTATCAGAATCTAGACAAATTCAGTTTTTACCGAAGAATGATTCTTTTTATAGCACCTTCAGAAATGCTAAAAATGTTAGACTAGAAAGAATATTTTAAATAGACAAAGGCTCATTTTATTACCTAATTTAATGTTGTAATGTTGCAATTTAATCTGCCCTTCCTGGGAACACCATCCCACTGTAATAGCAACCTTCTCAACCCTGTCCAAGGTGTGGATGAATCCTTACCCTTATATTTCAGGTATGAGGAATTTGAAATCATAGAAAATAAATTTTTTATGAAGAAACTTAGGGGAAATAAAGCAAATACAAAAAGGCATAAACAAAGGACTTCATAGAATACAGGTTATTTAATAATTAGGAGCTCTCCATGCCTACCTCCTACATTAGTGTAAGTAAAGTACTTTCAACAGTACTTAGCATATAGCATGTGCTCAACTAACATGGGCTATTGGCTATTATTCTGCTGGCTTGGATGCATGCACTTGACCATCACAGAGCCCTCAATCTTTTTTCTTACCTCCCCTTTGAATGCACCCATCCCCAAAGCTATGGCTTGAAACCCTCAAGATCTCCTCTCCTATTCCAATTCTTAATGGAGGAAGAGCAAGGAAGCTGAACTAGAAAATAAATCAGTCACTTCCACCTAACTAAGTGGCTAAATACATGCTAATAGTCACCAAAGGTAAAGAAATGTCAACTAATAAAAAACACACACCCTAAAAACAGGGCAGGGCACATCTTTCCCCTCTTTTGAAAGTTAAAGAGCTGTTCCCCGCATGCATCTCTAGGTGACTGGTTTATCTTGTTTAATCTTCCAAGGCAACACAGACTAACGAACAACAGAGATCTGAACTGGCCAGTGAAAATAGAAAGAACACAGAGAATGGGGATAGGGGAGGCAGTGGAGTGCTAGGAGAGGAGAGAGAGCAAAAAAGAGAAGGAAGATCACTGAGGAAAGGAGGCTGAGAATGAACTGAGATCAAGGGTAATGTTTCCCAAGATGAGGCTGGGTGGCAACTGACAGGACAGACAGCTCTGCTCTGCACAGACACGGGGTCGCCTGGCTCCTTCCATTTACAGAGCTGCGGCTGCACAGCTCTAGGCAGAGATAAAAGGAGAGGAGAGAAGGCTGAAGCATCAGCAAGGCTAGACAGCCAGCATGTAGAGAGTGATAATTATAATGATTTCCTAAACCACAACTGCCCTCTGTCATCAACAAGATGTTGTAAGAGCAATCAAATTATCTGTCAGACGCTGGCCTCTCTGGGAAGCGGTATGATTTACACGCAAACTGTTATTACTGATGGTGACGGTGGTGGTGATGACGACTACAGAGATGGCTTCGATTCAGGATCTCCTGAGCTAGAACTATCTGCCTCAGTGAGGCCCAAGCTGTTTTCAGATCTCGTTAATGCTTACCTGTAATTAGTCATCGCTTAAAATAACCCCTGGAAAGCATTTTAGAGGTTGCTGATCAAATGAAAAGCAAAATTACATGATTAAGAGTAACTTTCATCTGAACATGGGAAAGTCGCAGACTCTTTTGATACCTTCATTTCATTTGCCGAACGCCTTGCATTGGAATATATCACCTCTACGACTAGGAACTAACCTGACAAGTAGATAAAGACAGTGCACCCAAATGGTATAGCTCAGGAAACTTTCCTTGACCCAAAATATCTCCTTAGCTCAGACATAAAAATAAATACCTAACAATCTGTCATTAAAAGTCTGTTCCTCTGGATTTCTGAGCACCTGCATCTGCATTTTTTAAATGCAAATGCTTCTAGATTTTATGAAGAAATTTAGCTGTCTTTGCATCCTAGAAGAACTATGGTTTGTTATCTGATGTTTTTGGCCACTTTTCGGTGGGATCCCTGGCTACATGAAATGATTAATCATTTAAAAAATTAAGGTGGCACCAGGCAGAGTAAAAGGCATTTAAAAAATTAAAATGTAAATAAAAGGGAGCAGCAAGCCCCCCAAGGGAAAGTTATTCATTTCAAGACTTTGTTTAAGACTAACTCTGGGTTGTTCTAAAGAACAGAACAAGGCAAAACTACAGATTCAAAGAGGACTCAGAATAAAGCGTCTTTCCGTAGCTCTAAGGAAAAACAGCATCCAGTGAGTCCCAGCCGTGAAGCTCGCTCATCTTTCACCTGCTACCATACAAAGCAGGATGAATGGTCTCTCTCCTCCTGTTATCCCTAGATCTCGGTTTCGTAGCCAGAATTGCAGGAAGGAAGCAGTTCTGGAATTGCCAGCAGGGGGACCAGGGCCTATGGCAGAGGAACCAAAACACATGCCCTCTGTCTAATCATTGGCACCCTCCGCCAAAATTCCTTCGTCATTGCCAAATTGCTCCACTACAGAATCAGAGCCCACACATCACAGAGGGCACAGAGAGGGTGAGCATCTTTCGAAGGACCTCCTGTACTTCCTTCCAGATGAAGGTGCCAACAAGCATTCAGCAGTTTTCCTTAAATTCCTTCATGCATCGTAGAAAGCAAAGAGGCTTGTTTAAGCTTTGAATCCCTAGAGGGGACACAGGCTAGCCTTCCACAGACCTGGACAGAGATCAACACTTGGTTAGGAGACAATTACCTAGTAGTCAGCTGCACAGGCTGAGATGGATCAGCGGTCAACCTAAGCTTCTCACCTCAAAGAGGCTACCAAAAACTCATCCCCAGACACAGAGCAGACCTAATGGCTCAGCCACTTCACCACTGACAGACAGATAGGACAAATAGTGTGAATGTGTGTTCTGCCCACTTTTCTTTGTGTGTCAACGCCAAGTGGTTTCTTCGTGTGTGCACGTGTGTAGATGTGTGTGTGTGTGCAGATGTGTATGTTGATATCTAACTATATGATACACACACGGATGGAAACAGGGATATCCCCAACAGGACTACTTGCTACATTACATCCCACCAGCACTGCGAGGTTGTCGTGTGTTCCTATGTAACATGCCCTGTCACCCACACACACTGTCCAGAGAAATCAGACTCAATCATGGCATGGGAGGCATCATTTCAAGTGTCTTTATATTCATACTTAACAAAGTTCATGATAGCGAGGTTAGAAAATGCTCTTCTGAATCTATTTCCTGTCTCCCTACACTATCCACATCCCCATAACCTCCCACCCTCCCTACATCATACATATCTCTGCATCTCCCAATGTCTGTCCTTACCTCCACCTAGGACTCACGTTTTCACACAGGTTTCAGATGGGGTTTAACTGATGCTGAGATGCCCATGAATTCTCCCTGATCTTGCCTCTCTCTTCTGTGGTTCACATTTTACCCTCCGTGTCTGTGCTGAGAAAGTTGCAAGTGTGTCCGTCAGCATTTAGCTCCTGACTTTGAAAAATCTTGATGAAGCCAGGATGAACTACCACCTGATGGCAGTGGCAGGTCCCCTGTCTCCTCTCCACGGTAAGACCAGTTTACAGATGACAAAGGCCCCCATCTAGGAGGCAGCTTTTTGAGAGCAGTAAAAGGATCACAGGAAGTTGGTCACTTTGTCTCATATTCTAGCAGATGGCAAGAGTGTGGATTGCTCTTGGCAGCCACTGTCAGGCTGGATGGCATTTTACTCAGACTCCCCAGTGACACTGAAGAATGTGTCCACTTCTATCTAGTCTCTGAGTAACAGTCTCTACAAATCCCCTGTGAGATGATTTTTTAATGGTTCAGATATACCATCAATCTGTTCATAAGGTTGCTTAAAGTCAGTATGTGCCCTTGTCTGTGTGATTCTTCAGGAACAAGGGGCCATTTTTAAATGCAGGGTAACTGACAAAATCTCTTCCCAAGTAGTTTATGAAGAGAAAGGAAACCGACTAAGAGGATGCTGCTTTTACAAGTCAGCCTTAGGGAAAACAACACAAAACAAATTGATTTTCAAAGATAAAGCTTCTAGAAAAAAACCTGAACATGTACTTATTGGAATAATATACTTTTTGGTGTGCCCTTAAAATTTTGTGAATAATACAGATGAAACACTGAAGCAGAAAGCCTTCCTTCAGAAATGCTTCTTAAGAACTTTAAACTGCAGAATTAAAATTTAAACATGTTAAAGCTTTTTACATCCTTTCTGCCCCATTCCAGATTTCAAAACAAAACAAAAAACTTCCTACGAGACAGAAAAAAGTACCATTTAGCCCTGGCCAGTGTGCTGCAGTTGGTTGGAGCATTGTCCTGTACACTAAAAGGCTGTGGGTTCAATTACCAGTCAGGCACATACCAAGCAAGGTTGTGGATTCGATCCTCAGTTGGGGTATGTATGGGAGGCAATCGATCAATGTTTCTCTCTCTCCTCCTTCCACTCTAAAATCAATTTTTTAAAAATATACCATTTAGCCCGGCCGGGCGTGGCTCAGCGGTTGAGCATCAACCTAGGATCCAGGGTTCGATTCCCGGTCTGGGCACATGCCCGGGTTATAGGCTGCAGCCAATCAATGACTCTCTCATCATTGATGTTTCTATCTCTCTCTCTCCCTCTCCTTTCCTCTCTCTGAAATCAATAAAGATATATTTAAAATATATATATATATACCATTTATATATATATATATATATATACCATTTATATATATATACATATATGTGTGTATATATATATATATATATATACCATTTAACATCAAAATGTCTCAACTTACTATAGGGATATATTATTGTTTGTATTATTGTTTATTAGTTGATTAGATTTGGTAAAAGATTTCTTATGAATATTTGATTTTTCTGTAAGCGTTTATTGCTACTGAGTAGGAAATTTCCAATGTTCTCTAAATATCTTCCAAATATTTAAAATAAGTTCAAATCAGCTACAAATATCAAGATTGTTAATAAGATTAAATATCATACAGAATGGAATATAAAATTACTTATGTTCTAGCCTACATAATATGCAGAGGAGCCTCAGAAATAAAAAAAAGCAGTAATTGCTTGATCCTGATTTGAGAGACTGTTATTCGCTTTCCCCGCACTCCAGTCCAGCCTCAAGTCAAAACAGCGCTTAAAATAAAGTGAACCTCACTGGAAGGACAGCGTAGCGTGGAAAGTAGTTTGGATAATTTTTTTCTCACAGATTCTTCACAGTGTAGGTCAGTGAGATCATTGCTCTTTCATTTTCTTAATAATTCTAAGAAAGCTAAGAATTTGACCAAAACCCAAATCTACTCTGTTGGCAATTTGATAGTTATAACCAAAAAAAACCATCACATTCTTATACAAGGCAACATGTAGGAAACATTTATAATGAAAAAAACAAGACTGGAGAAAGATCTATATTTAGAAAATGTATAACCAGTAAATTCTACAGCTGAGAAAAATAAAATATGGGCTTCCTCCAACCCCAGGAATTAGTTAGCAAGTTCTATCCAAAGTATCCCAAAAAGCTTTGTTTATTTTATAAAATGGACATTCTTGGAACTCCAGCACAAGTCAATCATGAACTTGTATGCTGACAGAATGAGAAATGTGAAGAACGTAAGCTTTCTGTTGGTAGAAAATCCTGTTCTCTGGAAGCGAAACAAAAGTGCTTGGGGGTGGAAAAAAGAAAACACCCCGGTAAGTTTAGTAAGTGCCATTATTGCTCAGAAATCTAAAAGGGCGATAATATGAATCACAAGAGAAGTGCAATAGGGCAGCTATTTGAAATTTGTTTTTCACACATTTAGTGCAAAAACAACGGCTCTTGCAAGAAAGGTCAGTCCTCCCACACGTTAATGTCCAATCAAGCAGCACTTTGAGAATCCAAATGTGATTGCAAATCTCTAGCACGCCAAGATGAAGGCGTTTTCCTTTCAATCTATCTGTTACTACCAGCATTTTACATTCATTATGCTCAGAGGTTGAAGTGCACACTAGGTATTTGGCTGGTGCTGAATTCCAGCACTTTCCTCATTACACTAGAATAGAATTAACATAAGAACACACATACATGCACACACACAACTATGCTATAGAAACCATAAGCATCTGACTAGCCCGGCCCAAGTAATGAGATTCAGACTGAAGGCTTCCTCTCCAACCTTTTTTCTCCCCCTGGCATGTTTGCAGGGTCTCAGCGTGCCGGAGCCTGCCTCACGGGCGGTGGTAATAAGGCACAGCATGGTGAGTAAAGAGCAAAATGCAATTAGCAGAGGTTGTCCTTTCTTTTGTACATTTAAGTCAGACCTGAAACATTCTTCATATCAACACCTGTGGTTGTGCCTTAATTTCCTTTGTAAAAAGTAGTTCAAGTACTTTATTTTAAATTATCAATAATATAATACAGCTCACTATTGAACAACAGGGGTTGGAACTGAGCAGGTCCACTTATAGGCAGGTTAAATACAGTCAGCTTTTCGTACCTGCGGGATTTGCATCCTCAGTTATTCAACCAACTGCAGATAAAAAATAGTATTTTCGCATTCCCAACCACAGATTCCCAACCTCCCATATTCAACTACAGGTTCACAACAGTGGATCCATAGCCATAGATTCCCAGCTCAAATGGAAAATACTGTTTCCCATCCAAGGTTGGTTGAATCCACAGATGTGCAGGGCCAACTGGAGAGCCAAAAGTTATAGGGGGGTTTTCAACTGTGTGGCATGTCGGTAACTTTAACCCTGTGTTGGTCAAGGGTCAACTGTGTTTGATGGGCCAGGTACAGAAACCCAGGTACAGAAACTCACCAGGGCAGGAAGCCCCAGATGCCTAGCAAGGGGCAAAACTGAGAAGAAAAGAACCTTGTCCCCAGGGTAATCTACCCTCCCTCAGCATATCACTGCTTGCATTTAGACCCCCTGAGCATTTCCTCCCTAAAGATAACATCTAGGCCTCAATTGTATTTCAGCTCCAGGCCCCAAAAAGCAGCAGAACCAGACAAGTGATGCTGTGGCTGCCTCAGGACCAGCTACATTGAAAAATGACCCCCAGTCCTGGCACCGACCAATCAGTGGAGACCACGACCCTGAAAAAGCACACCTGAAAGCTCATAAATATTCTATTGAGACCCTCCCCTGAGAGCTCCTGCTTGCAAGAAAGAGATAAATATGCTCAGGACAAAGGACCCAGTGTGTGGGAACATGCCAGCACCATCTTCTTCCCTCTGAGGGGACCCCACGAGACTTGCAACCAGCGAAGAATGGGCAGCAGCAGTTCGTCTTGGGTTTAGCCCCGAACCTGTCTCCAAGGCCCCTTCTCTCTCCGACTTCTCAGTGAGCCAGAGCAGCCCAGCCCAGGCTTTCCTGATGCTTCTTCTATGCTCTTCCTTGTTTCACTGTCCCAAGTATATTTTTGCTGCCATCATGGACCCAACACCCTTTGACTCAGTGCTGTGCAGCCCTTCCTTTCAGATATCCCCCTCCCCATCCCCTTTTCCCTAAATAAATTCAATTTTTTCTTTATTCACCATCTGAGATGGCTGCCTACCTGCACACCACGTTAACCTTTCAAACTATACATAGAAAAAAATGCATAAAACAAGTGTACAACTTAATGAACTATTGAAATGAACAGCAACAAAGCCTGCACTCACAGTGAGACATAACATAACAGAATCCCAGACGTGTCCTTTCTTGAATATAAATCCTTCCTCCCTACTCCTGTAACCAATAACCCTGAAGTGCATATCTACTTCTTTGACTTTCTTTAAGGTTTTATTATATAATTAGGTATACCTAAAATATGGTTGAATTATGCCTGGTTTTTATTGATGTAATTCAATTCATATAGAATAGATCCCATCATGTATGTCTTCTGCTCAGTATTGTATCTTTAAGATTGATCCACACACTTTTGTGTATTTGTAGTTTGTTATTTTTATTGTTACATACTTTCCCAATGCCTGAATATATGACAGTCAACTTATTCATTTGAATGTTGATGTGTTGATGGACAATTGGAATATATATCTGACCCACTACAATGCAGCTTTGAAAAGTCTTACACATATTTTGGTCTACATAAGCAGAAATGTATGTGGTTGTATACATAAGAGTAGGATTACTGCATCTTAGGGTATTTGTACGTTTAGCTTTACTAGAGACTGAAAAAATTTTCCCAAGTTCCCATCCCACCAGCAATGCACAGTTCTAATTGCTTCACCTTCACCACAACACTTAGCTTTTTGTTTGTTTGTTTGTTTGTTTGCTGGTCTGGCTGACATCCCTTTCCTTTTTAAATAAAATTGTTTGACACATGATCTCTCAATGCACTTTCAGAACCTATTCTAAAGGTCATCAAAACTTCCTTATCTTGTCACTGTGCACTATTAGAGAGCCCCAGAATTTAGAACTTATTGAGATAATAGACTATATTAAAAATCTGGAGAAAAGTTCAGAGAAAAGAGACTGAATTTATCAAAAATTCAATGGACCTATGACTTAGGTAAGAGAAGAGCAAAGCAGTTCTGCATTATCTGTAAATCAAATAATAAAATGAACATCAGATTCTGTAGAAAAAAATCAAGTCTTATTAATGTGCCTGAGAAAGTAAATCACAAAGAAAAATAAATCTGAGAAGAGTGGTGTGGGAGCATGGGAATTAAATAAACAAAAAGTCTACCCTTCCTTAGTTTCTGTCTCCTCCTACACACACATACACGCACACATACATTATTTCTCTCACCACCTCCAGTACTAATTAGTGAGTGGCTTCTCTCCCTTGAAATGCTAGCAAGTTCCAGTTGAATACATTTTTTAAAAAGAACACTGAAAACTATTTGAATATGAGTTAATATTTTTCCAAGAATGTATTTCTCTCATGACTGAGTTCCATATATACAGAGCTAGACCAAAAATGGCATTTTCTTCACGAGGTTCCTTTAAAGGAAGGTCACAAATGTTTTCTACACAGAAAACTGACAAGAACAATAAATTTACACATAAAGGTGTAGAAACTGGATACAATCGATGGATACCTCTTAATCCTGGATGAAACATTTGTTTTGCAGGCTTTCAAAGTTAGGACTATGACTTTCCTCACCTACATCTATTTAGACATCAGAATTAATAAAAAATTCAATGTATTCCTTATTTTGGAGATTATTTACTGATGTGTACTTTATCTCTCTGGCAAGATCTTACATGTGTAGGTTAGATCAATAGTTAACTGGGAGATGGAATATTGTGAATTAATTGGCCTTTTGACCTGAACTCATTTACAAACACAAGTAAGAGATTTTTAGGTGGTATCAATAGAAAAGGGAAGGAGACAGCAAGATGGCAGCATAGGTAATAGCTATATCACCGCCTCCCGCAAACACATCAAAATTACAACTAAAATACAGAACCACCATCACTCAGAACCTCCTGAAATCTGGCTGAACAGAAGTCTTACAACCAGGGAACTGAGGAAACACCGAGACTGGTAGGAGGGGCAGAGACACTGGTGAATGGGGGCTGAATCTCTCTCTGAGAGGTGGCCAGGGGCCCACACCCGGTGCCGTGGTTTAAACCCTGAGGGAATCTCGGTGATGGAGGTTTCACAGAGAAGCGAGGGGACTGTCGCTGATGATTGCGGAGGCTGCAGGAGTCCCAGGCAGCTCCTCTTAAAGGGCCCGTGCATGGACTCACTCTGACGTGCTCCCTCTGAGCTCCAGCACTGGGCAGCAGCTTGAAAGGAAACTGGGACATTTGAAGAGGAACTAACTTGCCTGGAATCAGGAAAAGAGCTGGAGGGGCAGCTTTTTCCCAGACAGAGGAGCAGGCAGAGGCCACTGCTCCTTTGGTGAGCCTACCCCCAACCAGAGCGGGCAGGCTGGCACCCTTTCTGAATCTCCATCAACCTCACTACACCTTTGGCCCTGCCCTGGTAATTCCTGGAGACCCTGCCCCTCCCTACCTGCAAGCTCATCCAGGCCATTTCCAGTGGCTTTTCTATGCAAGTGGCCTCTTGAGCCTCATGCTTAGGACTTTCCTAAAATCTCTCAAACAAGCAGCAGCTGGTTTCAGTGTGCCCCATACATCTTGATAAGTGGCCCCAGGCCTGGCACAAGTGGCAGCCTGCATTGGTTCATAGCTTGGCCTCTCCTGGACACCTCCAAGAGCAGCATGAGTAGCAGCCATCTATGGATTGCTGTGTAGCTCATGCTGGGTGGTCCTGGGCAAGGAACAGGCAGAGGCTAACTTTGCCCCTCCCAGGAGGCCCCAGAAACAGTGCACCTGGTGGTCAGACTCAACCACACTGGATCACAACCCTACCACATCCATGAGTGACACACTCAAGGGATGTACTTGGTGAACACCAAAGCTCCACTGAAGTAAATCCTGCTCCATAGGGTTGTCTCCAGCACAACAGCTCTTCAGCTGTTGCTGCAACTGGTCCTCACAGCTGACTGGCCTGGGGGCCAATTTCTCCCAGTGATGACAATAGCAACCAAGGCTCAACTACAACAGCACAGTTCAAACAGCCCATACAGGGGAGCACCTAGAAGGTCCAGCTCAAGTGACTGGGGAGACAGCCCCTGGACCCTATAGGACACCTACTACACAAAGCCACTCTACAAATTCCAGGAGACATAGCAGCTCTACCTAATACATAGAAACAAACTCCTGGAAGCAGCCAAAATGTAGAGGCAAAGAAACATGTCACAAAGGAAAGAACAGAAGAAATCTCCAGAAGAAGAACTAAATGAAATGGAGCCAAGCAAGCTACTAGATACAGCATTCAGAATAATGGTTATAAGGATGCTCAAGGATCTTAGTAAAACTATTAAGGAAACTAGTGAGATCATCAATGACATAATGAAGTACCAATCAGAAATGAAGGCTACACGAACTGAAGTAAAGAATAATTTACAGGGAATCAACAGTAGAGTAGAGGACGCTGAGAATCAAATCAGCAATTTGGAACATGAGGAAACAAAAACCACCCAACTAGAAGAGCAAAAAGAAAAAGAATCCAGAAATATGAAGACAGTGTAAGGAGTCTCTGGGACAACTTCAAGAGTACCAGCATTCGCGTTACGGGGAACCAGAAAGAGAAGAAAGAGAGCAAGAAATTAAAAACCTATGTTAAAAAGTAATGACAGAAAACTTCCCCTACCTGGTGAAAGAAATAGACTTACAAGTCCAGGAAGCACAGAGAGTCCCAAACAAGAGGAACCCAAAGAGGCCCACACCACGACACATCATAATTAAAATGCCAAAGGTTAAAGACAAAGAGAGAATCTTAAAAGCAGCAACAGGAAAGCAATTAGTCACCTACAAGGGAGCACCCATATGACTGTCAGCTGATTTCTCAACTGAAACTGTGCAGGCCAGAAGGGAGTGGCAAGAAATAGTTAAAGTGATGAAAAGCAAGAACCTACAACCAGGATTATACTCTACCCAGCAAAGCTATCATTTAGAACTGAAGGTCAGATAAAGAGCTTCACAGAATAGAAAGAGCTAAAGGAGTTCATCACCGCCAGACCAGTACTACATGAAATGTTGAAGGGTCTTCTTTAAGAAGAAGCTAATAAACAAAAGAAACAGACAAACAAAATAGATCCAGAGACATTGAGGCATGCAACAGGCTGTCCTATCTCAGAGGGAAGAGGGAGGGGGGGTGGAGGTGGGAAGAGATTAACCAAAGAAGTTATATGCATATATGCATAACCCTTGGACACAGACAATAATAGGGTGAAGGCCTGGGTAGGGGGTGGGAGCGAGGTGGAGGGGGTCAATGGGGGGGGGGAATGGGACACCTGTAATACTTTCAACAATAAAGATAAATTTTAAAAATAAAATAATAAAATAAAATAAAATAAAATAAAATAAAATAAAATAAAATAAATAAATAAATAAATGAAAATGGACCAGTGCTCCACAATTATCTTATTTATCTAGGGGAGCTTTTATAAATGCAGATATCCTAAAAATTCTGATTCAATAGTACTGATGTGTCATAATTAATTTAAAAAATTACTCTAGTGACTCTGACACGTAGCCAATGTTAAAATCAATGGAATATTGAGGAGGAAGAAAGATGGAAAAATCAAATGCCAAAGGACCAATCTCTTAAGTTTAAGACTTTTTAAAGGTTGTTAACATTGGAGTTAGTATTTCAATTTATGGTGTGATAGGCTCATATTATTCCTCCTACTTTCTCCCTTCTCCTCCCAGCCACTATAATAAAGAAATATGACCATGAGTTTGTCAGTTTGAATCCTATTTCTGTTCACAGGAGCTATATTTTAGTTGAGCTCACTTTCTTCTTTTCTACATTATGTAGGACTTCATTTCCGAGGGATTATTAAATGCATTATGCTATGTTCTGCTTTATGACAACTTTGTTCTACATACCTCCATTATTTCCATACACTTACACTTTTTCAGACAGGAAAGAAGTGGGTAATCAAATTGATCAAGTGTTAGTTTTTTAAAAGCCACAATAATTTTGATGTACCTCTTTCTTTGAAGAAAATATTACTGTGGGCTCTATTAAAAGTGGGATAGTTCACAAAAGAAGCAAACAAATTGAGATAAAAACTGTGTATTTTAGCAATCTTGCAGGTTATAAAAATTTTATTGGGATAATATGTACTGTTATCAAGTGAACTGAAAACAGAACCCAAGCTATATTTTACTCAAAACACCTGAGACTCAGAGACTCCCCCAGACACACACTGACCAGGTTCTAACCCAGACAAAAGCAATGGGTATGTCCAATCTGTCCATACTGACTCCAGTGTACACACTCTGAAACAGACATTTACAAAGCTATTTTCTCATAACAATGAGAAAAAATAAGGCACTAAATCCAAGCTATAAAATAATTCATTACAGTCTTGCATTTTACCTTTGCAAATAATAAACATAAATATTTTCTCTTCTAGACCAAATGGTATGGTTTCTATTAAACTAGCACAAGCTAAAAATATGGTCATTCTAAAAGATTATAGAGACTAAAGCATCAAATGATAGCTATATAACCAAACTAGAATTTTATGATCAATTCTATAAAAATAATAATTAATCTTCTAAATGGCAGACATGATGCAGAATAAGAGAAGACAAGAAACTCATTGATAAGAGATCATTAAAAGGCAGTATGATTTTATTGAATAATAGCAAAATATTGTTTTCTTCTCACTAAAAACAAAACTATTAGCTAAAGCATAATTTGAATGGCCTATTAAAGCCAAGGAACTAATAAAAAACATGAAGTTATTATTTTCAATGATTAAAAATTGCCATCCACTATAAATATAACCAATAATCTGAAATCGCTTAAAAGAAAATAGGATATACACACCATTCCCCTAGAATGAAAGCTGATTTTCCTTCCTTTACTGCGAAAGTAATTTCCCTTTTATAAGTAATCCTTTTTTCACAAATAGAGAAATAAAAACAAACACTTGAAAATACTTAAGAACCAGTATGATGATATACAGATCTAATAGTTAATGTCACTTTTAAAGAAACAAGACATTCAAGTTTTCTGGGTGAAGTCACTCTCATCCTTTCCCTTTGTTCTACACATTAAGTATACCAAAGCTAAACCACTATAAGTGAAATAAGATAAAAAACACTCAAGATAAAAATTCAATTATCGGAATTAAAATATGGATTTGGTTTTCCCTGGCCAGGTAATAGTTCTAAGTGCACTGTTCTCCTGTGGTCAGCAAATTGGGAAAAGTCTGATTTTTTTCCCAGCTACATCGAGATTCTTAAGATTATAATACTTGAAAACAAATTTGTCATAGCTCTTTATCTTCCTAAATTGAAGTAATAGTAATACATTTAGAAAATAGTTTTCAAATTATTATTATAAAATGTTTTTGTTGCCATAAGTGTGACTGTATAAACCAGTAGTTAAGAGCTAGTGAATTTCTTCAAATCATATAACATAAATTCAAGCCTTAATATTGGCTTTTCACTTTGTGACTACTTCTTTAAAAAAAAAAAAAGAAAGAAAAACTTTGTGTGAGACTATGGCACAACTAAATATCATAAAAAAAGGTTTCAGGTGCAGAAGTACAATATATATTTTAAATATTTAAATATATAACTGAGCTTCAAAAAAATTTTTCTTTAACTTTATTTTTGTTGTTGACACTATTACAGATGTCCCCATTCCCCTCCCTTTGCCCACGTCCACCCAGCCCCTGCCCCCTTCCCTCAGGCCATCAGCTCACAGTTGTTTGAGTCTATGGGTTATGCATATATGTTTTTGATGGCTATCCCCAAAGGCTAATAACATCTAGAAATCTTGAATCCAGAGTTAACTAAGCATTGAAATTAGCAATGGTTTTAAGACCATTTGCCAAACCATTATGTCATATAGCTCCACTCTTTCATGGAAAGCAGGAGACTAAGCCTACAGCTGTTTTCCAGAATAGATGCTAGATCAGATCCTCCTGTAAACAGATAACAAAAAGTAAGCTAAGAGAAAACAAAAATAAAAAAAAAACACACAGGAAGATGGAGTTGAAATTTGCCTATTAGTTTTAGTTTCTTGACTTGGGATAGAGGGAGGGAAGTCCTCATTAAGACTTCATAGTCATAGTCTGGCCAGTATAGCTCAGGGATTGAGCATTGACCTATGATCCAGGAGATGGAGGTTTGATTCCCATCAGGGCACATGCCGGGTTGCTGGCTCAGTCCTCAGTAGGGGGTGTGCAGGAAGCAGCCAATCAATGACTCTCTCATCATTGATGTTTCTCTCTCTCTCTCTCCCCCTTTCTCTCTCTTAAATCAATAAAGATATATATTTTTAAAAAGACTTCATAATCATAAACTAGTGTTCATGTATCATTTGGTCTAGAATTCATACTATTGTATGACTCTAAAAACCCCAAGCTAAAAATTATGTTTAAAGAGTACTTCATTGTTAGTGACTCCAGGAACTCAGTTTAAACAAAGATAAATCCCCATTTAGAGGAACCATTTTCAACTCAGGCCTACTGGAACATCCACAGTCAAAAGTTAAATTCCAACAGTTAAAACAGAAAACACTACATTGTATCAGCCATGAACTAGCACTTGGGCTAACAACAAAAAACAAACCAGACCCATAAAAACAGCAGACATTGGAATTATCAGATACAGAATTGAGTATAAATTAATTATATTTAACATGTTGAAACAATAAGAGGGCACTGGAATTATTTCAAAAGAATGAGACTATCCAAATGAACCGTACTTGAAAAATAGCTATATACATCTTATAGAAATAAAATATATAATAACTGAAATTAAACATTTAATAAATAAAACAGCTAGAAAGACAAAACTGAAGACAAAATTAGTGCACTGGAAGGTAAACTCTGAGAAATTATACAGAATGAGGCCTGAGGGATCAAAAGGAAGAAAATATGAAGGAGCTAGTAAAAGGAATGGGTAACAAAAAGAAATCTAATATTCAATAATTGACATGCTAGAAAAAAGTAACTGTAAGAAGAAAGACAATATTTTTAAAAATATTGGCTAAGTTTTGTTTTAAAATTTTAAATAAATGCAAACTCTCAGATTTCCAATATACACAAAGCAGAATAAATAAAGAGAAATTTACCTCTGGACATAAGGCAAAAATCTGCACAGCATCAAAGACGAAAGTAGATCTTTAAAGAAGACAGAGACAAATTAACAAAAACCAAAATTAGACATACAGCTGATTTTAATAACGAAGCCAGAAAAGAGCAAAATAATATCAAAAGGTGCTAAGGAAAAATAACAAGCTAGAATTCTATACAGAGCAGCAATTTTCACCATTTTTCATCTCATGGCACACGTAAACTAATTACTAAAACTCGGCAGCACACCAAAAAATATATTTTTTGCCAACCTGACAAAAAATAGGTATACTTTTGATTCCTTCACCCCAGACGGCTATTGTTGTGTTGGCTGTTGTCTTTTTTTTGTCACTCTAAGGGAAAAGAGATCAGTGCCCCTGACTAAACAGTCAGGAGTTGCATGTTTTAAAGATTCTCACAGCACACCACCATGCTGCAGTACACCCTTTAAAAATCACTGATAAAGACTAAAGTTATAAGTTAAGAGCATGGGTGCCTCGCTCAGGTCCTCTCTTCCAAGATGATCAAGAAGAAAAGGAACATCAGTTGTGCAAAAAAAAAGCTGAGGCCACGTGCAAACTATTTGCTGCGCCAACTGCACTGGACGGGTGCCCAAGGACAAGGCTACTAAGAAGTTCATCATTCCAAACACAGCAGAGGCCGCAGCTGTTAGGGACATTTCTGAAGGGAGTGTCTTCGATGCCTATGTGCTTCCCCAACTATATGTGAAACTACATTACTGAGTTGTGCCATTGACAGCAAGGTGACCAGGAATCATTCTGGGGAAGCGCAGAAGGACTGAACACCCCCACCCCAATTTAGATCTGTGGGTGCTCCCACAACCTCCACCAAAGCCCATGTAAGGAGCTAAGTCCTTAAGGACTGAAAGAAAGTTCTCTGGAAAATAAAATAAAATGGAAATTATACTTAAAAGAACATAAACAAAATATAGGCACCAAACAATCATTGAGAATGTACTATCAATAGAGGCTCAATAAAGACATACCTATATGATTTAATTTAGGAAATATAAAATGAGCAAAAAAGAAAACCTGAGAGACAAGAAAGGTGAGAAATTCGAGAAAAGGAAGTAGAAAACGTGGGTTAACATTTTTTAAAAAGCCACTGAATATATAAAACTATAATACCTATTTTGTGGGGTTTATAAAAAAGCCACTGGGGAATAAAAGCAAATGAGACCAAAGAAAAGTAATGGGGGTTCAAATATTCTAAGAGGACTGCATTGTTGGATGAGAAGCAGATAAATTTTAAATCATTAAGCCCCCAAATAAAGAGAAATACCAGCATAAAAATTGAATAAATAAATGATACACAATAACATATTTGAAATAAATTCAAATATATTATTAATCACAACCAATTCAAAAAGAATAAATTTCATGTTGAAAGTCAGAGTATTTCAGAATAAAAATTTTAAAATCTAGATATCTGTAGTTTACAAAGGATAACAAAAATAAAAACTAAAGCTCATTGGGCTGTATCAATACTGAGAAACTACATACATACTTTAAGACAAAAAATATTCCAGAAATAAAGAACACATAATAACGTAAAAGGTTCAACTCACCAAAACACATAATTTAAACTTCAATGTTCCTAAAATAAGGTTTCAAAATGTATAAAATGAAACTTTAGAGAACTATAATGGCAAATTTACAAATATGTCATCATAACAAGAGGTTTCAAAACAACTTTCTCGTTAATGAACAAGTGGGGACATGAACAGGAATATGGAACACGAATAGTCTCAATATTATAAATTACAGGAAATTATTCAAAGTAACTGGTAAATACTCATTTTCTTAAACCAAATGTAGATCATCTACAAAAATATAAAAATGTTCTCCCATGAAAACGTAGTCATCAATAGTTACAAAAAGCTATACTAACAGAAATCTCATTTAAATGTTCCTATACTTAAAAATAAAATTGTGCTTTTTGGTAGTTCAGGAATGCTAGCAAAACATTTAGAGGGAAAATTTAATGCATTTAATGTCTATATTATAAGGAAGGAAAGACTGAAAAACACTGAACTAAGCAGACAATTTAAGAAGTTTGAAAAAAATAGAAAGAATTCAGATAAAGTATATGGAATGAAGTAATAAAAGTAAAAACAGAAATTAATGAAATAGAAGAAAAAACATACCATAAAGGACCACAGACACAAGCTGACCTTTTAGAAAAGACTAATAGTTAAACTGCCAATCTCTGTCAAGCTTCGTTAATAAAAGACAGCATGCAAATAAACAATATGGAAATTAAAAGGGTACATAACTATAGGTGCAGCAAACATTTTTAAAAAACTAAAAGAATATTAGCAACTTTATGCTACCAAAAATGTTGAAATTTAATCAACAGTTTGAAATATCTTCATAAATAAAACACCAGGCCCAGGCAAGTTTTATTCATTGTTCAAGGACAGATAACTCCCATCTTACACATAATATTTCAGAAAATATAAAAGGAAAAACAATCCTCAGGTCATTTTAAAAGACGATGAGTTTTATACAAAACCAGGGGTGGAAAGTAGAAGGTAGCAAATTTAAAGGCCAATCTCAATTCATGACTACAGATACATATTATTCCTTAACAAAACAAATCCATTAATTTAAAAACACCAATTTTACACCAAAAGCACAAACAAAAAAGTAAAAATAGATAAATTAGGCTATATTAAAATTAAAGACTTCATCAAATAACACAATCAACAAAGTGAAAAGGCATCCTATAAAATGGGAAAAAATATTTGCAAATCATGCATTTGATAGGAGGTTAGTATCCAGAATAAATAAAGGAATCCTACAGCTCAATGATGACAACAAAAACAAAACAAATAACCTAATTAAAAAACAGGCCAAGTGCTTGAATAGAAATATCTTCAAAGAGGACACAGACAAAGCATTTGACAATATCCATTTATGATAAAAACTCTCAACAAAGCGGGTATAGAGGAAATATACCTCAACATAATAATGGTCATATATGACAAGCCCACAGGTAACATTATACTAAATGGCTAAAAGCTGAAAGCTTTTCCTCTAAAATCAGAAACAAGACAAGAATGCCCACTCTCACCACTTTTATTCAGCATAGTATTAGAAGTCCTAGCCAGAGCAATTGAGTGAGAAAAATATATAAAAAGCGTCTAAATTAGAAAGGAAGAAGTAAAATTGTCACTACTTGCAGATAACATGATATATATTTTTTATTTAAATAAATTTAAATTTTAAAAATGAGGAAAGAATTTGAATAGACATATCTTCAAAGAGAATTTATAAATTGCTAGGAAGCACATGAAAAGATACTCAACAACACTAATCATTAGAGAAATGGAAATGAAAACTACAACCTGGCTGGTGTGGCTCAGTGGTTGAGTGTTGAACAATGAACCTGGATGTCACAGTTCGATTCCTGGTCAATGCCTGGGTTTTGGGCTCAATCCCCAGGATGGAGTGTGCAGGAGGCAACCGATCAATGACTCTCTCATCATTGATGTTTCTATCTCTCTCTCCCCCTCCTTTCCTCTCTCTGAAATCAATAAAAACATATATTTTTTAAAAACTACAATGAGATATCACCTTACACCCTATAGAATTGCTACTATGAACAAATCAGATAGTAACAAATGTTGGCAAGGATGTGGAGAAATAGGAAACCTTGTGCACTGTTAATGGGAATGTAAAATGGTGCAGTTGCTATGAAAAATAGTATGGCTGTTCCACAAAAAAATTAAAAATAGAATTACCGGGGGAGGGAAGATGGCGGCCCTGTGAGAAGCAGCAGAGGCCCCGCTCCCAGCCGCAGACTCAATTTCCTCCTAAAATCCTACGTAACCAGCTTGGAAAAACCAGAGACACATACCTGAGTGGACGGAGTGCGGGTGGGGAGCACTGAGGACACATCACGGAGTCCGGTAAGAGGGGCGCGTAGGAAGGGGGAGCCCCCCTGAGGCCTGTACCGGCTCCGAGCCCGGATCCTTGGAGGCAGCAAAGCTCCCTCCCCTCGGGAGTGTGGACGGCCTCCAAAAGCGGGGACCCCACACCTGGAGCGCGAGAGGGGAAGGAGCGCCCCGCACACAGGGCAGAGGGACCCCAGGAAGCGAAGCAGTGAGTCCTGGAGGGGTCGGCGCCTTCCTAGGAAACAGAGCCTCTAATGGCGGACGGCGCCTTCCTAGGAAACAAAGCTTCTAGTGGCGGCTGCAACCGGCGTCTAGTGCTCGGGGTGCCGACCATAGGGAAGGTGTGTGGTGCCCCAGTGGTGAGGGACCAGAGGACTGCGCTGAGCGGCCACACATGGGGACCCTCGGCCTCCCTGTGGGGCACTGTGCTGAGCCCCAGAAAGTGCTGAATCTGCGGGGCGCGGGGGAGGGGAGGAGCCCCCCCCACCCTGAGCTCCCGGTGCAGAGAAGCTGGGACCTGTGACCAGCCCTGAGGGTGTCCTCCCGCCCTGAGCTCCCGGTGCGGGGAGGCTGGGATCTGCGACCAGCCCTGAGGGGCGCTGTGGTGGCGCGTGAAGCCGCCCCAGCTTTGCTGAGAACAGCGGTGCGCGGAGCTGCGTGGAGCTGACTTTGGGTCCCCTCCTGCTGGGGGCCTTGGTGAGCGGCGGCGGGACCTTGTGGGGCGAACTCTCTGCCTGTGTGTTGCTTTGTGTGTTTGTGAGTCTGATCGCGGAACTGGCTCCCGCCTTCCCGGTGTGCATTGCATAGAAAGACCAGCAGAGGCTGGGATTGGGGTCTGCGCAGTAGCTGGTCTGAGGGGCGGGCCTGGTGCAACCAGCCAACCAGAGCTGAGCAGGGAGGGGCGGAGCCGGCCAGCCTCTCCTGCAGCCGGGAGCACCGCCCCCAACAGGAAAGGGGTGGGCCCAGCTCACTGAAGCCCGAGACACCCTGCAGGGCACAGTCCTAAGGGGGAAGGAGAGCAGCTCATGGGAGGACACTACAAGAATAAGGCTCTCAGGGACTGTTGTTTGGGAGCTGGAGGAAACGCTGAAAGCCCTGCCAGGGGGCTGGGCAGGCAAAGGGCCCACCAGAATGTGTTTTTAATCGAACCCACTGAGTTCAGGCTGCTGAAACAGCCCATACAGGAAAGGCAACAGGCCAAAATCAATCTGAAGCTGCAGCAGGCCAGAGCCTGGAGAACTAGAATCAGAGGACAGGGTAGGGACTGAGGAGCTGGCGGTGGAGCAGAGACTAACTCCCACAGAGTGAGTGCCTGACAGTGACACCTCCAAGGGGAGTGCTACCCTGAGCTACACTAGCCACCCTGCACCCTAAAGACTCTACAGAAGCCTCTGGAGTAAGACCAGGCAACTACAAGGTTGCAAAATAGTTGACAAGAGGAGGTGGTCCACAGAGAGCCTCAGATCAACCATCTACCTAAGGACACCTTTCTAGATATCCCTGCTTAAAGAATGGGACTTTATCATTATAACCAAGTTTACAGCTTTCCTCTATAGTTTCCCCCAAATCTCTTACTGAACTCACCTCCCTGCCTGGGCTATATCTCTCTCTCTCCTCTCTATCCATTGGCATAATTTTTTTTTTCTTTTTCTTTTTCTTTTTCCTTTTTCTACTTTTCTTTTATTTTTTGACATCCTCCCTTCTGTCTTCCTGTCTTTTTGTTTGATTGTTAGTTTCTCTTGTTCTCTTTATTGTATTTTTGTTTTCTCATTTTCAACTATTATCCTATTCCTATTCTCTCCCTTAATTTTTCGCTGGCCCTTCTTTCAGAATCTTTTCTCTGCTTCTGTTATCTCCCAGTAGCATCTCTATTTTTTACATTTTACTTTATTATTATTTTCTAGATTTTCACCAGTATTAACAATATACATCTCTCTCTCTCTCAGCGTTACTTTTCTTTCTCTCTTTTTTTTAAGCATTTGTGTGTGTGTGTGTGTGTGTGTGTTCTCCCTTCACTCTCCCAGTTCTATTTTCACGTGGGTTGTTTTCATTGTGACTGTCAAGATATTTCGTAAGATACCTCTTGTTTCCTGGAAGTTTAGTTGTGTATTGTCCTGCCTTGCCAACACCCGTACAACAGCTTACATGACAAGGTTGGGGCTGAGCCACAGTTACCCAAACTGAGAGGAGGGTCTTCCCAAGGACTGATCAACAACAATCTAGACCCAACCACAACAGGAGAACATAAAGAAACCACAAAAGGGACACCCACAAGAGGGACACACCTAGAGCAAATTGCTCAGAAGTATAAGGAAAACACACCTCTGGGCTCCACTGAACCCACAAGAAAAAAATCCCATCCCACAAGACCGGGAGACAGCAAATATATCTAATACATAGATACAAACAATAAGACCTACCAAAATGGGGAGACAAAGAAACAACCCCCAAATTAAAGAAAAGGAAAAATAGCCAGAAAAAGACTTCAATGAGATGGAGTTAAGCAAGTTATCAGAAACGGAGTTCAGAGTATTGATGATGAAGATGTTCAAGGAACTTAAAAAGACACTAGATGATAAGATCGAGGACCTTAGTGAAAACATGAAAAAAGAGATATATACCACAAACAAAACTCAGACAGAGATAAAGCATGCTGTATCTGATATCAAGAATGCACTGGAAGGAATTAAAAGCAGGCTCAATGAAGCAGAGGAGAGAATAAGTGACTTAGAAGACAAGATAGAAAAAAATCACACAATCAGAGCAGCAAAAAGAAAAAACACTTAAAAAGCATGAGGACAGTTTAAGGGAGCTTTGGGACATGAAGTGAAACAACATTCGCATTATAGGAGTGCCAGAGGGGGAGGAAAGAGAGCAAGGGATAGAGAACTTGGTGGAGGAAATAATGATAGAAAACTTCCCTAGGCTGGCGAAGGAGAAAGCCACACAAGTTCAGGAAGCACAGAGGGTTCCAAACAAGAGGGACCCAAAGAGACCCACTCTAAGACACATCATAATTAAAATGGCAAATGTCAAGGACAAAGAGAAAATATTAAGGGCTACAAGAAAGAGACAAGCAGTGATGTACAAGGGAACCCCCATAAGGCTGACAGCTGATTTCTTAACAGAGACTCTTCTGGCCAGAAGGGAGTGGCATAAAGTTCTCCAAGTAATGAAAAGCAAGAACATGCAACCAAGATTGCTTTATCCAGCAAGGCTATCATGTAAAACTGAAGGTGAAATAAAGAGCTTCCCAGACAAAAAAAGGCTAAAGGAGTTCAGGACCACTAAACCAGCATTGCAAGAAATGCTAAAAGGACTGCTTTAAGAAAAAGAAGGAATAGTGAGAGAAAGGTACATCAGCATAAAGGGGAAAAATGTCATTAAAGAAGTTGATATCAATAGTAACCTTAAATGTAAACAGAATAAATGGTCCAAAAAAAGACAAAGGGTAGCTGAATGGGTAAGAAAACAGGACCCAAACATATACTGTCTACAAGAGACCCACCTGAGAGCAGAAGACTCACACAGGCTAAAAGTGAAGGGATGGAGTAAAATATTCCATGCAATTGGAAAGGAAAAGAAAGCTGGAGTAGCAATTCTTATTTATGACAAAACAGACTTCAAGATAAAGACCATAACAAGAGACAAATATGGTCACTAGATATTACTAAAGGGATCAATCCAACAGGAGGAAATAACCCTTATAAACATTTATGCACCCAGTATAGGAGCACCTAAATATATAAAAAATTTCTTGGGGGACTTTCAAGGGGAGATTGACAGCAACACAATCATAGTGGGGGACTTTAACACCCCACTGTCAGCATTGGACAGATCATCAAGACAAAAAATCAACAAGGAAATGGAGACCTTAAATGACTCAGTAGACCTAATGGATTTAGTTGACATTTACAGAACATTTCACCCCAAAGCAGCAGAATACACATTCTCCTCAAGAGCACATGGAACAGTCTCAAACATAGACCACATGTTAGGGCACAAGGCAAGTCTCTACAAATATAAGAAGACTGAAATCATATCAAGCATCTTTGCGGATCACAATGCCATGAAACTAGAAATCAACCACTATAAAAAAACTCAAAAATATTCAAACACATGGAGGCTAAATAGCATGTTATTAAACAATGACTGGGTTACCAATGAGATCAAGGAAGAAATCAAACACTTCATGGAAAGTAACGAAAATGAACAGACAACAACCCCAAATCTATGGGACACAGCGAAAGCAGTTCTGAGAGGAAAATTCATAGCATTACAGGCCTATCTCAAGAAACAAGAAAAAGATCTAATGAACCATCTAACACAACAACTAAAAGAACTAGAATGAGAACAGGAAGAAAAGCCCCGAGGAAGTAGAAGGAAGGAAATAATAAAAATCAGAGCAGAAATTAATGACATAGAGACTAAAAAAAAGCAATACAAAAAATCAATGAAACCAAGAGCTGGTTCTTTGAAAAGGTAAATAAGATTGATGCACCTTTAGCCAGACTCACTAAGAAACAAAGAGAGAGGACCCAAATAAATAAAATCAGAAATGAAAGAGGCGATATAACTGACCCAACAGAAATACAAAGGATTGTAAGAAAATATTATGAGCAACTATATGCCAACAAATTGGACAACGCAGAGGAAATGGACAAATTCCTAGAAGCATACAACCTTCCAAAGCTGAATCAAGAAGAGGCAGAAAACCTGAATAGGCCTATAACAACTAATGAAATTGAAGCAGTAATAAAAAAACTCCCAGCAAACAAAAGTCCTGGATGAGATGGATACAGGCGAGTTTTACCAAACATTCAAAGAAGAATTAACACCGATTCTATTCAAACTATTCCAGAAAATTCAAGAGGAGGAAAAACTCCCAAACTCTTTTTATGAGGCCAGCATCATCCGAATCCCAAAACCAGATAAAGATACTACAAAGAAAGAAAATTACAGGCCAATATCCCTGATGAACATAGATACTAAAATCCTCACTAAAATACTAGCAAACTGGATCCAGCAATACATTAAAAAGATCATACATCACGACCAAGTGGGATTTATTCCGAGGATGTAAGGCTGGTACAACATCTGCAAATCAATTAATGTGATACATCACATAAGCAAAATGAAGGACAAAAATCATATGATCATATCAATAGATGCAGAAAAAGCATTTGACAAAATCCAGCACCCATTTCTGATAAAAACTCTCAGCAAAGTGGGAATAGAGGGATCATACCTCAACATAATAAAGGCCATAGATGACAGACCTACAGCCAACATCATATTCAATGGGCAAAAACTAAAACCATTTCCATTAAAAACCAGAACAAGAGAGGGATGCCCACTTTCACCACTCTTATTCAACATAGTACTGGAAGTCCTCGCCATAGCCATCAGACAGGAAGAAAACATAAAAGGTATCCAAATTCGAAAGGAGGAAGTAAAACTGTCATTATTTGCAGATGACATGATACTGTACATAGAAAACCCTAAAGACTCCATCAAAGTACTACTAGATTTGATAAACAATTTTGGCAAGGCAGTTAGATACAAAATCAACATCCAGAAATCAGTGGCATTCTTATACAACAACAATGAACTTTCAGAGAGAGAAACTAAAAAAGCAATACCATTTACCATTGCAACTAAAAAAATAACATACCTGGGAATAAACTTAACCAAGGATGTAAAAGACCTGTACTCAGAAAACTATGTGACACTGAAAAAAGAAATAGAGGAAGATTTAAACAAGTGGAAGAATATACCATGCTCATAGTTTGGAAGAATTAATATCATTAAAATATCCAAACTACCCAAAGCAATTTATAAATTCAATGCAATTCTTATTAAAATACCAATAGCATATTTCACAGACCTAGAACAAACATTTCGAAAATTTATATGGAACCAAAAAAGACCCCGAATAGCTGCAGCCATCTTGAGAAAAAAGAACAGAGTGGGAGGGATCACATTACCGGACTTCAAACTGTATTACACAGTCACTATAATCAAAACGGCCTGGTATTGGTACAACAACAGGCATATAGATCAATGGAACAGAATAGAGACCCCAGAAATAGACCCACGCCATTATGGTCAGTTAATATTTGACAAAGGAGGCAAGAGCATCCAATGGAGTAAGGACAGTCTCTTCAATAAGTGGTGCTGGGAAAATTAGACAGATACACACAAAAAAAATGAAACTAGACCACCAACTTTCACCATACACAAAAATAAACTCAAAATGGATAAAAGACTTAAATTCAAGTCAGTAAACCATAAAAATCCTGGAAGAAAACATAGGCAGTAAAGTCACAGACATCCCACGTAGTGCACTTGTCACTGATACATCTCCTAGGGCAAGAGAAACAAAAGGAAAAATGAACATATGGGACTACATCAAACTAAAAAGCTTCTGTACAGCAAAAGAAAACAGCCTCAAAATACAAAGGAACCCCATGGTCTGGGAAAACATATTTGCCAAGGATGAATCTGATAAGGGGCTAATTTCCAAAGTGTACAAAAAACTCATAGCACTCAGCAAGAGGAAGACAAACAAAGGACCTGAATAGACACTTCTCCAAAGAAGACATACGGATGGCCAAGAGACACATGAGAAAATGCTTAACGTCGCTAATCATCAGAGAGATGCAAATTAAAACCACAATGAGGTATCACTTCACACCTGTCAGAATGGCTCCATCAACAAATCAACAAACGACATGTGCTGGCGAGGGTGCGGAGAAAGGGGAACCCTGGTACACTGTTGGTGGGAATGCAGACTGGTGCAACCACTATGAAAAACAGTATGGAGTTTCCTCAAAAAATTAAAAATGGAGCTGCCTTTTGACCCAGTGATTCCACTCCTAGGAATGCATCCTAAGAATCCTGAAACACTAATCGGAAAGGATTTATGCACCCCTATGTTCATAGCAGCACAGTTTACAATAGCTAAGATCTGGAAACAGCCCAAGTGCCCATCAGTAGATGAGTGCATAAAAAAGCTGTGGGACATTTACCCCATGGAATATTACGCAGCTGTAAAGAAGAAGAATCTCGTACCCTTTGGGACAGTATGGATGGACCTGGAGAATATTATGCTAAGTGAACTAAGCCAGGCAGAGAAAGACAAACATCACGTGATCTCGCTTATATGCGGAATCTAAAGAACTTAATAAATTGATGAACAGGATAGATTCAATGACATGGAAGCACAGATCAGACTGATGAATGTCAGAGGGATGGAGGAGGGCGGGTGAGTGGAGGGGGAGAGAGTAACCAAAGAATTTATATGCAGATATGCACAACCCAAGGACATGGACAATGGTTCGGAGAAGGACTGGGGAGGGGGACAGGAGGAGGTGGACCAGGTCTTTGGGGAGAAAAAGGGACATCTGTCATATTTTAAAGAAAAATCAAATTTAAAAAATTTTAAAAATTTAAATAAAAATAGAATTACCATGTGATCCAGCAATTCCTCTTCTGGATATATATCTACAAGAATTAAAAGCAGGATCACAAGACCTATTTGCCCCGCCGGGTTCATAGCGGCACTATTCACAATAGCCAAGTGGTAGAAAGAATCCAAATATCCATTGACAGATGAGTGACTAAAAAAAAAAAGTGGGTATGTACATACAATGATATATTATTTTGTCTTAAAAAGGAAAGAAATTTTGACATATGCTACAACATCTATGAACTTTGAGGACATTATGTTAAGTGAAATTAAGCCAGTCACAAAAGACAAATGTATGATTTGTCTGATATGTGTATGTTTTAATGCTGTATGATTCCATTTATATGAGGTACCTAAAATAGTCAAATTCATAGCTACAGAAAGTGCAATGGTGGTTTACAGGGGCTTGGGAGAGAGGAAAATAGAGAATTGTTTAATGGGTATAGAGTTTCAGTGTTGTAAGATGAAAAAGTCTGGAGATCTGTTTCACAGCAATGAGAACATATTTAACACTACTGGTCTGGACACTTAAAAATGGTTAAAATGCTTAAATTTATTAAAAACCAAAGTGAGGCCCAGCTGGGCATGGCTCAGCCGTTGAGCGTCGACCTAGGATCCAGGGGATCGGGGTTCAATTCCCGGTCAGGGCACATGCCCAGGTTGCGGGCTAGGCGGCCAATGTATGACTCTCTCATCATTGATGTTTCTATCTCTGTCTCTTCCTCTCCCTTCCTCTCTCTGAAATCAATAAAGATATATTTAAAAACAAACAAACAAACAAAAAACCAAAGTGAGGTAAAATTTTCCCATCTTCGAGTTGGCCAAATTTTAAAACTCCATCAATCGGATATGTTAGGAAGGGTAGAGAGCAACAGGAGCTCTTCTACACTGCAGGAGGACTATGTCGTTTTTGGAAAACAATTCTGGCATTAGCTGGCAAAGTTGAAGAGTTGCATACCCTCAACTAACAATTCTATGTTCCAACACAGGAAGTCAGTTTAGGGGTTACTATTCTGTTACTAAAAATTACAGACAGAATAGACATCCATAATGCATCACAAATGGGAGATGTCCTAGAGATCATCTAGCATTTTGGCACCAGGAAACAAGCTTAATAATGATTACAGCAGCACTATTTGTAATATAAAGATAAATGGACACATCCAAATGCGCACCGGCAGGAGAACTGGTAAATATTACAGATATACAGTAGCATAAACAAATTTAAGCTTTACCATTCTTATCTAATGAAATACCCCTGTTCTAGAGGCCTCTCCTCTGGTTAACTCTCCCTCTCCTCCTGAAGAGTAAACACTGTTATTCCTGGATATCTGCCCTCTACACTGTATTTATACATAATTGACCTATTGGATTCAAAATGTGGTTCTATTTCAGAACTAGAAAATACCCTAGAGCCTTATTTATTCTCAATTTCCACTTTCTTGCATCTGATTTCCCAGTTCCATTTTGTGGACTCACCATACAGGGACTCACACACACACACTCTCACACACAGGTTTCTTATTACACTTTCACTTGACTTCCAAAAAGTTCAAGGCTCTTAAATATCTGTGGAAATGTCCACTGCCTCCCTGTGATGATAGCTTAATGCCCTTAAAACCCTAACTAATTTAGGACCAAGAAAACAATTTTTCAACACCTGAACAAGAGCAGAGGATGATTAAGATACAAATTTTATATGCTAGTTTATTTTATTTCTAATTACATTTCTTAGTAAATGATGTTAATATTTAATAGGAATGACTTTGCCAGTCAGTGCTTTGCCCAGTAAAAACCAGAGCCCTCAGCATTTTATTAGCATAAAGCAGTCAGCTGTGACATAGGGTAATGGCAAGGGTAAAGAATTCTGCTCTGTCCCTAAATTAAATGTCTCCTCAATGACTTGAATGCCCACATAGAAATAGCAGTTGCTCAAAGAAATTGACTCTTTTACAATGGAAAACAATCAACATAGCATTTTCCACAAATCCAAAGAGACTGTAACGTATTTAGAGGAGATCACAATTTTAAAAGGTGTTGACAATATTGTCATAATAGAGTCACCTGTTTAAACCAATGCCAACCCTCTTGCATGTGCACATAGTATGCGACTTAAGAAAACCAAAGCAAATGCTATACACATAATCCAGAAAGAACCATAGAGATCATCCACCCATCAAACCGTCAATGAGGGTAGGATAAAATGACTTACTCAAGAAAGCATATTTCAGCAATATTGCCCTCTATCCTCAACACCCAAGGTCACACAACTAGTCACTGATGAAGCTCCCTTGTCTCCTAGTACAGTGTCCTCTAGCATGTTACAATGCCTATGAAACAAAAGATCAATTTTAGGTGTTTGTTTATTTTACAAAATGACTTACATATGATTTTTGAGCTTTATATTTTCTTGATGTATATAAAATATAAGGAGAAAAATTTCTCCTGTTATATAAGTTTGCTACTTGTTTCTCAACTAGCATGGCAGATGTCCATGGTCAAATGGCTAACACAATGTGACTTTATACAGAAGATATATTTTTATCCACATATTTTAGCAGCATGTAAACAGAGCCTAACTTGATGTTAAGCCACTTAATGAGACATCACCATCATCAAAATAATTTGTTTTTATGTGTCTGTTTCTGTGTGGCTTTATATGAGGCAGCATAAGAGTCAGAGTTAAAATATCTGCCTCATAGGATATGCAATTTAAAATGAAACAGGGGGAAATGCACATATTGATGACACAAAGATCAAATACAGACTCTAAACATAAGTATACGTATATGTTTGATGACATTAAATGATTAGATAAATGAGAAGGAGTTTTAAGATTTCATTTTAAAATGGTGAAGATTTCATGAAAATCTTTATGTCTCTGTGTTGAAGGCTTGTTTCAGGAGTGGCGGTTGAAGATTGATATTAATAAGGAAGAAGGAGCCTGTAGAGAGTTTCAGAGAAAGAGAACACTCCAGGAGAAACCAAAGCACAGGGTAACTGATGAAAGGGGTATGATTACTGGTATGGCCAAGGGGCAAATTTGGTGCAGTGGATCTCGATGTGTCTGAGGATCAGAAAACAAATACATTTCACTAACACACCACCATCCCCTGAGAACACATTCACGTGGCTGGCAAGGCCAAATAGTGTTTTTCTAAAGTTAACTCAGGAAGACTACTCACTTTGAGTTCCTAAGTAGATCAAACCAACAATCTTTAAAACCTATATTACAGAAATAATTAAATTTAAGAATAGTTCCTCAATCTTAATTCCTAGCGTGGATGGTTCAGTCTCTAACTATTGTTTTTCTCTAAACTATTCTTGCAAAAAGGAAACTCTTTTATCATTTTGGGTTCTCAAAATTACACAACTCTAGGATTCATTTAGGCTAGTGATTCTCCCAGGGTGGTCCTGAAAGAGGGCATCAGCACCTCCTTAGCAACTTGTGAGAAATGGAAATTCTCAGGCTCCACCCCAGACCACTCAATCAGACACTTGGGGGGTGAGGGCCAGCCACCTGTGTTTTAACAAGGCCCTGAGGTTCTGCTGCAAACTCAAGTTGAAAAGTACGGCTTTGTGCCTGTCAGATAGTAGCCCATGTCTGGTTGCTCTGGTCCCACTGTTGGAACAGCCATTCCAGCTCACTTGCAGAAATACTGCACGGTTTTTTAAAAAATGGTTTTGTAGCTTAATATTAGCATTAAAAATGGCATCTTTATGGTGGTCAATAAATACAAAATGGGATAATACTGTGAAATACTATGTGTGCATAAGCTTTCTGTATTGTAGGCACTGTAGAGTGTAGTTTTACAAAATATTTGCCAATATATTGTTAATGAAGCCAATATATTTAATAAGCTCCCAAGGGTCTTCATTCTCTCCGGAGTCTCATGGTGACAAGAATCCTAATAGGCTCAGATCTCACAGCATCGCATGTAAGAGCTCTCCTTTCTGTGCATGACAGGGAGGAAGGTCCCCGGAGGAAGGTCTGGAGAAAGTCTCCTGGATCCGCCAAGAGTAAAATAAGAAAGAGGTTTTGTTGTTGTTTGTTTGGTTTAAAGGCCTAAGACTTCTTTCTTGCTCACCATTAGGCCTTGATGGTGGTCTTCCCCCACCCCGGCTCCCAACTCCCAGGCAGATCCCAGACACCTCCCACAGGTCTCACTGTCACTGTGTGGAAATGAAAGACTCTATAGTGAGAGGATGTCCCCGAGCCTCAGTCTGAGCCCCATCAATAGTACTGAAAACCACACACCCCTTTTTTGAAATCCCCCCAAATCGAAGAGGGATCGAAAAGAAAAATGAGCTTTTAAAAAACAACCCCTCCAAAGTCGCGGGAACGTGGCCTACCTGCGCTGGCCCCCGGCCCCCTCCCACAGTCCCTAATGAAGACCTTCCCGCGCTCCGCGGGCGCCAATTACCTCGCACCCAACCGCACCGTGAAAGGGAGCGGGGCGCGCACGGATAATGCAGAGCTCCCTCCAAAATTAGCCGCCCTCGTAATAGAAATTGGTTTCCTTTGTGATCTGAAATTGACTCGCAGTTCACTAGTTAGAAAATAGTGGCTGAAAGGCCGGGGCCTCGGAGCTTTCGGATCCTGCCCGCCTTTCATCCTGTAAACAAACGCATCAGATTTAAAGCTTTCCCATCATTGTTATGCTAACCTTGGAGCGAAACCTCCCATTTGCATTTGAAGGAGCTAAATATTAGGCAGGAAAGAAAGTGCTCTTTTTGAAAGCCTGAGAAAGTGTCCCCTCTCGGGGCTGCCGGGCCATCTGGGCCGCGGGCCGGCGCGGCTCCGCCCCCGCTGCTGGCGAGGCGCGCGGCTCGGGGCGCGGGGAGCCCTAATCTGGCTGGCGAGGGATGCGGCGCTGCCCGGAGCCCGCGGGAGCAGGCCTTCCTGTCTCGGGTGGGGAGGCCGGGGGACCTGGGGCGAGGCGGGCCCGGGGCTCCCCGCGCGCCCTGGGTCCCCTCCCAGGCCAGGCGGGGCGAGGGGCGAGGGGCGAGGGGCTCCCGCGCGTGGGGGCGCACGCCTGTGCGCAGAGGGAGACGCGCCTGTTGCATGAGCGCCCTGGTCCACTTTGAACTTGAGCTCGCCGAGCGCCCAGGTGCAGCCCGGCCAGTCGACGCTAAAGCTGTGAGCGCGTTCATCTTGGAGTCATTAAAAAGAAAAACACCGCCCCTTGGGGGCTTTTGAAACAGAGGAGGGAAGGCTCCCATTTCCCATCACCTTATTCCGGGGGAATAAAGAAAAGCGACGCATCCCTCTGTCCTTTCATGCCACCTGAACACAAAGCCTGTCTACCGTTAGTCACAGGGAAATCGTCCCTGGGAGAGTAGCTAGGGCGTCGTAATATCTAGGAGAATGGAGCTGGAGGGGATAAGATGCTGCTGGGTTCGAAGAATATAATTATTTTCTTTCGCCACTTCTCATTTTAATCTCATTTCTAATATAATTCAAAGGTGCATTGATTTTCAAATGATTTTACTGTTGTCAGAATTAGCATTTTCCCCTAGTCCTAGGAGACGTCCCAGAGAACGGTATTTTTATTTTCCTCCCCCCCCAACCCCCAAGTTTGACAAAGGCTTCTCATGCATGGCTGGACTGTGTTACAAAGTTAGGGGATTTTTTCCCTCCCTCAAAGGAAGATCATTGAGGCTGCAAGTCACCCTGGTAGCTGCTAGGAGATGGAATTCTTTAGGCTAGAACTGTGTGGTGCACAAATAACTGGCAAAAAGAGGAACACAGGACAGCACCAAGGGCAAAAAGGATACCACGGTGGCCCAAAGGCTGTATGAGGATAGAAGCCGAAGTGTATTGTTTTTCTTAGTCAAACTAAATACCAGCGTTTGACAAGTCTTTAAAATGTACCAGTTGCCATTTATTCCACTTATTTCATAAGTATTTATTCAATGGCTACAAGTTTGTGTTTTGGTTTGCTTTTGCTTTGTTTTTAAAAACCATGACCTTAGCCTTAAACAGGTCCCTGTTCCAGTTCTAGCTTCTCATACTTACTACCTTGGTGGCCCTAATCAAGTTATTTAGCCTTTCTAAACCCCAGTGTTCTGGTCTGTAAAATGGGTGTATTGTGTCCATCTCAGAGGCTGCTGCCAGGGTTGAATAAACACAGTACCTGGCGCATAGCAAACGCTCTATAAACCATAGTGTTGCCATGTACTTTATCATCATCTTCATCGTCATGGTTGTCATTGTCTTTTCTCTGAAGACTCCAAAAAGAATCTTTAAAAATATGTATTACCTAAAACAAATGAAGGAGGGGCATTCAAAAATGTTTATTTGTTGCCGGGTTCTGTTTTAGGCACTAGAGATACACAGAGGACCACAAAGTTCCTTGCTCTCATGGAGTTTATGTTCTAGTCAGGGAGATAAGCAGATCAGAAAAGTATTAAATATGATCATTGCAGGCAAAACACGTTCCATAAAGAATATGGAGGGGGAGGGGGAGTGGGAGTGATTGGGATAGAGGCTGGGGGAGGAGGAAAGTCTGGTTAACATAAGATGGATAGAGCACTTCTCAGAAGTGACAATGATGGGGGTCAGCCAGGCAAAAGCAGGCGTGAGAAACAAGCAGGCCCGGACCTTGTAGGAGCTTCAGATTCTTCTCAGACAGTGAGAGGTCATGAAAAAGTTTCAAGTGAGGAAATGACATGATCTGATTTATTATTTAGAAAGGTCACTCTGGCTCTTACTTGGAGAGAAGACAATGGGGAGTGGTGGGGAGGACAGGGTAAGAGTGGTCCTCCACCCTGGTCGTACCTGGGAAGCCCTTACAAAGCCAAGCCCCACCAGCATGGATGCAATACAGCCCAGGCCTTTTTATTTCTTGTTTTCTTTTGGTGTTAAACTTCCAGGTGATTCTAATGTACAGTAAGAGCTGAAAAACACTAATTTAGATGCTTTCTGAATTGTCCAGTAGAAGATGATATGATGGAACTGGAGATGCTAAGAGTTGGTCATAGCCAGGATATGTCTTGGAGGTAGAAGTAAATCTACCTGCTGATGGATTGGAAGTAACAGAGATGGTAGGGAGAGAAAGGTAGTAATCAGGAATAGTAGTTGGACAATCGCATAGATGATGAATCCACTTACTAAGATGGCAAAACATGAAATCAAAGCAGGCCAGGGAATGGGAACCTGAGAGCTGAAGACTGGAATCAACAATACTGGCCATGTTATGTATATGATGCTTATTTGACATATATGAATATAAGAATAATCTAATTATTCAGTGGAAGCATCTAGCAGGCAGTTGATTTGAGAAGCAGGGGGACAGAGCTCTAAGTGTCATCTGCATCAGTATTGCCCAATAGAACTTTCTTTGAGGATGCAAGTGCTCTATGTCTACAATGTCCAATGCACTAGCCACTTAGCACATGTGGATATTGAGCACTTGAAATGAGACTAGGCTCGTGTTACTGAGGAGCTGGATTTTTTTTTTTTTTTTTTAAACTTAAATAGCTATATGTGGCAAATGGGCAAAGTAGATATGTGTTGATGGTTCTCATATTTATATATCTGTCCTGAAGCTCTTTCAGAATCTGACACCTCACCACTTCCCCTGTAACAGATCAAAGCCACTGTCATCTCCAGCTTAGATTATTAGAACAGCTTCCTATCTGGTCACATTGTTTCCTCCCTGATCTTCTATTGTATATTTTTAAAACAGCAGCAAAAACATCTTCACAACTTGAGTCATATCATGTATTCCTCTGCTTAAAGCCTTCTAATGGTTCCCATCGCAATATAGTGAAAGCCAAAGTTCTTTCAATGGTACTCAAACAACCCTAATCACCTGACTCTTCTTTGGCTCTCTAACTTCACTTCCCACTTTTCTGCCCCTCCTCTGTACCTGCCAGAGCACCTTCTACCGTGAAGTAACATTAACTCAGTTATTTATTGTCTGTTTCTCCTTACTAAAGAATAGGCTCTTTTAGGGTGGGGATTTCTGACTATTTTGTTCACTATTGAGTCCCGTAGTATTTAGAACACAGTTTCCTGGCACATATAAGGCACCCAGTAAGTACTTATTGAATGACTGAGCCAGCATATAACTAATATGTGCTCACCTAGGCCACCCAGAAAGACTCTACACAGAGAGTATAAACAGCTCCAGGACTGAGCCCTAGGCCACACCAACATTTAGAGCTGTACTGTCCAATGTGGCAGCTATTAGTAGCCAATAGCTTTGGCACTATTAAAATATACTACTCCAAACTGAGATGCACTCTAAGTGTAAAATACCCACCAGATTACAAAGACTTTAAATATATATATATATTTTAAAGAATGTACAGTATCTCATTAATTATTAACATTGATTACTTGTTGAAATAATATTTTGGATATATTGGGCTAATTAAAATATATTACTAAAACTGATTTTATCTGTTTCTTTTGATTTTTTAATGTGGTAATTAAGTACTGGGAAATTTAAAATCACAGATGTGGCTCGTGTTATATTTCTATTAGACATATTGGTTTAGGGACCAAGAAGAAGAAAATCCAGCAGGGGATACTGTCCAATGAGTAGGAGAAAAAATCAGGGAATTGTGGTACAAGGAAGATTACAGAAAAAAATTGATTCAAATAGGGAACAGTTAACAAGATTATATGAGTAAAATGAAGATGGAGAATTAACCAAAGGATTTGGCAAGACGGAGGTCACTATCAACCTTGACAATGGTAGTTTCAGTGAAATGTGTGGATAAAGGCACAATTCGAGAGGGCTTAAGTTAGAATAAGTGAGGAAGGAGAGACAATCAATATAGACAACTCTGTCAAAATTTTTGCTACCAGAAAAGGGACGATTACTGGTCAAAGAAAGAGAGAAAAAATGAAGATGGGAGATATTTTGATGGCCAAAGGGAATGATCCAAGAGAGGTATCCCCAAATTGGAAAATTTGGCTAAATACAAAGAATATAGAAACATAACAGTTAAAATCTGAAAAGTCCCTTGAAGTTCATCTTAACTTAAGAACTTTGAGGTTCGAGTGGGGGAAGGACTTGTCAATGTCATACAGCAAAGCTGAAACCAGAACTGGAAACACAGTCTATGAATGACATTCACATAAAGTCATTTCTGCAGAAGCAAAGATTTTCAAATCCTAATATGTTTTACCCAAAACACTTTTCCCCTCAAAAAACAGAATGTTTATGTGATTGCTAGTTGTTCCATTAAGAGCTAACAAAATCAAATAATAACATTGACTGAATACTATATACTATCTACCTGGTGTTTTATATATATTAATATTAATCTATACAAAACCCCCATGATATAGATTGGTGTTATTATATCAGTTTTACAAATTTGGAAAACAAGGTTTTGAGAGTTTTAGCTATTTATACATTTATCTGCTGGAATCCAAAATTCATAGCCTTCAATATACCATATGGCCTCACCATCATAATTCTTTTACCTGGAAACCATCCCTTAAAAATGTAAAACACCTAAATTTGCCAAGTGATATAAATGAGAACTAATATCCAAATTAATAAAATAATATCTGCATGTAAGTCAAGTATTGCTTCTACAAAGTATTAGTTTATCATTATGTACCCAATGTCTAAATTTAAACTAAAATTTTAACTACGATGATCTTACAGTTTTAAGCAAAAACAGTGGCACCATCGAAGTGGGGTTTGCCTTTCAGCTTCCTGGAATCCAACACACTCATTTCCCTAAGAAAAGTCCTATCAAGTGAGAATTCTCTTATGTGCCTCTGATACAGAATGACAGAGTGTCTCCGTCGGAATAGCTTCAGTAATTCCAAGTGCACTGGATAATAGTTAATGGAAAGATTCACTTTCAAAGACAAAAGACGAGTCTGCACTTTATACCTAAAAAGCTCACACCTGTGACCAACTACAACTGATTTTTGGTAGAATAAAAACCAATTCTGAGTTATCATTGTTTCCATGTACAAATGTAAATGAACTGAAATGCTCAGAGAATGGTGGAAATGAGAGGTTCTGGTAAAATTTATTTTCTGCTTAACCTGAGGTCAACAAAACAAATACTTGATATTCCAACCCCACTGAAAATCATGTTTTAAATACCTAACTCTTATTTTCTTACTGTGTAGGAAACTGAGCATTATTTGCTCCCCTCCCCCCTTTTTTTAGCGTTTCAGTATTTTTCAGTGCCTCAAGGTATCATAACATTTCACAATATCTATTTAGGACTTTAGGTATACTGTAGATATAGAGAGTAAACGTAGGGCAGGAAATTTTACAAAGTTTATTTTCATGAACTTCAGAGGAATATGTTTATGGTTTGCCTCTTTTTGCTAAAAGTTAAATAAAATAAAACTTCAAGTAATGAGGTTATCTGTTCATTCAAGCTTTATCACCCTGTTTTTATCTCTTGTACACTAAAATGACACAATACTGCTAACTCATATATTGTAGTATATGTTAAGGGGTCTTGGTTTTGGGGTTTTGCTCTTTTTTTTTTTTTAATATATACTGATTTCAGAGAGGGGGAGAGAGAGAGAAACATCAATGATGAGAGAGTCATTGATCGAGCCTGCAACCCGGGCATGTGCCCTGACCAGGAATTGAACCATGACCTCCTGGATCCTAGGTCGATGCTCAACCTTTGAGCCACACCTGGCTGGGCTGATTTTTTGCTCTTACTGTAAGATTGCCAATGGGTTTGTGATGACCTTGCCATAACCCTCACTTAGAAATTGTTATGAACAATGATACACGTTCATAAAGATGATTAGTCTGGGTGAGTCAGTCTGTGGCCACAAAGAGGCAAACTTTCAAATATAAGTGGGCTGGGATGAATAATTACCACTGCACTGTGTTGTAATTATTAAATGACATGAACTGCCTGACGACAGGGATATGGTGTTTTTACCACTGCATCTACACCGCCTAGCATAGTTCTTATACTTAGTAGGTGCTCAGCAAATGTATGGAGCTGAATGGCTTAGTGGTGAACTCAGGCCAAAGGAGCTAACAAGTCTGGTCTAATGAGCTAATCTTCATTGTCTCCTCCTGTTGACAGGTGTCCTCCTAGACAGGTGATTTCTGATTTCAGACACAGGGTGTGTCTTCCTGATTTATGAGGAAGGGAAGAGCCCCTGCTTTCTTCATAAATCCCAGGAGAGCGAGTCGCATCACACAGGGTGGGGCCGACAAGCTTTGTAATGACATACTTTGTTGATCTGTTCAAATCGTCCTGCCTCTCCTGTTGTTCTTTCTCTGAGCTCGCCTGCTGCCCCTTTTCAAAAGTGAAAAACACCATAAAGCATTTTTGTAATAATATGGTGCATGTCATCACATTAGCTACAGTTATAATAAAAGTGCCTACATAATCAGATTATACCTTGCCTCATAGCCACAGAAATAATGGTGTTTTATCAGGGAATTTTTATAACCAAATGGAAATTCACTAATGCAATAGGAAGTTATCAAACATAATATAATTCAGGAGTCCCAAACTGCTAGTGTCTCAGTAGGTGAGGAAGGAAAAATATCAACTTTATTATAATAAAACCCTTAACATAAACATGCTTACTATTTTTGTAAAAATGCTCAGCATATGTTCTTTTTCTCTTCATATAATCATTTCTTGTTTTGGTTCATTTTGTTTTTACTTGGATGCTTTTTGTGAAAAGTCTGCTTGAATCTCAAAAGAAGGTAAAAGTGATCAGTGTTGGGGGTCATTAAGTAGATGAAATCATCTAAATTTTTAAAATATGGACTTATACTTTCAAACTGCTAACAGACTTTCCAAAAGGCTTTTTTTAATGCAATACATACAACAAAATACCAGTGCACCTATGTATTGTGGAAAGTGACAGGCCTCCTACTCATGTGCACAAACTAATGAGCAGGAAAATATACAGCATGTCAAAAGCCGTGCTCGATTCCATCCAAACTTTTACCTCAATTTCTGTCTAAAAACAATGAACGGATTCGAAAAATCTATATAGTTGCAACTTTGGCCCTTGCTAAACAATGGCTTCATGATGGGCATATCAAATTCAAAGAAAAAATTTAAATGGCTTTTCTGCTTTATAACAAATCAAATTCTTGTTAGAATTCAAAGGAGGGATGAAGAATTTATTTTCCTTTCTTTCAAAAAATTTCCCTTAGTACAGGCTTAGGGAAAGAGTGACTAGGTAAAAGGGTATCACAAAATGCATTTCAAAGACATATTGACTATGCTGCTATTCCTGTGTGTGTGTGTGTATGTGTGTGTGTGTGCTTGTGTGTAAACATGTTAATAGACAGTATATATGTATTATTCATAGATGATGATGATAGATGATAGATAGATGATAGATAGATGATAGATGATAGATAGATAGATAGATAGATGATAGATAGATAGATAGATAGATAGATAGATAGATAGATAGATAGATAGATAGATATGATAGATAGATGATATAGATAGATGATAGATAGATAGATAGATAGATAGATAGATAGATAGATAGATAGATAGATAGATAGATGATAGATAGATAGATGATGATAGATAGATAGATAGATAGATAGATAGATAGATAGATAGATAGATAGAGATGATAGCTAGATGAGATAGATAGATAGATAGATATGATAGATAGAGATAGATAGATAGATAGATGATAGATAGATAGATAGATGATAGATAGATAGATAGATAGATAGATAGATAGATAGATAGATAGATAGATGATAGATAGATGATAGATACATAGATGATAGATAGATAGATAGATAGATAGATAGATAGATAGATAGATAGATAGATAGATAGATGATAGATAGATAGATAGATAGACAGATGATAGATATAGATAGATAGATGATAGATGATAGATAGATAGATGATTGATAGATAGATAGATAGATAGATAGATAGATAGATAGATAGATAGATGATAGATAGATGATAGATAGATAGATAGATAGATAGATAGATAGATAGATAGATAGATAGATAGATAGATAGACAGATAGATGATAGATATAGATAGATGATAGTGGTTGGTGGCCTCTCATTCTGGAAGCATTGAAAGGGAGATGTTTATTTAAATTATCTCTTCAGTGGCCTACTGCTACTTTTCCATCTGACTTGCAAGTCCAACCATTTGGAAACACAATAATTAGATAATAAGTGTGAGCCATAAAAATGCACTTAGGATAGACCAGAAATATTCATTTCGGCCACTTGGACATACAACTGCCCTTTGAACAACACAGATTTGAACTGTGAACTTATATGTGGATTTTCTTCAATAAATATATATAGTACTGTAAATGTATTCTCTCTCCCTTATGATGTTCTTAATAACATTTTCTAGCTTACTTTATCATAAGAATACAAAATACACGCTCATTGACTCTTTATATTTAGGTGAGGTTTTTGTTCAGTAGGCCAGTAGTAGTTAAGTTTTTTAGGGAGTGAAAAGTTATATCTGGATTTTGTATTGCACAGTAAGGTGTGTGTGCGTGGGGGGGGGTCAGTGCCCCTATACCCCCATTGTTCAAAGATCAACTCTGTTTGCTATTTTGTCAGTTTAATAAATGTTTCCTATCCAGTTTTGCTCCCAACGAGAATATTCCTACTTTTCACATGCAGAATCTGATTGGTGCTTGGGGGCTAAAGCTGTACACATCAGCACCTGGCTCCCCATCCAGGGATGACACAATCTCCCTTCAGGCATCTAAATGTAGCACAAAAGGGGGATGTGACCTGGTACTGAAACAATTACTTACAATTTTTAAGATCATGCTTTCCAACTACAGTGCAAACTTAGTTTTAGTATGATTTTTCCACAGGTCATAATAGAGATCGGTGGGGTGTTTGGAGAATATAAGGACAAATAAGAGCCAACTTGGGATGAGAACAGGTGGTATTGACTTAAGATACACATCTAGGAAAAAAATCATCTAGGTCTGCAGTTTCAGGAGAAAGCTAAAGGAGTAAACAAACAGTGCCGGGAGCATATTTGTAAGCAAGCCCTGCAGAATCAAGATAGAAAACCAGTTTCCGGTCCTTCAGAAAAATCTTTCATCCTAGCAGGTCGGAAGTAATCAAGGTTCCATAAAGTGTCCAAAGTCTGTAAAGGTGGTTTGACAGCTCAGGTTCTTCTCCTTTGTTACCAGTTACTGTTGCTTCAGTCACTTAAATGTATTTGTCTAAAGTTGGAATCCCTGCCCTTCTTTACCATTGGTGATCTGTTTCTCAGAGCTTGGTGGCTCAATGCGGAGGAGAGGGGTCACGTGACATTGCATGCACATAACATTATGTTCTCAGTCACATGACACTATATTTAAACCTCAAAAGTTGATGAAGAGGAGGGATTTGTAATGAATCACTCCCTCTTTAATAATACTAGTTTTTTGTACTTCAAATTCCTGTATGAGTAAATTGAAAACCACAAAACCCCTAGAAGAAAACAGAGAGAGTAAGCTCTGTGACATTGGTCTTGGGGATGATTTTTTTGATTTGACACCAAAAGCAAAGGCAACAAAAGCAAAAATAAGTAAGTGGAGCTACAGAAAATTAAAAAGCTTCTGCACAGCAAAGAAAACAACAAAATAAAAAGGCAACCGACCAAATGGAAGAAAATATTTGCAAATCATATATCTGATAAGGGTTTGATATCTAAAATATATTAATAACTCACACAACTCAATAGCAAAAACAATCTGATAAAAATGGAGTGAGGATCCAAATAGACATTATTCCAAAGAAGACATCCAAATGACCATGAGGCATATGAAAAGGTGCTTAGCTGTACTAATCTATCAGGGAAATGCAAATCAAAACCACAATGAGATCTAACCTCACATCTGTTAGAATTGCTGTTATCAAAAGGACAAGAGGTGAAAAGTGTCGGTGAGGATAGAGAGGATGCAATTCTGTGCAGCCGCAGTGAAAAACAGGATGGAGGTTCTTCAAAATAATAAAAATGCAACTACTAGATAATCCAGCAATCTCACTTCTGGATATATTTTCCAAAGAAAATAAAAACACGATCTCAAAGAGATATCTCTTCTCTGTTGTTCACTGCAGCATTATTCTTGACTACAGTCAAGACAAGAAAATTAAATGTTTATCGGCAGATGAATTCATAAAGAAAATGTGATATATATACATATATACATACATAGTATATATGAAAATTATTCAGCCATAAAAAATCATGTCATTTGCAACAACATGGATGGACCTTGAGAGCATTATACTAAGTAAAATGTCAGATAAAGGAAGACAAATACTGTAAGATCTCACTTACATGTGGAGTCTACACCTAAAAAAAAAAAGAAGAAATTGATCTCAGAGAAACAGATTGTAGGTTGTAGGTTGGTGGTTACCAGAGGTGAGGCTGAAGGGTATGGAGAAAATGGGTGAAGGTGGTCGAACGGTACAAACTTCCAGTTATAGGATAAGTAAGTTCAGGGATGTTTTGTACAGTGTGGCAGCTATAGTTAACAATGCTGTTTAGTGTATTTGAAAGTTGCTGAAAGAGTAGATCTTAAAAGTTCTCATCTCAACAAAAAAATTTTTTTTTACTATCTGAGGGGATGAATGTTAAACTTATTGTGGAGATAATTTGCAATATATACATATATCAAATCATTATGTTGTGTACCTGAAACCAATACAATGTACTATGCCAATTTTAGTTCAGTAAAACTGTCATGAAAAGATTACAGGCAGAGAAGTCACAAAGGCAAAGATTGCCATTTTTCTGTCTTCCTATATTTTGTGCAGTGTAAATTCCTTTAGCACAGAAATCACCCTTTGAGAATCACTGCCTGGTCATCAACAGCCCAGAGATTTAGAGTACAGGTTCTTCAATTGTAATGCTTTCGTTTGGTACCTGATTTATGGATTTTCAAAGGGCAAGACCTTTGGCTCTTCGTGTAAACTCCATACACTTCAGTTTTCTCACCTGGCAAAGGGGGATAGTAATAATAAATGTCATATGGGCTTATGATGAATATTAAATGAATTAATATCTGTGATGTGCTTGGTACAGTGCAGGGCAAATAAGTAGTAGATGTTGAGTATTGTAAGAAAATATATAATGTATTTGCTAGTTAATGATTACTATTGTTATTTAACAATATTATACATAAATATATTAAATTGGTTTTGTTTAAAGTTTAGTATCTTTGCTAAAATATGTGGCAGCCTTTGTGTTTTTAGCGATCACAAAGGATATATTTTACATTTCTAAGGACAAAAAAATTGGTAACTGTCAGACATAAGCACAGAGATGCCAAACAGCTTCACAGAGTCAAATATTGCTGTAATGATTCCCTATCAATTCTCCTGTGTCTGTTTGTAAAAATCTTGTCAATGGACTGATGTCCTATCTGGACCCAAGTTTCCTCTGCTCCCCTTTTAATCACTGTGATTTAATTACAGGCCTCTGAGATAGAGGAAATACTAGCTCTTTGCTTTTTAAGACAAAGTGTATTTCTCTGCTCCCAAATAGAGATGGGCCAAAGTATAGTTAGTATAGCAGGAAAAGCAGGCACTGCAGCAGGAACATTGGTAGGCTTCCCCTAGGGGAACATGAGCTGTCTATGGGACTGGGAGAATAGTACCTGGGTGGAAAGCATCCTAGAGACATAGGCTCTCAGCAGGACCTGTCCTTGGGAAATGCGGTCATACTAGGGGCTAGAAAGTGAAGGCGATCTTACGCAGAACTAGGAGTAGGCAAAACGATGATGTTATTAGACATTAGACATTTCAGTTGAACATATTGTGCAGTTGAGACAGGCTCTGATGAAAATAGACAGAAGCCTTCATTGAACAGTTAAGCTAGTTTTAAAAAGTGACTAAGTAGGGACGTTAGTACTTGGATCTTGGATTCAAATTTGGGTCACTTTGCCCTGTAGGTCCTCTGACTTGCCTTTAGGGTGGTCTGCTATTCCTGAGATGAGTGTGGAAAGGATTCTCTGTGTAATTGTTTTAATCACACACCATTGATCATTCTGAGAAGATTTCCTAGCCAGTGATTGAGAATGAGTTTTGGTTCTATTTAAAGATGGTCAGAGTGATTACTGAATTGTAATACTGGGACTTTCCATTTGGCATCAAATGCTCTACTGATGTCAGACAGATTTTTCCTTCTTTACCTGGAAAAAAAATGCCAGGAAGTATTCATGCCATCAATTAAGAGCTCTCCTTTTCTTCATCATTCTGACTACTTTAATGATATATTCAAAAATGACACTCATTTCTGCAGTGTCACATCACATCAGGCTTCATATTTTTCCAAGGTTCTTCTATTGTACACTTTATTAAGGACACCTGTGGCTCTCTGTTGAAAGGATTCTTGAGATTTTATGGAGGGGGGGATTGTTTGGAAAGAGAAAAATAGAAGTCAAGGGTCAGAGAAGGCTTTATGAAGTGTGTGGGGTAACTGGAAGAGAGCTGAATATGCATGTTCTTCCTATAACTTTCATCATATCATTCCCCATCCCACACTTTGTACTCATAAAGTGAGCTCTGCCAATGTGACTCCATTCTAGTCTCCTTGTGCTTCATGTGAAAAATTGGAGAAATACATTATTTTGCAAAAGACTTTGGGAAATTTACTTCCATTGGTTTCCATGAATTTTGAGAATGAGCCCTCCTAAATTCTAAAGCAGATTTTCCTGTTTTATGAGACCAATCCTGAGACTGCCCCACATCTTAGCCAGTGTATAAAGTCTCTAAATTCTTATCTACTCTCTTGAATAGCACTGGAGAACTGTGCTTGTAGGAAGGGTTTGGAGCATATTTAATGGTGGATGATGGGTCATACAAGCAAGCTAGAGCCTGGCCTATCTCAGGTCTTTCCTTCAGAAAATGCTGTAGTCAGTGTCACTGAGTGAGTGTGATTTGTTTTCCTTACTACCAGCACTTACTTGGCATTTTATTGTTTCTGCTGTTGAATTTTCCAGCCCCAAGATACACAGCAATTTTCCTCCTGGCTTCACTGGGGCCAGGGGTGTTGAAGTCTTCAGTGAAAACTAGATTGTCCAATCTAGAGTGCCCGTGAAATCAGTAAGAGTAGAAGCCATGGTGCAGTCAAACCAGCTACTAGTAACTAAGACAGGAAGACTACCGCTATTTTTTAATGCAAGGAACATTTATTGAGTATCTACTATGGTTGGAGCAATGTGGGAGATGTAAATATGACACAATTTGTTTTTAAGAAAAAACCTAACTATACATGACTGCTATGTACCTTATTTTACAGACATTATTCCAACTAATACTTACAACAGCATTTTGGGCTTGGAAATATTATCCCTGTTTGGCAAGTGAAGAAAACTGTGTTTCGAAGAATTTAAGTAACTTGCTCAAAATTCTACATTTGGTAAGTTGTAGGGACAGAACTGTCCGACTCCATGGTATAAAGTCATCTCAGTGTAATTGAAAACACACACACACAAAAAAACAGTCACTTGAATAGTTAGAATTCATGGCAATATGTGGTAAGTGTAACAAGAAGAGAAAATTAAAACTGTCATAAGATTTTGAAGGAAATAGATAAGAACCTAATCCCACACAAAAAAATGAGCCCCTTCCTACTCTCTGGCTGCCATAGAGCAGAAACATCTTAGAAATACATTGGAATATTGTGGCGCATTTACTTAGGTTAAAAGTTCAGGGATCGCTCTGCCGGGCGTGGCTCAGCGGTTGAGCGTTGACTTGGGATCCAGGTGATCGGGGTTCGATTCCCAGTCAGGGCACATGCCCGGGTTGCGGGCTCGATCAATGACTCTCTCATCATTGATGTTTCTGTCTCTCTCTCTCCCTCTCCTTTCCTCTCTCTGAAATCAATAAGGATATATATATATATGAAAAAAAAAGTTCAGGGATCAGACTGTTCATACTCTATGCATGAATACTGTCATACATTGTGTTAAGTCCTCAAAACACCAGCTGGGGCTTGTTGGGGCCAGGCCAGTAAGAGTCCTTCTTACCCACAGATATTTTCTGCTATCAGTAGCCAATCCTGTTTTCCCTTCTGAAAAACAGATATCTACAAATCTGAAGGACAGATATTCATTTTCTACCCCAGATAAAGCCATATTCAGTAACTAGGTACTGAACAATCTGCTAGCTATGTGAAAAAAAATATGCAATCTATAAAATGTACTGATATGAAATAATTTTTCCACATTTGGTAGCAAATTTTAATTACCTTGCCTCTCTTGGTACCTAGTTCTCATGTCTGAACCCAAAGTAAAATAATAATGAAAATAATTTTTATAGTCCATCACAGTACAATATAGTACATTTCCCCCTGCTCCCTCTGAGATAAATAAGAATTATTTCCCCCATATTAGAGATGGTAAAAATGGCTCAGAGAAAGTATATTTCCAAGGTTCAAAAAAAGGTATTGTTCCAGGATTACTGAGCTAGTGAGTGCAGAGCTAGAATTATAGCCCAGATCACCCAGCTGCAAGTTGCATACTTTTTCTTTACATGACCTGGTTTTGCAGTATGTGTGATAACGATTCTTTATGCTTCATCATCAAAGGTGACACTCTAAGAAGGTGACTTCTTTGCCAACCTTGCCCTCAGTAAAAGTCACATTAATTCAAATATATCTCAGCATTTAATCCTTCAATATGGAAGCCTTGCATTTTACATGACTATCTAGTTTACTGCATTTCCATTACTATGAGTGTTGTTATTTTCTAGAATCTGTTGTTCTGAATTTGTTATGCTCAGACTTTAAGTCTTTTCCTCTGTCTATACTACATAACCATACATAGGAAATGACACAAATGAATGGGAAAATTGGATCCACAACTAGTGGGTTATTATTTCAGTACTAACCTTAGAAAGCCGACCCAAAAATATCACTTAAGCAAAGCTTTGTTTATTTGGCTAAAATAAAAGTTAAGCAACAAGTTTTCCAAACATCTAAAATATTAGTACCCCCACAGTTCCCAGGAAAAGCAAACAGGCAGGTAAAATCCATGTATATAGATTTGCATGTGCAAGTAAAGATAGTTGGATACAGAAAACCTTAGTTTTGAAATATTAACTTTATATAACTTTTTATTTTTATTTTATTTATTTTTTTTTAATATGTCTTTATTGATTTCAGAAAGAGGAAGGAAGAGGGAGTGAGAGAGATAAAAACATCGATGATGAGAAAGAGTCACTGACGGGCTGCCTCCTGCACGCCCCCGACTTGGGACCGAGCCCACAACCCGGGCATGTGCCCTGACCGGGAATCCAACAGAGATCTCTTGGATCCTAGGTCAACGCTCAACTGCTCAACCATGCCGGCTGAGCATATAACTTTTTATTTTTAAATAAAAGTTGTATTTATCTAAGATGTACAACATGATGATTTAATATACATAGTGAAAATTTTACTATAGTTAAGGTAATTAATATTATCTTCTCACATAGTTACCATTTTTTTGTGTGTGATAAGAGTAGATGAAATCTATTCTGTTAACAAATTTAGAATTTCAGTACAATATTATTAACTATATTCATCATCCTATACATTAGATCTCTAGACTTATTCATTGTACATAAGTACAACTTTATACCCTTTGACAAACATCTTCCCATTTCCCCCAATCCCATCCCTGGTAACCACCATTCTACTCTCTGCAGAAAATTCCACATAATTTTATGTATGCCTATTTTGTTGAGAACTGTTTTCATGAATGGACATTGAACTTTGTCAAATGCTCTTTCTTGATCTTTTGAGATGATCATATTTTTAATCTTTTATTCTGTTATGATCAATTTTTAAATTCCTTAATTTTTATTCATAGAACTCAGTACCACAAAATTATTGAACTGCACTCATGAACATTACAATAAAAAATAATTGTGAAAATGTAATCCTATTTAATATAGACTTTTCGCTGTGTGAATCCCCTCATGCTGTGAACATGGAAATTTTATGGAGTTTCTCCCCCACCCCTGCCCTGCCATACCTTGGAAAAGCATTTACATTCTCAAGATATTGGGCATCTATACCTTTACCTCTTCTTATGATATGCATTGGGTTTAGTAACGTGTTATCAGGCTTATAAATTGGAGATAATCTAGACAGGCAATTAAAATGGCCAAGTTTAGCCTGACTGAGCATGGCTCAGCGGTTGAGCATCGACCTAGGATCCAGGAGATTGCAGTTAGATTCCCGGTCAGGGCACATGCCCGGTTTCGGGCTCGATCCCCAGTCAGGGGCGTGCAGGAGGCAGCCCATCAATGACTATCTCTCATCATTGATGTTTCAACTTGCTCTCTCTCTCTCCCTCTCCCTTCCTCTCTCTGAAATCAATAATATATATATATATTTTTAAAATAGCCAAGTTTATGCAAAACTGCAGAAAAGATAAACAAATAAGGGGGGGAAAAATAAAAGAAGAATGGCCTTTTCAATTCCTCTTCCTTTAGCTACAGGATCTGCAGTGGCCACTGGAACTCCGCTCTTGGTCATCTAATCCTGGGCCTTCACAGATCAGAATGGAGAGAGCAGCTCAGATTGTAATAATATGATTTATGAACACCATATTTAGCATTGTCTATTTGTCAGGGACTGTGCAATCTCTTTACCTATAAACAAACTCTAATGTAGCAAGTAACATAAAACTCAATTTGTTTGGGCAGATCTGAAGTACAATGATATTCATGGAAATGGGGTATAGATGGAATTCCTGCTGAATGCAACTCATTACTGCTGCCCACCAAAATGACCTCTCATGGGACATTTAGCACCTGCGAAATACAAAGTACAATACAAAGGTATTGGGTTGTTCAAACCCCTCCAACATATGACAGCTTTTAATAATTGACAACTGACATTTACTCTAAGAGTTTGTGACTTATCACTCCCCTTACCATCTTGTCATGGTAAAAAATAAAAATCAAAAATCAAAAACTAAACATATAAAAATAACTTATTTTTTCTTTTAATTCATGGAACCATGTTTAAAATTTTGTTGTTGTTTTAAGAAACTAACTAAAAATAAATAATCAAAAAACACCCAACATATTGGATATAACTTTCTAACTTCCGCACCTCAGTTTACCTATCTGCAAATGAGATTAACAATGTTGCACTACACTTGTAGAGGAATATAAATTTAATAAACCTTTTAAACCTCTGCTTTGTAATCCTCAGAAGAAAACGCAGCATGTAAATATGAGTAATCTTATCTTTGTGCCTCATTATCTGAGCTAATATTAACTGTAGAAAAGTTAATGTCAAATAACGTAGAATGGAGATTGGAATAAAACTGCCGTTTGATTTGTTATTTTACTATTTATATTGGCAACTGAGGATAAAATAAGCATGAAGGAGAAATAGATGGCAAACAGTCTGATTATATTATGTCACCAAAATTCCAAGCTAGAAATAATATCTAATAATAACATAGCACAGTTCTTGGTTCTGCCAACTTCTAAAATAAAAACCAACTCAGGCTGAGCATGCCAGCTGAAAATAAGTAATAACTTTTTAAAAAGTAGGTTCAAACCTATTTCTAATAATCATAATGCAATTCTGATCATTGTTTAGTAGCATCAGTTTCTTTTGCTACTTAATACACATCGGCAGCAAGAGTAAAAATGCCATGAAATTCATAGTCATACTCTTTACATTTTTGTAAAATGGTCAGGTGATTCCCATACAAGAATAGCTTACTCCGTAACTCCCATGGTCATTACAGTGAACCAGGAAGGTTCCATGACTCGTTCAAAAGATGGAGCACAGCAGGAATGGTGCCCACATCCCATGGCTGTCTAATTAATATTTCATTCCTTGCACATTTATTTTGAACGAGCCTCAAGTCTCACAGCTCAAGAATAAGTATCTGAGCTTTTGCAAGTTGATCTGCAAAACCCAATCTGAAAGCTCACCCCTAGCCCGGCCGGGCGTGGCTCAGTGGTTGAGCGTCAACCTGGGATCCAGGCGATCGGGGTTTGATTCCCAGTCAGGGCACATGCCCCAGTTGTGGGCTCCATCAATGACTCTCTCATCATTGATGTTTCTATCTCTCTCTCCATCTCCTTTCCTTTCTCTGAAATCAATAAAGATTTTTTTTTTTTTTTTTTTTTTTTAAAAAGCTCACCCTTGTATACAACAATAAGCTATTCCTTTGCCTTGGTACAGTGCTGTGCGCTTTGAATGCTTTACAAATTTCTCTCATTTGCCTCCTTCAAAGCAGGGGAGTACCTTATTTATCTCTAATTTCCTTGTGCTGAAGTAGTACCGGGAATGTTGTAAACATTTTTAAAATAGCAATTATTCCTGTTATTTAGTTAGAACCCTAATTCGTTAATCTCATTATAAACCAGATTTTTATCTCAGGTTTGAATAACAGCTTTTCTACCTCGGTTTAAGTCTATTTTTTCCTTTCTTGGCAATTTTTTTTTCTATCTGTAGTTTATCCATAGCTCCTTAATTCTCTTAACAGCTTCAAAAGTTGTCCAAACTCCTGCAGGTTTTTTTCCTCACTAGGGATTTCGAAACTCAAGCAAGGGTGTTTAACCCTGTGACTGCTTTCTGCTAACCCAGCAAAGACTTCAGATCAAATTTCCCTGTGCTCCTGATTGTCCACTGAGCACCCAGGATGTTTGCATTTCTGCAGCCAGAAGGGAAACAGATTGATAATAGCCATTTACAAAGGGGGTGAGGGGGTTTCCCAGTGGGATATCTTCAGGATTTTCCAGTTACAATCAAGACACTTTCCTCCCCCAGACACTCCCTTCCTTAGTTCCTTGTCCACGAAGCCAGAGATCCTATTGTTCTCTTATGAATCGTTAACCCTCAGGTGCCCTTAACAATAACTCCAACCATCTTCTAGCTTAAAACTCTGCTTCTGAGTCTAAGGAAGGGGCAGTAAGTAAAACGATTTTTTAAAAGTGTTTTTACTGTCATCACAAAGAATTTATTAAAGAGTGCTGTGTGAAACTGCTAAGAAGTATTTTGAGATTGCATCAAAGCAGTAGGTGGCCAACACGACCAAAGACCAGATTGTCCTCAGGAGTTCAAAACAATGTAAGAGCATTGAATGAATCTCCAGATCTGGTTTTAAGCAGAAGTAACAAATTCTCTAAGCCTAGTGTCCTTATCTATCTATCTCTCCAGGGCCTGGTATGACGTGCTGAGTGAATACTGCAGGTGAAACTAATTTATAAATGGTAAATTAATTTATAAATGGTAAATTAATTTATAAGTGGTAAAACTTACTCTTGCAAGACTTTTATACCTTCTCATTCGCACACGTTTACACTGACAAAGAGAGCAATAGGTAGAAGCAAAATACCACAGGAAAGAAGAGAGAGGTTATAGATATATATGAGTACATCTCTGCAAGATTTCTTCTGACGTAGTTGTTTAGCAATATATTTTACTAACAAACATTTCCTTTGGAAATTTTCTAATCTCTAATCTAAAGCCCTCAGCATGAATAATGTCCCAAACATCATAACTAATTTGTTTTGACCATTAAATAGGTCACTTCATGGTCCCTACTATAAGCCCCCAAATATATTATAACCCTAATGATACTTGCAATGATGGGCCGAGATTAGCTTGGTATGTCATGGCCAAGGATTGCAACCCTTACTTGGTAATTCTGTCATACTCTGCAGGATTTGTTGCCCTCTGTCATCCAAATGACTTTGCTCAAACACGTCATCTCATTTAGCAGTAAGGCCTAGAGTCAGAGCAACCCAGCCTAATTCCTTCTTGGTGACTAGCTCTAGTTCAAGGGTCAGCATGTCCCCAGGACATAAAGGGTCTCAGATCTACTGGGAACGCATCACCACACACTTTATAAGAAGAGAAATTGTGATTAGAGACATAAATGTGAAGTTTGTTTTCTCAGGAATGGGGGTATAGCGGGGGGCCCTAAGGTTTTCTTAAGCAAGTTCGCAACCCTTAAAGCTTTGGCCTTATGAACAATTTGTCTTTTGCCTTTTTTTAAAATTTTCTCAGAGGTGTTCTAGAAAGCAGAACATGTGTGAAAATAATAAAACTGAGTCCTATGGGGGTGGAGGACCCCCCACTAGGGGACTGGCATTTAGAGATAAATAGACTGTGAGAAGGTTAGTGTAACTTCATTCTTTTTCAATGGAGTAGCAACATAAAATAAAATGCAATACAATGGCTACGAAGGATTGTTTGTGGGAATAAACAGGACAGGAGACAGACTCGCATGTGCTATGTTTTTTCCATTGCAGATTAATAAAAGAGGCAATTATCTAATAAAAAAATTTACTGTTAATTGCTACCAGTTAAGTACTACTACTGCTAGTACCATTAAGTACTATTAGTACTGAAGAGATTTATTTCACCTTCCGCTGCTTGGAAATTTGACATCATTCCTGGCTTCTACTTCACCCTCCAATTATAACCCACTGGAAATGGGAAAGCGACAAGAGCCATTTACTGTGTCAGAGCACAGCGAAGGAAGAAGCGATGGAAGTGGGGGCTTTGCAAGGGTGTGGAGGAAACAGTGCAGCCTGGTGATTGCAGATTATGGCTTTTTCCCTCTTTCTCCCCCCTTTTCTGTACGGGTTTATTTTGTTGTGTGTGCGTTTTTTTCTTTGTTTACGGCCGAAGTGTTATTCCTAACGGGTGTGTTCGTTCAGGTTTATGGCTCTGACTAATGGGATTGTTCTAAATAACATTCTGATCTGGTAAGGTCACCCAGAGGGCTCTACCTTTCCTTTCACGGTTCAGGTCTGGACCGGGCATTTCCCAGAATTGAGATGGTAATGAAGTCATTAGTTTCTTCCTACTTGAAGCCCTGGCTAGAAAGCAGAATTCTATGGGCAAAGCCTGAGTGGGCCTTTTTCATAAATCTCACACCCAGCTGAGCTGTAACACCTGTTACATTTTCCCAGGAGCTCGGGCCATAAGACCATTTCCAATCTATTTGCTCTTCTTCTTCCACGGGACCCTGACAAAGGCAGGGGTCCCTGTTTTCTAAGGCCCTGCTAATTGAAAATCTCTGGCTGCTGCAAATGTGAACTCAAACCCACAAGAGTTCCAAAGAAGGCCCCTAAGATTATTTCCTCCTCTTTTTAAAAATGGCCTTTATAATGCAGGTTATACAAGATTAATTTGTTTGAGGGAAAAATAGTCATTGAACCTCTTGCCCCCAATAAACTTTTACATTCCACGCATTTAAAAAAAAAGAAAAAAAGAAAAGAAAAGAAAAGAGAGAGTGGAAAATAATAAAGCCCAGAGATCAGCTAACCCTGCGAGCCTTGTTTTCGTGAGAATGGGAGGGTGGGGGTAGGGTGGCATGAAAGTGTGTTTGCTTTTGTTGTGTGCCTCCAAAATCTTTATTAATTTTAAACACAAGAATTGAAAGCAAAGTTGAGGTGGGTGATGGAGCCAATGTAAATCGATCACAATGGCAATGGCGAGTTTAAAAAACTATTTTCAAAAACTGAATAATTAAAAGGGGGGGAATTTTCCTGTAGGATCCTTGAAAGGAAGAAAGAAAGCGCATTCATCTATAGAAAAGACGGGCATTTCTAGCCCTAATAACAGTCCGTGGGAAAAACCCTGAAAAACAAGGACAGACCTAGGAGATCCAGCTATTAGGTCCCAGACAGCGTTGGAAAGAAAAAGAAACATTAGAAATAAAGTTGAAGTAAACAACATTCACAATTATATTCCTCTAGCAGTCAGAACACCTTAACGATTTGAGTCTTAAAGGCAAAGCTTTGGGGACCACAGCCCTGAAGTCATAACACAGCCAGGAATCAGGCGGTTCCCTGTGGTCCCTCCAAAGGCATTCGTCACCCAAATCCATTAAAGATACACCGCGCCTTTGACTTCTGTACTGCGCCTCACTGGTATTTTGTGGTTTGTTGGCTTGAGGTTTAGTTGTTGTTTTTAAGTGTATTACTTGTGGTCATGATCATTGCTTGAGCTAGGTAACTCTGTTTGTCTCATTCATAAGGCACCTTTTCATTAACTATGTTCCTCCTAGTGCAACAATGGAGAAAAACAGCCTACTGCAGACAAGCTTTCAGTTACGTATGGAGGAAGAGGGCCATCCTTTCATCGAGAGAGGACAATGTAACCAAGACATTTTTAAGTCAATGTTTAATGAACGTCATTCCCATGGCATAAACTGTTTCAGTTCTACTGTGAAGTCTGTATGGACTTCTAAGTCCAATCATGAAAAGAGCTGAGACACTCGGAACTTTCAGAGAACACCTATTTAAATAGTTCCTCAGCCGAATGTGAAATCATTAAAAATGGATTCGGATGCCTATTTATTGAAAAGGGAAGAGGTTCACGATATATCACTGAGTGAAAAGCTTTCAAGCTGACTCAAGTGCACATTGCCATTTCTGTTAGTAGGTCAACACTGGTCAAATATCTGCAGTTTTATATTTCAACTTAAATACCAGGTAAGATAATGTAAATATTATGATCTGACTTTGTTGTTGTTTAATGTAGACTCTGAAAAGTTAGCAGCAGTTATCCCTGAAAGGGGAATTATGGGTAATTCATTTCTTCCTTTGCTTTACCTATACAGTATTTCTTTCTTTTTTACTTCTTCTGTAATCATCTCAGGGTTTCCTCTGAAGCTGAAATACTTGAGAGAGTGTTAGCCATTCCCTTTTGGCTGCTGGCAAACTTATACTATACGTGAGGATGCGGGGATCTACCTGTATTTCACCAATTCTGACATAACTATAGGGTTAAATAATTAGTAATTTAAGAATCAAATTGTGTTACTGAACAAATCTATAATTGACCTTGAGTTCTTGTTTTCCACTTAAATATACTATAAAAACAATGGGTCTTGCCCAGGCTGGTGTGGCGCAGTAGTTAGAACATCGGCCCTCGGACTGAAGGGTCTTGGGTTTGTTTCCCAGTCAAGGGCATGTACCTCGGTTGCAGGTTCGATACCCAACCCTGGTTGGGGTGTTCAGGAGGCAACCCATTGACGGGTCTCTCTCACATCAATATTTCTCTCTCACATTGATGTTTCTCTCTCTCTGTCTCTCTCCTTCCCTCTCCCCTTCTTCTCTCTCTAAATCAATGGGGAAAACATCCTCTGGTGAGGATTCAAAAACAAAAACAAAAACAAACCCAATGGGTCCCTTTGGCCTATGCTGCCAGAAGTTCTATCACTTGCCTTTACTCTACTTAGCTCTTGGGGATAAGTTGGTGAAAAGCAATGCTCTACTGAATTCAGAAGAATTCTGAACATCACTGTTTTTAAGAGTTTGAAAGACTTTAATTTAAAAAAAAAAAAGCTTAGAGGGGAAAAATACAGGACAGTATCACAATTCTATCAGAAAAATTTTATATTTCCATCCATTGCAGTGAAAAGTCAGGCAAAACAAAGTCTCTCAATAGATTGAATCTAAATTTCTAGGATAAAAAAATATGATTAAAGTGGTGGACTGTTGTTTGTTAAGAACGACCAACAGCACTTGTTCTGTTAGGTATACCTCCTCTCATTTCCAGAAGTCTGTGTTATTTCTAGACTCCTCTCTCCTTTCCACCACCCACTCCTTTTGACTTCACTCATCAAGAGAGTGATTTTCTGACTCAGCACTGGGTCATTGCCAGTTCTCACCTTTCCTTCTTCCTCCTTTATTTGGTTATCGATGTCCAAGAGAACTGGGCCTTACCACCCTGTTTCACCAATAGGTTCTGCAATCTATTGCAATATTGTCTGTTTGATATTATTACTTGATCAATTTTCTATTTCGTATGTGTTAGTGATGAATATTAGTTTCCATAATCTTAATAAGAACTCAGAATTTATTTTAATTTTATTTCTCAACTACAGTTCACAATCAACATTGTTTTGTATTAGTCTCAGGTGTACAGCATAGTGGTTAGATAATCATATACTTTACAAAGTGATCCCCCCAATATTTTACCCTCCTGGCACCATGCATAGTTATTATAATATTATTCACTATATTCCCTATGCTGTACTTTACATCCTCAGGACTATTTTGTAAGTACCAATTTATACTTCTTAATCCCTCACCTTTTTCACCCAGGTCACCAACGCCCTCCCCTCTGGCAAGCATCACTTTTTTCTCTGCATCTGTGTCTGTTTTTGTTTTGTTTCTTCATTTATATTGTGCTTTAGATTCCACATATAAGTGAAATCATATGGTATTTGTCTTTCTCTGCCTGATATCTTTCTCTAGGTCTATCCATGCTGTTGCAAATGGTAAGATTTTATTCTTTTTTATGGTTGAGTAATAGTTCATTGTATGGGGGTGGGCAAAAGTAGGTTTATTGCTGTGAGTGCACAAAACACAGAGTTTATTCTTGTATTATTATGTATTAATTATTGTATTATTTTCCATATGAATAACTATAAACCTACTTTTCCCACCCCTGTTTATATGTATCACCTCTTCCTTATCTACTCTTTTATTGATGGGCACTTGGGTTGCTTCCATGTCTTGGCTATTGTAAATAAGCTGCAATTAACATAGGGGGTGTTATCCATTCAAATTAGTGTTTTGGGCTTCTTCAAATATACACCCAGAAGTAGAATTGCTGGGTCATAAGGCAGCTCCATTTTTAATTTTTTGAGGAACCTCCATACTGTTTTTCATAGTGTCTATACCAATCTGCATTCCCACCAACAATGCACAAGGGTTCCCTTTTCTCCACATCCATGCCAACTTTTGTTGCTTGTTGATTTTTTATCGATGATAGCCATCCTGACAGGTGTGAGGTGATATCTCATCATGGTTTTAATTTGCGTTTCTCTGATGATTAGTGACATTGAGCATCTTTTTATATGTCTATTGGTCATCTGTCTATTCAGGTCCTCTGCCCAGGTTTTAATTGGATTATTTGGGGGTTTTTTGGTGTTAAGTTATGTGAGTTCTCTATAAATTTTGAATATTAACCTCTCATTGGATGTGTCATTGGTGAATATGTTCTCCCATTCAGTAGGTTGTCTTTCTGTTTTGTTGATGGTTTCCTTTGCTGTGCAAAACTTTTTAGTTTGATGTAGTCCCATTTGTTTATTTTTCCTTTTGTTTTCCTTGCCCAAGGAGAAATGTCAGAAAAAAAATATTACTAAGAGAAATGTCAGAGAGCTTACTGCCTACATTTTCTTCTAGGAGTTTCATGGTTTCAGGTCTTACATTTAAGTCTTTAATCCATTTTGACTTTATTCGTATAAATGGTGTGCAAAAGTGGCCTAGTTTCATTTTTTTGCATGGATCTGTTTAGTTTTCCAACACCATTATTGAATAGACTTCAATTACTCCATTGTATGTTCTTGCCTCCTTTGTCATATATTAATTGACCATATATGTGTGGGTTTATTTCTGGGCTCTCTATTCTGTTCCATTGATCTATGTGTCCGTTTTTATGCCAATACTATGCTGTTTTGATTACTATAGCCTTGTAGTATAGTTTGATATCAGGTAGTGTGACACCTCCAACTTTGTTCTTCTTAAGATTGCTGTGGCTATTTGGCATTTTTGTGGTTCCATATACATTTTTGAATTATTTGTTCTAGCTCTGTGAGAAATGCCATTGGTATTTTGATAGGCATTACATTGAATCTATAGATTGCTTTGGTAGTATGGACATTTTAACAATGTTAATTCTCCCTATCCATGAGCAAGGCATTTGCTTCTATTTATTTGTATCTCTTTCAATTTATTTCTTTAATGTCTTATAACTATCTGAGTATAGATCTTTTACCTGCTTGGTTAGATTTATTCCTAGGTATTTTATTTTATTTGTATGCAATTTGTAAGCTCTCTGACATTTCTCTTGTAAACAAATGGGATAGTTTTCTTAGTTTCCCTTTCTGACAGTTTATTATTGGTGTATAAAAATGCAACAAATTTCTGAATATTATTCTGCTACTTTACTGAATTCATTTATCTCAGAATTTATTTTAAAAGGAACTATTAAATGATTTGGGTTGGTAATACCAATCTATCTATATTTTCTTTTCTTTTATTATTATTTTTAAAATCTTTATTAATTTGAGAGAGAGGAAGAGAGAGGGAGAGAGAAAGCTAGAAACATCAGTGATGAGAGTCATCATTGATCAGTTACCTCCTACACGCCCCCAACTGGGGACTGAGCGCACAACATGGGCATGTGCCCTGACCAGAAATCGAACCCTGATCTCCTGGATCCTAGGTCAATGCTCAACCGCTGAGCCACGCCTGGCTGGGCTCTATCTATATTTTAATTAGATAAAGCTGAGAAAAAAATAATTTTAATCCCCACACCACTAAGGGGGGTAGCATCAAGTGCAGAAAGAAAATCACCAGTAAGTTAAAGTTATAGCCCATGTTCTATGACTTACTATAACTTTGAGCCCGTCACTTAACCTCTTAAGGTCATAGTCTGTAAGATAAAAGATTTTCAAGAGACAGAACATAGTTCCTCTTTGTTTGTACTTTTGTTTGGCTCTCATTTCATTAATTTATACATCCTCTTTGAATTTCTGTGTGGTTCTGATGCAATATTAATTTCCTGCAATGACCAACAGGGAGGAGTAGGTGATCCACCAGTCCTGGGTTCCCACAGCTCTGGGACTCAGATGCCTGGGCATAGAGATTTTACTTTTATTTCCTTAATATTTCTTCATGGCCCTTCTGTTGTTCAAGGCACAGAGAGAACTGTGCTGCTAATAGATACCTAGGTGGATACAGGTAACCCTGCTAATAAACTCCTCCTGAGAAACACCTGATGGATTTGAATTTCCTTATGTCCACTGATGTCATATCATATTAAGGAATTTCTCAGACTCCCATCCTTCCCTAAATTCCCATCCAAATTGCACCCCAGTGGAATAGAAATGGAAATTGACTAAGAATGTTGTCCAGAATCAAATGGGAGACTTTTCTCAGCTTCAGGTAATAAAAGTAAAAAGGCAGGGTGATCTCAGAATTCTTCTGGAGGAAAGAATTGGAATGTCCTGTCCTAGTTGCTACAGTGCCCCAGGAAGGCATTTCATGCCCCGCTCCCGGTCACTTTTTTTAAACAAGAGTTTCTCCTGTCCTACACAGCCCTTTTAATACAAGTGAAAAATTCCAAATTCCTCATTTGTTTAGCCTGAAAATCCCCTGCACATTCCCACAAAATACTTCCTTTTCTCTCTTTTTTAGCAAGACTCCCCTCTCTCTCTTTAATGAAGAGAAGTTCAGAGGGTTTTTCCCATGAATAGATGGCAGGCACCTGGGAGTTATGAATTTTAAAGTGATCATTTTCTTTCAGCCATGCCGGACAATGGGCATCTCCTTTTGACTCACTTTCACAGCTTTGAGAGGCTCTCAGATCAGCCACATTCCAATCGGACTGGAGTCAGATCAGAGCCGTGCTGGACCGCGTCAAGGTCTTGCACAGAAAGACAGGGAGCAGATGGCCGGCACCGGGCTCTCCTCCCCCTTTCAGCGCGTCCAGGCCGCAATGTGGGAAAGCGCTCGCCCGGCCTTGCCTATTGATCCCTCAATAGAACCACCGCATGCCACCAGCCTGTAGGTATGAACCTCTGTTAACAGATGGTGAGATCATTATGAGCAATTAATTCCTTTAATGTATCAGTGGGAACATGTTGGAAAGGATGATGCAAGCACTGAGTGAACAGTGAACTTCTTGCTCCTGGGGTGGGGGGAGCCTCTAGCTGGAGCTACCTTGGGGGGGCCGCTGGGAATATCTTCCCAGGCTGCAGCCTTAGGGCTCCGGACAGGAGCTGGGAACTGACTGTGCCAGAACTGAGGTGTGGTTTTCATTAACTAATTGGGAATCCTTCCCTTCGTGATTAATGCCAGATTTGTCTCCGGGTCATTTTTATACACAGGGACCATCCAAAAATATAGAGACAAACAAAAACAGTGTCAGTAAGTCCGAGATGCATGGGGAATTAATTCACAGAAATCAGCAGAATATCGGGTCATGAGTCACTTTTGCAAAACACGACGATCGTGACATTTCTAAATTTAAAATAATTATTTCTTACAACAAAGATAAAAGAGTGGTGAAACTATGCACATCCCAGCATTTGAGTCTGAAAACTGAATGTTTAGATGCATTATAAAAGGGTAGGTTTAAGTGAAGATATTTTTTAAACTATGAATTCACATTTATAGTGAATTTGAGCAAATGACTCAGGTAGCAAATTATTTCCCCTAGTATAAGACGGAATACTTTTAAAGTTTCAGTCACAACATAAAAATGACTGTCAGTGGCTGACGGGGAGAAACTGGCCCCCTCTTATTCAGGTATTGCTCTAATTAATAATGTTCAATGAAATAATGACATTTTCACTTGTTTCAGAACTTTTTAAAAATAATATTTAGCAGTGGGGCTGTTTTTCTTTCACAGGGAAAAGAAAAATCTTAGGACACAGTGCAGATCATTGAGTAGCCCTTACGTTTTAAGAAGATAAGGAATACAGGAACGGGAAATACTGGCAACTATTCACGCAATTCATATTTAAATGACACTTTTTGCTCGTGATTAAGACACTCAAGTAGCGTCTCTGTTCCTGAAATTTACATAACTGTACAAATAGCTTGCTACATGAACAGCAAATGGCAGTTAACCTTGAAAGGTATTATTTTAATTGAATAAACCTGGCTTTAATTCAATAAATTAAAAACATAGAAATAATATCACAAAAGACTTTAGAAAAAAGGACTTGCCATCCTCCCCCCCCCCCCCCCCCCCAGTACTGCACGGTACTGTTTATAGTTGTGCTGGATTGCTCGGACACTTTCCATCCAGAGTGATTTTAGAACTCTGAAAGCATTCCCATACACATTCACGATTTTTCCGTCATTGCTTCCAAAGCAAATCAATGTCTTGAAATAATTGATAAGGATATTTAAATACTGAATCAAAACAAAGAAGCACACTTATTTGAGATGGTTCCTCGTCTGGGCTTCCAGTCCTGTGTCACCATGGGAAATTTGGCCTTCCGTGTTTTTTTTTCCCAATTCTATATCACTGAGTATCCTATGGCATAGGAAAAAGACAAAGTGGAGGAAAATAGATTTCTTACATGAGAAAGACATTCCCACACTTTTCCATTGAGATCAAATTTACATGGACTGTAAATCCCTTCTGCGTAAGGGAACTGACAAAAAGATGCTGAATTCTTCTTTTCCGAAGTTTGTTGCATTAATCAGCACAATCATGTTTCAGTGATTATACAGTTAAGGAGAAGAAATCATGCAGTATGTTTTTATTTGCATGAAATAAGTTAATGAGGCACCACCTGTGCCTTGTATCAGTTTACTGGGGGGGGGAAGCAGGAGAACACAGGTGTTCTAAGAGCATCGTGGTAGATTTTCTACATTAATTTTAAAACCCTAACACCTAAAATCATTCATCAGAATCCAGCAGTGTATATTGCTAAGGAATCACCCATACGCACACAGGCATAAATAAAAATCATTGTGGGGAAATTCCTGGTTTCTTGGCCAGCAAGAAAAAAAAAAAAAGCCGTAATTCATTCTTTTCTGGTTCTCACAGTGTTCACTATTGTACCATCTGTAATATACAATGTACATGCTCAGCCATAACCCGTACGGCTGGAAAAGAAGCATTCACACTGTGAATTACCATTTTTCCCAGCATCTAGCTCTAGTCAAAGACGGCACAATAATAAACTAGAAGCTCCTTTGTCTGTTAAACATTGTTCTTCGTTACTACATGAAAAGCAAATTGTCTTTGTGTAGAGGAAGAGTGGCACATGGAGCCCTGGGAGTGGGGGGCAGGGATCTGCCTCGCGCTGACCACCTCGCAGGCACAGAAGCCACTCATCGATCTCTCCCCGCCGGCCCACCCAACTGTATCTTCCAAATCATTTCCTCTGCAGGCACACTGGGGACAGATCCCTTGTTCGGTTGAGTGAGATGCCGGATTAGAGACTCAGGATGCTTGTGCACTGAATATCTTGAAGCTTCCATCCACAGATTTCTTTTTAATCACTCCAGTGTGTCCCTTTTTAATGTTTGGGAGAACTGAAGCTTATCAGAAACCCTTCTTTTTTCCTGCAGCTAAATATACTCGGCAAGTTATTGTGGGTTGTTTGGGCTCTTAAGAGCCAAATGGAAAGGAAGCAAAGAAATATTTGGAGCAATAGATATATATATTGTACACAGATATAATATAATTAATTTAATATAATATAAATATTATATATATAACATATGTAAGTAGCACACAGTAACAGTATAGATTAGACCAGAGCTACCCATTCAAGGAAAGGGTCCTTATAATGGAAATCAGTTTCTTACAAGTAAATAATGATTTGGAGATTTTTTCTTTTGGATGTAATAAATCCCAACAAATCTTGCAACACAATAAGCTTGCTTGCAACAACTTTACTCGATTCAAAGAGCATAAATATCTCCTCATTTGGAGGCAAATGGCCAAACCCAAGTTCTTATTTCAAATCTCAACGAAGATTACGTCTTAGTGACATTGGATATGACCCTCAAATAGTGAGTTGCTAGAGAGGTCTGCCAGGAGAGGCTGAAGGGTACTCTAGTAGACATGAAGTGGCAGCCAAAACCTCATCCCCTAATTCTGCTGGATAGAGACTAGCTGGACGAAATAAATTGCCTGAATATCAGTCCAAAAGCAGTTCAATTTGTGCACTTACTGTTACAAAGAAGTTGAGGTCTTATCACAGACTGGTAAAAATCACTGAGGGGAGAAGGGCCAGAGATCAACTGTGGATATAAAACAGCTGTTTTGACATCGTTGCATTTTGCAGTACGATTTTGTTTGCGATTGCTAGTTTTTCTTGCTTGAATACGGGAATGATGCCTGGTTCACTGAGTTGTCATGACGCTTCAAGTATCACATCATAAAATAACTGCAATGGCTCTCTCTATGTAGTAGGTTCTCAGTAAATGCCAGTTGTCTTTTCAGGTATAGGTTAACATTTGATTTTAAATTAAGGGAAAAATGTATGTAGTTGCCAATGAATATATTCACATTTGTTTTCTCCCTAAAAGAGACACAACTTTTGTTTCTTTTTAACGTGCAATGCTTGAAATGGCAACTTGAGAAATTGTAAAATGTTTGTGCAAGTGATTGTGACAATCCTTTTCAACTCTGAAATTCTATTCTCGAACATCTTCAAATAACTAAAGTTCATACATCTAACGCAGAAATCAAGTTGATTCCCCTAGAGCTTCCAACTATATTCTCTCTAAAGGGAAAGCCGCCTACGTATTTTTACCATGTACCATGTGACTTGGGACTAGTTTTGACTTAGGCAGGCTCATCCTGTGTAAACAAGACACTAACATCACCAGGAGACAGAGAGGAATAAACTCAGTCCATGCCCATGAGAAAGTGGTAAAAATGCATGAGTCACATCAGAAACATCTGTCTTCAATCCCAATTTAAGGACTTCCCAGGCCAAGGGGCAATCTGTGAATCACATGATCGAGTCTCTATTTGAAACTATGTTCATTTGTCTTAATTCTACTGATATATAAAAGGATCACTAATGATTTCTGTTTTTTAATGATACTACTTTTCCTTGAGAGTTTGCATACAGGTATTCAAATTGTTCCAATAAACATATTTTTTCTTTTAATTTTCAGCTTGAATGCTCCCTTCTTAATTTGGTATGACAACATTTGTTCCTAAACTCATAAAGCAAAGCATTTACTAATAGTCCTGATAGGTCTGGTTTTTCTCACTTGCATGGAAAACATGTTGAACTTCCTGACTGCAGCTCCTTCAGTATCTTTCCTCTCTCCCTCTCCACACTTTTTCTGTATTTTTTCAAAATACACAGGTCACCTCAGTTTAGAGCAGTCATTCTCAACTGTGGGCAACTTTGCCTCCAGGGGACATTTAGCACTGTTTAGAGACAATTTTGGTTGTCACAACTGGGTGAAGAAGATGATACTGGCATTTAGTAGGTGGAGGCCAGAGATGCTGTTGAACATCCTGCAATGCACAGGCAATCCCCTCGCCAGCCCCACAACAAGGAATTATTGGGCCACAAAGGTTGAGAAACATTGGTATGGAGGGGAACAAACCCTAAAAAACTAGTTTTATGTCATTTTGCGTCTAGCTACTACCTATCATAGCTACCTTTTTCTTCATTGCTGAACTCTTTCAAAACATCTCCTCTGGCCCAGCCGGGCGTAGCTCAGTGGTTGAGCATCAACCCATGAACCAGGAGATCTCGGTTCAATTCCTGGTCAGGGCACATGCCCGGGTTGAGGGCTCGATCCCCAGTAGGGAGCCTGTAGGAGGCAGCTGATCAATGATTCTCATCATTGATGTTTCTCTCTCTCTCTCCCTCTCCCTTCCTCTCTCTGAAATCAATAAAGATACATTTAAAAACAAAAACAAAAAAACACATCTCCAACAAAAACTAAAAGACACCACATCTCCCCTGTATCCATTTCCTGTTACTCTCTTATTCCTTAATCATCTGCAATTTACTTCCCTTCCAACCAAGGCACTGCAACTGTTCTCTTCAGGGTCACTAACCTCCTTAATTGTCAAATTCAACAATCCAGTGAACACTTTACTGCCCTTTATTTTGACATCTCTATTGCATTTGAACTGTTGACCATTTTCTCCTTATAACTCTGTCATCCCTTGGCCCATTAACACCATCTTCTTCAAGTCATCATCATCTCATCAATCAGCACAACTGCTAACATGTCAGGCCTCACTTCATTCTGTTCTCAATATAAAATGTCCCCCATCAAAGAGATTTCCTTGCCTACCCTACCCTAAGTCACACCATCTGATCTTTCTATTCCCTTAACTTGCTTCTTTTTTTTATAGCATTTACTACTATGTGATATTATATATTTATTTTTATTGTTTTATTTTTAAACTGCAGTTGATGTACAATATTATAATAGTTTTATGTGTACAGCCCTGTGATTCGACATTTCTATAACCTACGAAGTGATCACCCTCATAAATCCAGCCCACATCTGACACCATACATAGTCATTACACTATTATTGAACACTCCCCATGCTACACACTACATCCCCATAACCACTATGCAACCACCAATTTGCACTTCTGAATCCCTTCACCTCTTTCATCCCTCTCAACCCTTATCCCATCTGCCAACCATCAAAATGGTCCCCACGTCTATGAGTCTGCCTGTTTTCTCCTTATCTGTCTGTTTTGTTTCCTAGATTCCACATATAAGCGAAATCATCTGGCATTTGTCTTTCTCTGTCTGACTTATTTCACTTAGCACAATACCCTCTATGTCCATCTGTGTTGCTGCAAATGACAAGATTTCACTCTTTTTTATGTCTGAATCACATTCCATTGTACACTTCTTTATCCACTCATCTATTGATGGACACTTAGGTTGCTTCCCTATCTTGGCTATTGTAAATAGTGCTGCAATAAACATATGGATGCATATGTCTTTTAGATTTCATGTTTTGGGTTTCTTTGGATAAATACCCAGAAGTGGAGATGCTGGGGCCTTTTTTGTCTCTTATTATAACCTTTGTTTTAAAGTCTATTTTGTCTACCAGCATCAATGTGGCTGCTTTTTTATATCCTTATAGGACTTCTGTTCAGCTAGATTTCAGGTGTTTTGAATGATGGTTGTTCTGTAACTTTAGTTGTAATTTTGATGTGATTATTGGGGGTGCCAAGTACAGCATTTACCTATGCAGCCATCTTGACCAGAAGTCATATATTTATTTTTAATTAGTTTCTTCTGTCTCTTCATCCCATTCCAGGTTCCCTCAGAATATAAGCTTTGTGATCAAACAGGGATAGTGTTTGTTTGTTTACTTCTATGTGATTTGTACCTGGCACCGAGCTACACATGCATATTTGTAGAATGAATAAATGAATGAAAGAATAGATGAGTGAATAAACAAATGAATGGATTAATTAATTAATGGGGGGAAACCTATGAGGTGCTTTCTACTTTCCAGCACTGTATTTAGCACAGGACCCAATACTGGTAGTATCTATTTACTTACAGCTCTTTTTCTCATAAGACAATTGCCCTACACTGATAGTCCTATTTTTGTGACTATTTCTCTGTCTCCTTTGGTGACTCCTCTGGCTGCTTAACTATTACCAAGGTTCCCTCCTCAGTGGCATCCTCCTTGCTCTGCATCCTCCTAGATAGCACACCCCAGTGGCCCACTTGAGGGATCCTGATAGGATTCTGTGTGTCACACTCCACATCTGTAGCACCAGCTGTGTCATGGACGACTCCGGCAGATTGAACGCCAATTCTAGGTCAGTTTTCTAGGTCAGTGCTGCTGCTGGTAAATATTTCAACGAAGTATGACATTTGCATAGGCCTTGAGGCAGGAAGGAGCCTTGAGTGTTTGGAAAAGTGAAAAAGGCCTGTGTGGCTGAAATGCAGATACTAAGGGTATGATAAGATAAAATACACTTGTGAAAAAATTTTCAGTGGAGGCCACTTTATGTGCATTTCATTGCCCAAGATGTGTGGACAAAGAAATTAGAGATGGACTGAGGACCTCTTCATTGCTAAAGTTCTGTGAGTTAGTGATCATAAGCACTGTCTAGATATTGCTTGTGTCTGTGTCCCTATCAAACACCTTCATTTCACCTTGCAAATCCCCTGCTTCCTTTTTGAGGTTCCCCATGGTTAATTCCACTGTTCCTATTTACCTGAGAAAACAAGTTATCAGCTTTATCTTCTTCAAGTAGTGATCTATACTTAAGATTAATCAGAACAAGAGATTTTATTCCAAATTTTATTCCCACATTCTAAGAACCACCTGGAACTTAAATTGTGTGTAGCAAAGAAAAGCACAGGTTTTAGAAGCAGCCTTAGAACTAAAAGAGATGTCACTTGCCTTGTCCGCTGTAACACAGCTATGTTTTCTTCTTCAGCTGTTTCCCTCTTGCCGGTTCATTTTCCTCTTACCCAGGCTCTTTGTGTGTGTGCGTGTACGTGTGCCTCCCATAGAAGCGTCTGTGCACAACCCTGGAATCTGAGCTTCAGGGGTGTTCTTAGATATCATCTACTTTTTAAATTTCAAATCGATGAACCCAACAAGTACTAAGTAAAGAAAAGATGACTTATATTATGAAGATCAATTACATAGATTACTTTTAAAACCTTTGAGAAAATAAGCAGATATTATAAAGAAGAGTGAGTTTAAGCCCTTTGGAAACTGTAAGACATTAGACATGTATATTATTGTTATTAATAAATAATTGCTTATATATTTTTTTGGCCTGGCACATTTAGACACACTGTGTGACGTAAACAGGATGATTGGGAGCTGCTTTAAATATAAGCGGGAAGTAAATTCTAGAAAGAAACTTGAAGGAAAAAAATTACTTTTCTCTTTCTGAATTGTTTCTTTTCTAATTACCTGTTATATTAATATACTTGGACATTGAGATATAGATTTAATATTCTGCTTAGAAAGATTCTTATATCTCCCATACTACACAATGAATTTAAGTGATTAATGAATTCACCAGCTGACAGCCATAGCTGTTTCTATTAACTTGGTGTATTTTAGCACATTTTCAACTAAGGGGAATAAAATAGGTATTAGAGACCAGTTGGGAATTACTGATAATAATAGCATACATTTAGATAAAAGAAATATGATATTAATTTTCAGAGAAAATAGTCAAAATTTTGCAATATTTTCTGGGAGAAGGTGTAATGGTGGAACCCAGAACCTTGGTTATCCAACTAGTCCATATACTGCGCAGTTTAAGACTGATCTTTATAGAAATCGTTTGGTTTGCAAAATTGTCAAGGGACTAAGTGACTTAATCAACCTTTCCCATTTTTATCTACAGTCAATCTAAGCTTATTATTACCAAACCACTGAAGTGATGGCCCCAACTGAACAGAACATTCCACTGGGAACAACGTGAATAGCCTTCTCTCCTGGGAGGGAAATATTCAGAGACATTGCAGTGTGCTTTCTTGTTTGTTTTTTGGGTTTTTATGTGTGTGTGTTTTTAAATCCTCAACCTGAGGATATCTTTCCCATTGCTTTTCAGAGAGAGAGGAAGGGAGAGAGATACATTGATGTGAGAGAGACACACTGATTGGTTGCCTCCGGCACATGCCCTCACCAGGGCCAGCCTGCAACCGAGGTACGTGCCCTTGGCCGGAATCGAACCCGGGACCCCTAAGTCTGGGGGCTGTCGCTCTAACCACTAAACAACTGGCTAGGGCTTGTTGTTGTTTTTTTTAAATATATCTTTATTGATTTCAGAGAGAGGAAGGGAATGGGAAAGAGAGAGAGAGAAACATCAGTGATGAGAGAGTCATTGATCGGCCGCCTCCTGCACGCCCCCGACTGGGGATCGAGCCCACAACCCGGGCATGTGCCCTGACCAGGAATCGAACCTCGATCTCCTGGGTCTTAGGTCAATGCTCAACCGCTGAGCCACGCCCAGCCGGGTGGGCTTGTTTTTTTGTTGTTGTTTTGTTTTGTTTTTTTACCTTCAACCTCTATAGGTAGAAACTTAAAGGCCATTTTGAACATTATATCATTATTCCTTCACTTCTGAACTATGAGTTGATTACCCTTATTTTGACAAGAGGACACTGTATTGAGAAACAACCCCACTTCTCTAATATTACATATAAAGTACTCTGTGAGGGTTTGAAAGAATTTAAACCCTCTGGTCATGATTTATTCTCTGCTTCAGCGTTTACATAGCATAATATTACTAGGGCCCTCTCTACCTTTGAAAAATATAAGATATTACTGACAAACAAAAATCCTTTTGTGCACATTTTAAATCCCATTTCTTAAATCAAAGGTGGTTGTTTTGGAAAGAGAAATCAATTCAGACATTCAAATATAGCAATGGTTTTATTTTATTATTTTCCTAGTTAGAAAGTTGTTGTTTAGTCAGAGCCCAAAGGAGTACATTCCTCAAAGAGACAAACTAAGGTAACCCTCATTGTTTTGCTGACTTTGCTAAAGGTAATGGCCCAAAGCATTAGTAATTAAAACCCATTTTAAATTAATTTAATTTCAAGAGCTCCACAAACCCATAAAATTAGACACATGCAAAATTAACAGCTACAGGTGCATTTTGAAACCAGTGGTTTTCAAAGTGAACAGCCAGACAACAGAAGGAAGGAGAGTGCAGGAGAAAAAAAGGAGAAATAGGGAGAGAGACAAAAGAGAAAGTGCTCAGGGTTCACCTAGAAGCTTGCCTTTGGAGCCCCAGCCCACAGTTTCGAGGGCAGGATTACTTCACTGAGTCAAGTTTCAAGTTGCTAAAGTATAATGATCATTCTCTGCCTCCCCAGAATGGAGCCGAACCAGACCAAGACATTTGAAAATGTTTCTCTGGGCAAACATTAAATTTGTACACATTTCTTAAGGCTGACCAGAGCTTCCATTGACTATAATTTTAACTTTGCAGAAATAAAGCAACTACTTTCTGCAGTGAAGTGTTACCCAAGCTTCACATTGATGGAACCTTCAACTATTGCTCTCAATTTTAAGGCACTAGCAGTTAGGTTACAAATATTGGTGTTTGGAGGAGGTGGCGAATCTATCCAAACACTGGCCCAACTCGATTTAAAATGGGAAAGTTCGGAAACTGACCTATCCAGATGTGAAAAAGAATGTCATCTACAGTAAACTGCAAGTTAGGGGACGGGGTCTAACAGTTAGAACTGGGGTAGAAGAACAAAGGGCATGAAAATAAATTTCTTTTCTAAAGTAGTTTCCTTTCTCTAGACCTATCCCTTTCCTGGTCAAAATATACATTTCTAATCAAGTGAGTGGCCTACTTTATTTTACTGAAAATAAGATTACCTAAGAAAAGACTTAGGCTATTTATAGAACCCTACTCTTGAGATTTGAAAAAGGTCCAATCTTACCTCTAGTTATATGCAGTGAATTCAGCTACACCTCCTTGACTGTGATGTTCATTACCTCTCGCCAGCTCCCTTGTAGTTGAGGCAGACAACTCTATTGTTGGCACAGACTAATTCTTAGAAAGTTCTTCTAAACCTTAATTCTGTTCTTTTGAGCAACGCAGGATATAATATTGTGCTCCACCATCTGTGCGCAGTAGCGTGGTGATGAGACCTGGAGCTCGGAGGTCAGATTTATGCCTAGGGCTAACAGGGATACTTGTGAGGATACAGCCAGGTTATTCTACCTCGCTAAGCATTGGTTTCCTTACCTGTAAAATTTCCCACCTTGTAGGCTTTTTGTAAAAATTAATGAAATAATACACTTAGAACAATGCCTAGCATGAAATAAATGGACTTCAGACTCATATGGTCCTGAGTTCAAATCATAGCTCCACTGTTTAGTAGCTGTCCTTAGGTTAATTGGTTTCTCTGAGCTTCCATTTTCTCATTTTTTACATGTCTACCTCACTGGGATTTTATAATAAGTTAATGAAAAAAATATTGACGTGTTTAATATAATGTCTGGCCCTGATTTTTAAAATTATTATCACTGCCATCACTGTACAACTTAATCAATATTCTCCTTAAAACATGGTTCTAAGGACTAATAAAACATCCCCAATGCAGTCAGAAGCAGCACAAAAGACAGTGTGAAGACTGTGTCCCTTGACCTAAATATGATCCATTTATTAATGCAGTCTTACGTTGTATTTACCTCTTCTCTTTCAGCCCCTTAGAAATAAGAGTATAAAAGAGAAAATACAAACTCAGGATCTATCCCACTCATTCAAAGTCAACAAAAACAATGTATAGCAAATAAGAATGTTCCCAGTAAAGGTAGGTCACAAGACAGTTCTCTTTAGAGATAGACATACTTGTACTTAAGTCATTTATCCACTCTGTTAATTGTCCCACAAACACTTGTCAAGTAGCTACAGACTACATCAGATAGAGCCCTGCCCTTGTGGATCTCTTGGTTTAGTGGCACCTGGGATCATAAGACCTGCTCAACTGAACTTTATTTCTCTTAGATGGTCTCTGTGTGATTCATTCTACACAATCATTCACGTTCCCCAGAAAGGTAAGATGATCTACTTCTTCAGATTCCAGATGTCAAACTGATAGCACATAAAAGGAAACTATATTCCCAGTCCCAACATAACTGACCAGTGTACAGATCATTTGGGCTATTTGTTCATCAAGTAAGGGCACTATGCTAAATAACCTAAAAAGTCCCTTCTAGTATAGTCCTAAAATATTATAATGGCACTATTTTATCAGGAATTTCCTGTAGCACAAATTTTCCAAGCTCCATATGTATGTCACTAGGACAGTATCTCTTGGATCAGCCATAGAGGAAAACCTCAGCAAGGGTTCTTTTTAAAACTCCCAAACAAATATTCATGAGGAAATTCCTAATGTCTCAAGATATATGTGAACAGCCTCAAAAGAATTCTTGCAGCACATACTGCTGATTTGCCCACCAGCTATTTCTCCTGTCCACTCTTATTCCTCCCAAGTTATAGAAATTGATTTTGTTCATATATTTACAGACATGTCCTTCAAGGAAGTCCAGGCCCCTGCCTGAACCCAGAGATTAAATGTTCGTTGGCCTTAGCCAATTATCATTATTCTAATTCCCTTGCCAGTGATTGGTTTAGGAATGGGCAAGTGATTGCAATTCTGAATAATTAGATATGACACATGTAACATGAAGGGAAATCTACTAAGTGGCTTCTGGAAAGCGTTTCTTTGCCATTGAGAAGGCATAGGTGAGAGGAAGCTTCTTTTTTCTTACTCTTTCACTCAGTTGTACAAGGTGATGTCCGGAGCTTCTGCAGCCATCTTGTGACCACAGGAGGATAGATCTGAGTATAGAAGCCAGCACGTTTAGCGTTAGCAGACCAGAAAAACAGAAAACACCCAGGCCCTCTTGACAATGCTGAGTTGCTGAGTTAACCAACCCTGGAACCACTTACTTCTAGCCTACTTGTTATCTGAGATTAAGAAAAAAATAAAGAGTCCTCGTTTCAGGCTGCGCTTCTCAAACTATAATGTGTATATAAATAACCTGTGTGTCTTGTTAAAATGCAGATACTGACTCCGAAGGTCTGGGCTGGGGCTGCGGGTTCTGCAGCTCTGACCAGCTCCCTGGTGATGGTCATGCTGCCAGTTCTGAGCCCAAACTTTGAGTAAAAAAAAAAGTTTAAGCCACTTTAGATAGATTTCCTGTTATTCGTAGTTGAGATCATCTTAAATGATACAGTCCTCAACCTGGCATTCTCTCTCATCGCCTCTTTACCCGTGTTGATAAAATTCGATTGAAGACCTGAAATTTTTAACATTAACTTCAGCTGCCATTAACCTGCAGTTCATGCTTTGCCTCAGTTCCACACGCTTCTGCACCCCACCAGCACCAGCACCCTCTCTTTCTCTTCTGCTTTAAATAAGGCATTCAGGGCCGCGGCGCCCAGGGTGCGACAGGCGCCTGTGAAAGCGGGGCGCCTCAGCCCCGCGCCCGGGGAGCTTGCCAGCGCACCTGGCCCGAAGGTGAAGCAGCTGCAGGCCCCTCGGCTCCTTCCCTGCCATCCCCGGCTCTAAAGAGAAATGCTTGAGCGCGTTTGCAAATCAGAACCTTTTCATCCTGAATTTGGTGATTCACCCTGAATGGCGTCTTCTTGGAAAGTCTGTAATGCACTCTTGTGTGCGATGGGTAAAATTGGCCTGCCTCGTTGACAACACTCTTCTTCTCATGGCTCAGGCTGGGCTGGGGGTGAGAGAGTCACAGGAAAAAGGTTCTATAGACACGGCCTCCCTCCCGGGCACAGCGCTGCCGCGTACCTGCCCGGGCTGGGCCGTCTGCCCCGCCGCTGTTACCTCCCTCTTTGTTCATTACATAGCCCCTGGATGAGATTTAGGTTTCAGCAGGTATGAAGATGGTGCTTGTTTTTAACAAGGCACATTTACAAAGCTTCCATACTAAAAAAGTGTGGGGGAGGCAGACGTTCGAAGGCCATGCCAAATTTGCTTTCCCCCAAAGCAGGGAGAGACAAAGGCACTCTCAAGCATACCTCCCAGACACAAAGAACATGTGTTTACCCTCCAAAGGCAAGCAAGTGAACTCAGCTCATTACCCAGGAGCTGGTCACTAATTATATCCAGCGAAAAAAAAAATACCTACACTCCCATTCAAAGAGCGAAGAACTGTCTTTGTATTTAGGGTCAAGTAACATTTTTTTTGTGCCAGACAGCTCTGCATTATGAACTTTCTTGTACAATCTTTTCAACAACTCTGCCGGGTAGATAGGTGAATTAGTAAGAGAAAAAGTCCAGAATTTGAAACGAGGAAAAGGTAAAATTGTTCTGGAAAACTATATTCAGTAGTCAGAGAGCAATTTTAGAGTGACACTACTTAGGCCCCACACACAGCTAAAACAGACCTCTCCTTGGCTCCTGCCTCAGTGGTACTGTTGTGCCCTTTGCAGAGAGAAGGACTGATGACGGGAGCCTTGCTGGGGGGCCCGGCAGCCCTGGATTTATAACCCACAACTTCACTGCTAGGACAGGACTGTCCAGGTCAGAGGTTGGAAGTAGCCACCCAGAAGCCAGTCCACCGCGGTGGTCTTCTGTGTGGCTCTCTCAGTCTTGTTTATTTGGATTCACTGTTGATATTTTAAAATGTAGAATTTTCATGTAAAAATCTCGATTTTCGAATATTCCAAGGAAATCAGAAGATCTGTCTACACTGGGCAGTGGGACAATATCCCTCTCCATTGCTGAGTAGCAGGGAGCCTTTTTTTTCAAAGCGGGTGATCTCCAGCTGGCACACTAAAGTTCCCTTATGTCTTTCCAACATGGGGGCAGTGTCACTACCAAATACAGCAAGTCTTCCCTCAAATAACATTGTTTTGTTTAACATAGTTTCATTGTAACATGGATGACAAAGAAAAATCGATGTATGGCCAGAGCCCCTGTCTGTGTAGCATGGGCATGTTCTCCCCATGTCTGCTTTGGTTTCCCCTGTAGACTCTGGTCTTCTCCCACATCCCAAAGATGTGCAGTTGGTGAACTGGCGAGTCTACACTGTCCCCGCCTGAGTGCGTGTGCGTGTGGGAGAATGCACCCGGCCAAGGAAGGGCATCCTGTCCAGAGTAGGTCCTGCCTGGCCTGGCGCCTTGAGCTTCCAGGAGAGACTCTGCCCACTGAGACGCTGACTTGGAATAAGCAGGCTGGGAAGTCCTTATCTGACTTGTTTCTATTCACTCTTCTTAAATGTATGTATAATTCATATTTATTTCAATGTTTAATATTAGAAGCATTTTGGGTCTTCCTTTAGACATTTGGGGATGTTTTTGTGACCAGAAATATGCTCTAGGAACGTAACTCTTGTTTCTATCTATTAGCATCAGGCAAAGTTGATTTCACTTAAAATTCCGTTTCCAAGCACCTATGGATGATAATTGAGGACTTACTGTATGTGTCACTCTGCAATGAGATTCCTCAGCCTCAAAACTACTGGCACTTTGGGTTGGCTAATGCTTGGTTGTGAGGGGCTGCCCTATACATTTAGCAGCAGGTGCCAGAAGTACCCTCCACCCCTTGGGACAACCCAAAAGGCCACCAGACATTGACAAATGTCCCCTGGGGGGCAAATGTCCCCTTGGCTGAGAACCACACCCAGCCCTCTTCACACATTTAAGATAGTAGCCAAGGCACCATTCTCCTTAGAGTCTGGATCTCCTACTGACTCCAAATAGTCCCTCCTACCACTAATGATGAAAAGTCTGCAAATATAAGCTGATTTCCCTCAACTTAACGTTTTGTATTCCCTTTAAAATGAGTGTCAGTCTGGGTGAGGTAGTACATCAGCATCAGTCACTTACATCTTAGAGTTTCCAGATCCTTCCTTAGTTGCAAATTTTCATAGGGAGGAGAATATGGGCGACCATAAAAGCAGCTTGAAGGAAGGGGGTTAAGAAAACGTGATTTTAAGAAGGAAAGGGCACAGAGAAAGAGTAACAAAGGGGCTACATTATCTTCATCAGCCCAGCAGGCATGCGCCTGAATCCAAGCTTCATGGGGATGGCCGGTGCTCACGCTGCACTTGACCGCTCCGGGCGAGCAGGAGAGTAGATTTACCCACGGCCACCCCCCTCCTGCGTTGCTTAATGATGCACCTCATCACATGCTGATGAAATCCAGGGGCAATCATATTCTTGTCTTAACTAGTGGTTCTGGCAAGGGGTCTTTCTGAGAACTCCGTTCCTCACATTGGCAGCAGAGCTAACAAAAACATACCCATTTGCCAGCTCCTCTCTTTGTCTGTCCTAATTAGAGGGGATGTTGGTGCTCCATTTAAAAAACAGCTGTGGAGGGTGAGGGGTGCTACAGGGAGGGTGACTCTCTGCAGGGGCAATTGCTCCAATTGTCCTTTTAGCAGGGACAGCAGGATCTGGAGAAAGGCTTTTTGCATGATGGGATCTGAGGACAGTCACTGGGAGAGCTTTGAGGTTATACAAACCTAACTTTATGAATTGTTTATCGCTGAGCAGCCACAAAAATCTCAGACACCAAAACCTAAGGACTGTGGCTAACACAGCACCCAAAGGAAATGGATAGACTTAGAATATGCTAGAGATCAAGAGGGCTGAAAATTAATAAACTTGAAATCTAAAACAATAAGTAATTTTTTTTAAGTAGAAGGAATTGATAAGAATAAAAGGAGATATTAATAAAAATAAGAATCACTAAAAAAGTTTTTCATAAGTATGCTAAAAAGAGATCAAAGCCATAACGTCTGAAAAGGGGCACATTAGTATAGTTACAGATAGGATATTTAAAAATTCTAAGATATGAGAAATCCTCTCTGTTCTCTACCAGTCAAACCCAACCTGAGACATTTTGCTTAATTCTTTACAAAAGAGACAAATGATTCTCCGATGATACTCCATGCATATCTCTCTAACAGCACGTGTTATGGTATATATTTTTTCATTTGTCTCACCCACTAGCCCCAGAGCTCTTTTGTGGAAGGGACTGTACCTTACTTATTTCTGTACCCTAGATGTAGGCATGCTTGGCATACGAGTTAGTGCACATTAAATATTTGATAAGTGAATGAAGTCAGGGAAGACTTACAGAATGGTGCAAGGGCTGGAATTTTGGGAGGAGGAATGCTCGAAGGGAACAAGACTATCTGATCTTTGAAAGAGATACGGAACACGTCACAGCTGCCTTCAAAAGTGTGAAGGGATGTCATGGGGAGGAAGGATTAGGTTTTTCTGTACAGACCCACAGAATAGAACTTATACCCATGGGCACAATGGAGACAGAGAAGATTCAAGTGGCAGAAGAACCAATGGGATTATTTGATTTATAAGATGCCTTCCCTCCTTCCCAGAATATTTCTATTTAACTTGTTTAAAAATAAGAAGTGTATCTTAATTATTTTAATTTAATTATGAACCTCCCTGCCTTTCTTCCCATACACTGTCCCCCCCAACCTCACCCCCAGATCACCAGTAGATGGTACAGGGCCCTAACACAGTGGATGGTCAAGGACCGCTTGGCCGGATTCAAGTTATACCCAGGCACATACTACCTCCTGCATCTCGGTCAGGTTTCCAGTTTGGAAATAAACCCCATCAGGTTGGTGGGAGGCCTGATTCCAGCGAAGCTCAACGTTCCGCTGAGCGCCTGCCAGCGCCGCGCGAATCAACATTCTGTCCTTCGCTCCGAACCGCAGTTTAAAATCAGTTGGGCTTTTGCCCAAATACCATGGCCACCTGTTTAAATCTCCTTTTCCTCTATGCCCAGCATGAACGTATTTCTCCCAAAATTTGAATTAATGATTTTTCTTCATCAACTTCATTAAATGTAGAGATTAGACTGACTTTTTCACCAGCTATCTGCAAGGGTTTTGTTCTTCAAGCAAACAAATTCTTGATATGCTCACCTAAAGTTATATTTTTCGATGAATACCACTTTCAGACAAGAAATGGAATTGAAAATTGCATCTGATATTTGTAATTACTTAGGTCTCTACCTGCAGTGAATTGGTTTCACACAAGAGGAAATGCAAATTACTTTAAATCCAGGTGGAGGAGTATTCTCAGAGGGGATTTATTGAAAATCTTACAGCACAACAAACCTAGCAGCTTAGAGAATTAGTAAGGGAAAGAAAGCTGAAAATGGTACTTGCTCAAATTCAAGATATTGCTGCGTGTTTTCCTATATACAATATACTGTAAATATATGAAAATGTGCAATACACACTCATTATCTGCAACATCATGGCTGGCCCCCTGCAGCACATTTCTCAGGTTGTTTTCTGGAATAGCAATTTTGTTGGCATATCCATTCCTTCCCGCCCCAACCTGGCTCCGCGCAATGCCAAAGCTTTTCAGAATACGTGAAATATGCAACAAATATTTGTTATATACAATAAATAAGAGAGTCTGTCAACTCTCTTAGTGTCATTGAAAGCCCAGTATCACTAGAATAAAAGTTAGTTAATAGGAACTTATGCTTAATAAGCCAACTCAATAAATGGCATGCGAAAGCTGAAATTACCGTCACCAAATTCCCAACCATGACTTGGCTGAAGAAATGAGAGGTCTTACATTGACATCTCCGTAGGTATGTTCCTTGATGCAGAGCCCTCTTAGCCACCGCAGGGTCTTGTAATTACATACATTACATACATTCCCTACAGAAATCACAGGCAAGCCCATGGTGTGTCCCAACCTTTGTGCTCTGTTACTGGAATTACTTGGAGAGGTGCTGTTCACTCTTCTTTGTCTTAGTGAAGGGGAAAGTAGGAGAAGGCATTGCTTTCTCCTGGGGGATGTTATATTTTCTTTTTGTGGGCATAATGATCTTTTTTTATCTATTTATTTGTAGGTTTTTGATTTGTAGAGTCTTCTGGTTTCTCTTGGAATTTGTGTTTCTAATCGTTCCACTGAACACCACACACACACACACACACACACACACACACACTTACTTTTCCAGAGTATCTGCTGTGTCATATAATTGATTTACTAATGACAACACTTGGACCTAGTGTGAGATATGTAGATTTACTGATAGAGAAATGATAGATAGGTAGAGAGAGAAACAGATAATAGGTGATAAAGATAAATAATAGATGATAGATTAGATAGAGATAGATGATAGATGATAGATGATTGATAGATAGATAGATGATAGATAGATAGATGATAGATAGATAGATGATAGATAGATAGATAGATAGATAGATAGATAGATAGATAGATAGATAGATAGATAGATAGATGATAGATAGATAGATAGATAGATGATAGAAAGTCATACACCCTCCCCTATATAAAAGCCCTCAAAAGCTTAAGGTTCCCTAAAAATTTTACCTGACAGAGAGGAAAAAAATAAAATATTTGTGAGTGGTCAGTACTTTCATCAGGCAATAACCATTAGTGTACACTTGATATTCTTTTCTGCTGTCAACATCTGAATCTCCTTCCTAGAAATAGACATCTTTTGCTATATGAATGCAGAGCACTTCTCCTTCTACACGGAAAGGCCATTTTTCTGCCACCTCCACCAAACTGGCTGCGATTTATGTACACACGACCTAGTTTCAGCCAGTCAGATGCCAACACCCAACACCCAGGGCCTAGTGGCCATGATGCAAAGATGCAGGAACAGTGGAGAATGTGCCGTTCCCATAATATCCTGGGGCACTGTGGCAGCTACGGCAGAGCCAGTGGGTAGTCCAGCAGAGGCACAGTCCAACAGAGGTGGCAGCATTGTCCTCACCAGAGCACTTCATTTGTTCCTGCCTAACTACCAAGCATAGCTACCCAGACTCCCTGAACATTCTGTGAGATAATCAATATTCTTTTTCATTTCTTGGTATTTTTTTTCTTTTACTCTAAAGATTTATCAATGCAATGCACGTGCAGAGTTTTAAAATTCAACAGAAGTAAAACATTTATGAAGAAAAACAACTGTCCCCTTGCTTGCTGTCTTGGTCCCTCCCACCCTCCAGCCATGCCCCCCAGAGGCATCACTTTTACCTTTTGTTTATTTCTTCTGGATTTTATCTCCATGTTTCTCAGTAATATGTGTGAGGCCCTGATTTATCAGTGTCAGAAACCATCTATTGGCTTCCTCTTACGCTAGATGATAAGTTTCTCTACTCTACTTTCCCTCACCCAATCCTCCAAACACAGTCAGAACAATTCATTTAGCCCCACAGAGAGTATTAGCATTATGAGGTCAAGAGAAAGGTGATGTAGTGCATTCTGAAGGTCTTTCTCCACACCGTCAATTTTTGTCACACTTTTGTAGAGTTGCATAGTTTTCTACATGCCAATCATTGATATTTTTTCCAAATGCTTGATTGTACAAGAATTTCAGGAGTTTGTTCCAGGTATGCCCTCTACTTTTCCTGGGGATCTGATGTTTACCTGGCTGCTCTCTTTCCAGTTGGATGCTTTCCTCTGATGTTTGCAGGTCTTTTGGCCATCTGTTCATAGAGTGAAGGCCTAACACCAATGGGAAATCCAGTGTGTGGGGGAGGGCCCACATCCTCCTAGGTATCTCTCTAGAGTGAATTTGGGGGGGAGGGAGTCCATTGTACATTGGTGAACTCCTAAGTCCATAGTGATTCTTGGGGCTGGTCAATGTCTCCAGAATAGGAGCTACTAATCTCTTCACTGGGGTATAATCCTGGCCGCTGACCTTCAGGGAGAGGAGCAGGGCATCCTACCAAGACTGGCTACATAAATTTCAAGGCCCAGTGCCAAAAGGAAATGCAGGCCCCTTGTTCCAAAAGCAGAAAAAATGCCATTAAAGTTACTAAAACATAAGCTTTTTTTTTCCTTCTGCAGTCTTTCTCTTGATTTTTCATGGTGTTTTTAAGTTGCTATTTAAGTAAAAACAAATTAAGTTCTAAGTAAAAACAAATTAAAATTTTACATTATTAGCATGAATTTTACTGTTCATCTTTATATTGTGCAATGCCAGTTTTTAATGCAAATATAAGAACACTTAACTGTTAAGCAAAATCACTGAAATTACATGATTTTTGTCTCATAGCTTGTACTTGAATATATATTCCATTCTTACCAAAGCAATGGAAATGCTGCACACACAATTGTTTTTATTTTACTCCTTAATAGGTATTCATTCTACCAATATTCTCTACCTTTAGCTTATGATGAGCAAGTTAGAACTGGAAAACAATTATGAGTTGCCCTATCTTTCCCTTTCCTCCTATGTCTCCATTTTAATTATAGATGGTTTGGCTAATAAAGTAACAGGAATGAGAAAGGACATGATAAGGCTCCTTGGTGGCCATGTTTCTTAGAATGCGATTGCCCTTTTGCTGTATTTGAGAGTTCTGGCTTGAACCAGTGGTCCCTGGTGCTGTGAGTACCTCAGTGAACTCAACTACTTAACATGCTTACCTTGTACTCACTTTGAGTCTTGCTAAACAATCACACATGTGGGCCCACTGGAATTCTGTGCTCACGGGGCATCACAAACACTATCCTTTTTTCTTTTTTTAAATATATCTTGATTGATTTCAGAAAGAGAGGAAGGGAGAGGAAGAGAGAGATAGAAACATCAATGATGATCCACACCGGGGATCGAGCCTGCAACCCGGGCCTGTGTCCTGACAGGGAACCGAACTGTGATCTCCTGGATCCTAGGTCGATGCTCAACCGCTGAGCCACGCCTGGCCGGGCACAAACCCTGTTCTTGAATGGGGCAGGAAGGAACAGTGGACACACACATTATATGTGTCTTCTGTGCTCACTTTCACGCTCCATCATCCCACTGAACTTCAGTTACCACACACAAGTTCAAAGATAAAATTATTAAGAATTTCAAGATGGCAGCAGAGCATTAAGTCAAGCACAGGACTCTTCTGAGCCCTGGGCTCTGTGCCTCTGACCCTAGCCCCATGTTCTATGCATTGCTATGCAGACTTTCCCTCAAAATCCTTTTTCCAACCCATTGCCTCACCCTCATGTATGGTGATGCCTGATTTCTCTGAGTCTGCAAGCTCTCCAGCTCAGTTTCTTCACAGAATATTAGTTTCTGGACTTGCTTTTGATATTGTAAATATCCCTTATGATGATATTTAATGGAACCAAATATTACGTTGAGAATGAGAGGACAACACAGATTTCTTATCGTCCATGGACAGTGAATAATAGATGATATGTAAACATACAATTTTCCTTATTGCATTAGTCACTTTACATTTATATGTGGAGCTAAATAATAATGCATAACTGGATTTCATTTACACTTGTATGCATGTAAATTTGATTAGATTTGAGCAAGGTGAAGTGATTTATTTGACTTTTTTATAAGTTCTTTTTAAAAGATACCATTACTGTCCTGCCAGCATGGCTCAGTGATTGAGCATAGACCTAGGATCCAGGCGATCACCATTCGATTCCCGGTCAGGGCACATGCCTGGGTTGCGGGCTCGATCCCCAGCAGGGGGCGTGCAGGAGGCAGCCGATCAATGACTCTCTCATCATTGATGTTTCTGTCTCTCTCTCTCCCTCTCCCTTCCTCTCTCTCTGAAATCAATAAAACTATATTTTGAATAAATAAATAATAAATAAATAAATAAATAAATAAATAAATAAATAAATAAATAAATAAAAATTAAAGATACCGTCACCGTTTCTAATTGGATATTTCTAAATGTTTATGTCTAGCATTCAATAATTACATACTTTATTGTTTTAAGGTATGCTCCAGGAATCCTTAAAATGTTTATTTTGATGTTACCGTTTGCAGTTATCCCGTATCAGGTCTCAAACAGTGGTTACCACGGGGCCACGTTGCAGTGCATCTGTGACCCACTCCACGCTGGGCACCAGTAAGTATGTGTTCAGCATTGGTATGCTGGATGCACCCCAGATCCTCCCTTTCAGAAGGCACATTTTGCTTTGTTGACATTAATGATTATGATTATCGGGGATGCTGAAGAAACTAACCACAAGAACCTACGTGTGCGTATGTGATTGGTCCAAGGTTTGTAATCAAGTAGGGGACTGGAGCGCCATAGTTGTCAAACTTTCGTTTGAGCAGAAGAATAAAACCCTGTAGAAATGTCATGAAGTTACAGTGCATGTTCAGTACAATGTAGAAAGGTGAGGAAGATGCATGAGTGCACGAGTAAGGCCAGGTACTTGATAGTGAGCGTAGGGATGTGAGAAGGCGATCCTCTGGGTGTGGCGCTGAGAGAAGGGGGGATCTGGCCAGATGGGGAAGGGAAGACGAAGTCACTGCACAGCCAGGGACTGTCCACATCATCTCACGGGAAAAGCCTTAGTGGTCCTCAAAGTTAGAAGTAATCTTGGGATATATATTTTTCTGCATAATGAATTTTGGTTTTGTGCCTTGCATTTGGTATTATAAAAATCTCTTATGAGAAATGATGGCGTAAAGTGCAAGGACTAAGTAGAATGGAAATACTTGACTCTCACTGGAAAACACGAGAAAGTTCATTCTGCTCTTGTCTATCCCCATCTGCTCTGGGGGAAAATAAATGTCCTTGGTACTGTTACCAAGTTTCTTCAAAGCAATTTGTGAAAGGGAAAGGAAAACTTTCCAGATGCTCCAGAGCTTCAGAAAGAGGCAAGGAAATGTATATCATGCCTTGCCAGGAAAACAGGACATAAAATAAAACTCTGAAGGGTCTCCAGGAAAGAGTCCAACCAGGATGACCCACAAACCCATGAAGCAAATCAGAATCTGTTTTTAATTTTGACAACAGGGACATTATAGAGTTTTCCAATGCTTGCCTGTGAAATTATTACCATCTTTCAATATATTCTTGGATCTAAGACTCCCTTAATAATGGATGGAGTAAGTGATCAACTATGAGTCTGAGACAACTGGAAATGTTTCCTCTACCACTTGTAACTGCAGTTCTATCACTGGAAATTCCTGTCTTTGGATTTAGTTCTTTAACAAGAGCTCACGATAAAACTTTAATGCTATTTAGAGGGCTATCCACTGTTATTATTGGCTAACATTCAGAGGAGATTGCCCTCCGCTGGTTCTTTAACTGAGAGAAGAAATTAAAATAAGCCTCAGAGTTGACTGAGAAGCAGAAGAACAAAAGGCTCCAGAGGTCAACAAGGGGGTTTGATCAAGAAAACTGTGCATCTCCTTCACAATACTCTCTGGAGATGGCCATCCATGGACCCCCTTTTGAAAACATGAAACGCAGGCTTGCTGCACTCTTAGCAGATATTTCCTGCAGACACCTTGGTCAACAATAACTCCATTTCACTAACAAACTATCCAACAGTCCTGCTGGTACCATTCACCTCACACTGAAATAACAGGGCCACAAAGAAACACCTGCCTAAAATTGCAGGGATCATCAGAAGCAGAAACAACTGCAAAATGCCCAGTCCACCGAGCAAGAATGTCCCCAGAGGACAGGAAGCATCGGCATGACTTTCAAGTTCTGTTATTAGGCCTTGTTTTTCAACTAGCTTTCTTGCCACACACCAGTTTACAAAGAAAGATGGCTCCCAATGTGGGGACTAGTTTTGTTTTTAATTTCTTCGTGAGAAACAAAAATAGCCATGCCTACTTCAGTGCAAAGTCACACCACGCTTTTTTTTTTTCACTCTGGATTTGTCTACTGTCATCAGTCGGGTGATTTTTCTTTTAATGGACTGGCACAGACAGTCCTGTATTTGACTCCCTGGAACTGACAGTATTTTCTTTGGTTGAGAACCAAATGGAAAACTATGCTTGGTTTCTGAGACACAAGAGCTCTATTTTGAGAAGGAGTCAGACACCAAGGGACATAACTAGTTCTCAGGCAATCTTGAGTGAGATAAGCCTTTTCTTAAATTCCCAATTTCAGCCAAAACTAAACTTCTCTAAGGTTTAAGTCGGTGTGAAAATGTGTGAGGTACCTCTTCCTTCCAGCAGCCTCTTCGCCTGATAGGGCAAAGGAAAGAAGACTAAGCGTGTAGCTGCCTCTTAGAGAATATGAAAGAAAACCAGGAAAGCAATAAGTGGCAAATATGGAAAAAGTTGAGGGAATTAGGACTCTCACTTCAGAAAGAAAAATCAGTGTAAATGGGAATTTAATTCTTAGGTTCCTCACATATGAAAACAACTCAACAACGTTCTATGATTAGAAAAAATACCAATGGGCATATGAGGCAAAGAGTACTCCCGAGTCCTGGGAAGCAGCTCAGGAAAGTCAGCATGAAGGTTCTGGGTAACAGGACTGTGGTCGACAGTGAGACGGCTGTTAGATCTTGGTGGGCACTCCCCTCAAAACAAAGGAAGAAACAAACAACAAAAGTCAGCCACTGGGGTGTATTAATCTTTGATTACGTAAGGAATAAATATCTGCAGGGTGCCATCTGACTTTCTGTAATAAGGGCAGAACACAAATTACTACATCTGAATTGCTGTCATATAACAAAATTATGCAATGAGGAAAGTGCAACTGGAAGTTAAATCAGGACTCATCGTATCTCTCTTTCAACCAAGGTACCAATATACTAGGTATCAGATACCCAAAAGAATATGAAACAGATTCCCACATGCACAGTTTATCAAATAATTTCTCAGAATTGATTTTGTAACTCCTGAGCCCTCTCCCTTATTTTGAAAATATAAAAGAATGGACATAGGGGGGAGAGAGAGAATTAGTGAAGAGATTGTGTGGAGGCGGCAGCTGTTACGCCTCGAGTGTGGCCACCCAAAAAGAAGTGGAGGGGAAGAGCCTCCTCGGAGATCTCAGCCTAGCAGGGGACATCCATAGGATGAGCTGATTATCTGGAAATGGGTTTTGCTCAGTCAGGAGATGCAGAGGATTGGTTCCTGTCTCATCACTGAGAAAGATGAAACCATCCAAGGAGGGAGAATTGAGGAGATACTGCCATCGGCCTGCGTGCTCTAGAAAGGGGCATGTAAATGTTCCCGAGGAGCAGACATGAGAGTCTGCCTTGAGCCCTGTACACTGGGTGGAGGCTGGAGGGGCCCAAGGAGCACAATGCTGGAGATTAAATCCACCAGACCTACATCCTGACTTCTCTTTGGTTATAAAGATTAGAGGAAGGACATCTGGGCTATGAAAACTAAAGCAAAAGTGAAAGATTAAAGTAAGACTTTAAAAAAGAAGAAAATAACTTGATCTTAACAAAGCATGAGGCAGAAAAATCAGTTATAAACTTTAATGTGAGGTTCAATCCTACTGACAGAGGGAGAAATTAAGAGTTTTGAGGCAAAACCAGCTGTCAGACAGGTAGAAAATATGATAGAGCTCTTGAGAAAAGAGAATGCTCCTGGAACAGATGGGCGCACCTCTGAGCTTTATAAAGCATTAGCTAGCTGTTTAAATAAGTCCTTAGCAGATGTTTTCAATGTAATTTTGGAGGTGAAATGAAAAAAACAAAGTCCAAGGCACAAGGGGAATTAATATCACAAGTAACAGACATCTTGAATTCAGGGTGCAAGTTATTGTAAAAAGTTTCTCCTTTTTTTTTAAAGCTAGCCATAATATTAGTGAAATTGGAGCACATTACCAAAATCTGCAATTAAATTAATGTATACAGGTATCCGCCACTTTTCAAAAATTCTTGTTACTCCACTTTGCTTTCACAAAAGAGCTAGGAGGCTCTATTATCTAACAATGTTGGATTGAAATATCTTACCCTCTCTGCAGCTTTTGATTTATAAATATTAAATACCCACACTGTAGGTAGGAAGATTGATCTAAGCAAAGAAGTCAGCAAATTGGATGATTCTCTTTTTTTTTTTAAACATGTATTTATTGATTTTAGAGAGAAGAAGGGAAAGAGATAGAAACATCAATGATGAGAGTCATTGATCAGCTGCCTCCCTCACATCCCTGACTGGGGATCGAGCCCGCAACCCGGGCATGTGCCCTGACTGGGAATCGAACCTCAATGTCCTGGATCCTAGGTCAATGCTCAACCGCTGAGCCACACCGGCCGGGCAAGATGATTCGCTTCTTGTCAGCTATGTGACCTTAGGGAAGTTGCCTATCATCTCCTTCTGTCATTTTCCCTGTTGTAGTGAATGACTCTTGTTATATGTCAGGCCTTGCCTTTTCTCTGCCAAAATTTTTACCTGTTTTAAATTCCTTACAGGTTTCAAAAGGACCATATTACCTCTTACCTCTCTGGTTTTCCACACTCTGGTCCCTCTGCCCAGAATACCATCCCTCTGTTGGGTACCTCTAGTGTCATCGTGGCATCTCAGACCTTGATTTTAGGAATCTTAATGGTTTGTCACATTTTTTCCTTCTTTTTGTGTCCATCTCTCCACTGGACTGCAAGCTCCTTGTGAGCAAGTTTAATGCTTTATATTTTGGGATCCCCACATCTATAATATTGCATAACTCAAAGTAAGATGCTCAGTGAAAAAGTACATTTTTTTCACATGCATTATTATTTTTCTTTAAATTTATCTTTATTGCTGAAAGTATTACATATGTCCCCTCCCCCCCATTGACCCCTCTACCCTGCTCCCATGCCCTCCCCAGACTTTCACATTACTGTCTGTCTGTGTCCATGGGTTTTGCATGTATACACATATGTTCTTTGATTAATCTCTTCCCCACACCCCACCCACCCCATGAAATATGTAAGTCTGCTGCATGCTTGAGTGTCTCTGGGTCCATTTTGTTCATCAGTTTATTTTGCTCATTAGCTTCTTCTTAAAGAAGACCCTGCAACATTTCATGTAGCACTGGTTTGGTGGTGATGAACTCCTTTGGCTTTTATTTTTATTTGATATTTATAGAAACTGTGCCTTGCAGAAACTATGTGAGATTGGAAGAGCTGGTTTGGGACTTTTATCCCATTATCAATTGGTGAAACCAAAATGAAGAAATATTCAGAAGTGACAGTAGAAGATCATGTAAATAGAAATAGTACAAGTTGTTACTTAAATTCTTGCATTGTCTTCACATTCTCTCTTCTTTCTACTAGTCTATGTGACCTCTGGGTATAGGGATATGAAATAATAGAAGCTTATTGAATAATAAAAGTAATTAATACAGCAAGAAAGCAAAAGGGATTTTCAGATGTAATCCAATACGTAAATCTAGATCATGATTCTCCATTTGTTAATTGTCGCTCAAAATATTTGCTCCCAAAGAATAATTTTCTACATTGTTTTCCATCCTCAAACCAAACATAATATCTTTCATAATTTATGATTTACTCGCTATTTAAAACCTTTATTCTTTTGCTATTTGTAATCCTCAATTTTAAATTTCCAAAATGTCCTTGAGTATTAAATCCAGGTAGGGCATTGCCTATAGGACTCATACTTGGTGATGCCTGGGTGACCCAAACAGGAAAACAACATTGCTTTAAGCCACATCAACTCTCGACAGTGTCACTGGTCATGGGTAGAGGCAAATTCACGAGCGGCATTGTAGGAGGTAATGAACGGCTGGCCAGATGGTGCCTGTCAGAAGGTGTTGACTCTTTAGACAACTGGGACTGTTTCCTGGGAGTAAATGAGAGGTGTAGCAGAAAGGGATTGCATCTCAATCACACAGAAGCAGACCGATTCACTGTAATGAAAAATAATCACATAACCAGGCATATTTTTTCTCTTCTAATTTTGTTTGTTTTTTGTCGTAAACATGGAAGAGGGGCTAACTGAAAATATAATGTTCATATTAAGTTATGCTATAGAGTAAATATGAAAAGCTATATACATAAACTGCATATTAGTATTTTTAATCAGGAAATATCAAATAGAACAAGAAAAAAAATGTGTGAAATAACGGTAAACTGGCCTGGAATTAATAAGGGTATTTCAATGACTATGCCATATACCGCTTAGAAAGAATGAAAGATTGAAATACAGTGATCTGCAGATGTTACTGAAAGACTTACAAAGTGGTGGAGCCCAGTAGGACATGGTGGCACTCTGACTTTCCGACATAACACACTGAAATAAACCTCTGTACCTCTGTATCTTCATTTGTTGCCTTACTCAACTGGTGTTTTCCTATGACATGCTCACTGACATGTTTGATGACTAAACCCTGACACTCGGTGCTAATCTTTTAGCAGATATAATCAGTAGAAAACTTTATTGACTTTTTGTTGTTATCAGAGAACATTACCTAAACATATATCGGCCTGTTGTGTAACTGTTAGGTATTGCATAAAGTAGGCTGAATAAAGGCTGTCATCACACTGTGGGGAGGCAGGTTGACCTAAGTAGTCAGCAGGTTGGACGATCAGCTAGCTTCTTGTCAGCTATGTGACTTTAGGCAAGTTGCTGAACCTTTCTTTGCCTCACTTTCCTGGTTGTAGTGAAGATTATATGAAATGAATTAAAAGAACTTGACATAGTAGCTGCATAAAGTTAACTCCCATATTAATGGCTCCTCTTTCTTGACTAGAAAGAGCAGTTAGTCAAGTTCATTCATTCCATTCTCTTTGATTGCAAACTGTTGTTATCTTTAACTTTTTGTCATCCTGAATTTCACCATCCTTCTAGAATTTCAGAGATGTATCCAGAAATTTGCTTTCTTTGTTACCTATCAAAGGAACTAATATGACTATATTAGTATAAAATAGAAATACTGAATTCCTTACTATCGTTTTTCGCTACTTGAGTGAACCCCCTTGGCAGGGGTCAATGTGATGGGTTTTCCCTTACAATTTTCTCTATGCCGGGGACTGTGGATTTCCTGGGGGCAGGGGTTTCTTGGAGAGATTTTAAGCAACTCAGCAGAAACAGGTGAAGTTTCATATTCCTAGCACTGACCAAAATATGTCATTTCTTTATCTTTTACACATGACTCTTTTATTTCTTGCTTGTGTGATGTGCATCAGACACCTACATTTACACATTTCTCATTACACGGGGTTAGGTATTTATTCAGTCTCCATCTCCTGCATGAAAGAGTCACTATCAAGACATGGAACCAGTTGTTTTGGTCAGAATAACAATGGCATATTTTTATTTCCAATAGACTTACTAATGGAATGGAATGAGTAAGAGAGGGAAAAAGAGTTTGACAATTTATACATACGTATTCTAAAAGGAAAGGAAGGCACAAAGAATACTGAACTCAGAAGAGAACATTAAAAATGTCCATCACGTCATGCTGTAATGTGATTAGCATGGATCAGAATACAAAAGTTATGCTGGTGTTGTTTACAAGATTAGGTTCAGCCAACCTGGACTGTGATGCTCAGTAAACACCATCTAACCACGCACTTGAAAAATCATTACGCCTGTCACAGAAAATTCTCCAGCTTTTAAAACTTACCTAAATTTTATCTCGAGACATGTAATTGTGAGGAAAATATCTTTAATGTTAATAAGAGACTAGAATTGTTCTGAAACTATTGTTGAGTAAATGCCTTGCACAGACAATGACCTGTGAACAGTACCAGCATCAACTAGCAACAATATTTCTACATAGTTGTCTCTTGTCACTCTTTTCTGAATACTATCCTTTTATCTGACTCATGGTGTGATTAGTGAGAGTCGCAGAGGCATAAGACCCAAGTCTACTCTGCACTCCTGATAATTTTCACATTGAGAGTGATGCACCCATAACAGCAAATCAGTTGGCCTCGTAACTAACCGGTTAGATTGTCACATACCCACTAGTACCATTTCGGGAACTTGAAGTGCTTCACTCACAGATATCAGACCACCTGTGTCTAGTTATTTAGAAATGCTTACACTGCATGCAAGATGACCACCACAAGCACAGATAGTCCACACAAAACTGCAAGATACACACGTGTTGAGTAGAAGTTGAATTATAACATGACTTTCCTCCCTAGGCATCCATGATTTTCACATTTCAAGTTCAAAACTAGAATTAGCTCTGTCTTTAATCCTGGTTTCCCATTAGGAAAATGGCTTTTCTCCACTGGGCCAAAGAAGATGGAGAATTGACACAATGCTCTGGATCATGTGGACCAAAACCCGCCTCGGCTTCATTTATTTGCACTGATTAGCATTTCGCCCCAGTTCTCTTTTTCACTCTGCATTTGCAGACCCAAGTAAAGAAGGGTTGAATACGGATTGGTAATGATGTCAGTCAGGATCTAATGGGGCCAAGCTTCAATAATATACTCAAATTAGCTAAGCCAGAGAAAGTCAGTGTATATCACTGGCTTATCAAGTGAGGCCGCACAGTTGAAAAACTGGAATTTCTGGGCTTCTGCCCCTTTATGATTGAGTCACTTACTTATACTTAGGCAAAGCATGTGTGTAACTTCTGAGCTCGGTGACCTAGACTAAATGTCCCGGTCACCCAGGCCTATTCTCATCCTACCCCCAAAATCTGCCCAAACTGCCTAAGAATTCTTAAAACTCCTTTCATGTGGGGCAAAGATTTTCATTTCAAAATGCCACTAGGAGGTGCTGTACACATCCTTCTGAGGGGCATGTCCTTCCTTAGAAAAACTCAGAGCCACTGAAAGTTTGCACTGGCAGGACCATCTCCTGGGAAGGAAGGCTGGCTGCTCAGGGTATTGGTGCTCCCTCACCTCCCCCCTACCAGCGTTTCATCTCTTTGGGGCTCTCTCCTTTTGGTTACCATAGCCACCCCCAGCTGACCCCCAGGAATTCACTCTCCCTTTACTATTCTGGATCATGCAGAGCTAAACCTTCTTTTCTTAGTGTCTCTTAGCTTAGCCGATACTGACCGGAATACTTAAGTCTTTATTCCGTATTAAAGTACAATGCTGGCAGGGACACAGAAAATGGAGAAAAACGAGAAAGGGAAGGAGAAAGCGGCGCCACCACTCTGTGGCCCTGTGTCTAAGAGCTTTGCATGTCTGGGAGCTATTTCACTTGATTCTCACAGCAATTATATAAAGGTGATTTTATTATTCATGTTTTATAAGTGGTACGACAAGACTCCAAGGGATTTAGTAACTTGCCCAGGCTCAACTGTTGGTAAATGAGAGCTGGAATTCAAACCCAGGTGTGCTGGGCCCTGCCCTGCCCAGCCACCTCCTCACATCAAGGGCGTGCTCGTGCAGAGCACCAGGGGACCCCCGCGTCTCTGCTCAGCCAGCCGGGCTTCCTAACTCCCCAGCCCAGCGGTCTCTGTGGGGAGGGGGCCGGCACCTTCCAAAGGGGCCACCCTTCCAATGTCTGGTTCGCTGCATGGGCGAGGCCAAGAGAAACACCCTGCGGCCCTCCTGGATTGAGCTCTCTGGGCTCCCGCTGTCCAGCCCGAGACGCTCCTTTCAGGATGTCTGGCTCTCACTCAAACCTGGTAGCTCGTTGACCTTCACCAAGAGAGCACAGCACAGTGGTACCTTCTAACCACACCACCTTCCACATGCCTTCCACACGAGAGTCACACACAAATAGGGTCACAGGGAGTGTTTCCCCTACAGGCAATAATATAGGACTCTCTTCTAGGGAAGGTTCTAGGTTCAGAGAGAAAGAGGAATGAGGTGGAAACCATTGAAAGCACACAGGTTAAAGAAAGAGCAGCCTGACCCGGCCTGGCTCAGCAGTGAGGCATCGGCCTAGGATCCAGGAGATCGTGGTTCGATTCCCGGTCGGGGCACATGCCCGGGTTGCGGGCTCGATCCCCCGTCAGGGGCATGCAGGAGGCAGCCGATCAATGAGTCTCTCATCACTGATGTTTCTATGTCTCTCTCTTCCTCTCCCTGAAATCAATAAAGATATATATAAATTTAAAAAAGAAAGAAAAAAAGAAAGCAGACTGGGGGGAGAGTAATAAAAATCAGCCCTTTCCTCTTTATCTGGTAAGATCCTGCTCATTTCTTAAGGCACAACACAGATTCCAACTCCTCACGGAGCTTTTTCGAATGCCTTCGTGTGGTCTGCATTTACCTATTTTTTAACCTTACAATGCTTTGTTTATACTTTCATTATTGCCCTAATTCATGCTGTCTTGTGGTATGATTAGTGCTTCACGGTCTTCTACCTCTAGCGAAGTGAAAGCTCCTTCAGAGCAAGGACTGGGCCTTATCTCAGGCAGTTCTTGAGGCACATTAGAGGTGGTGACAGTGGTGATAATATTAACAATAATGGCCACCAATGACTGCACCATGCATACCACCCTGGAGATAAGAAATATTAACCTTATTTTATAGATGTAAAAGTTAAACAATATACCCAAAATCACACAACCAATATCTGACTTCATTCCCACATCTAACTCCCAAAGGATATGTCTTTTCCCCCCAGTAACTAGTAAATTAGTGTTTTCTGAAAGAGTAAGAATAGTAAAACACCAGTTTCCCAATTTTGCTTTATCAACAGCCAGAGTCAATCAAACAGGCAGAATAGGTTTGTTGTTTTTATCGTCCAATATGGCCTGCCTAAGTAATTCCAATTTCACAGGCTCATATACCCAAGATGCATCAGTAGCTTGAACATTAAAATGTGTGTATAGTAAGAATACAAAAATAAATATAAGAATATAAGAATAGGTGGAGATGCCCAAAAGGTACAAACTGACAGATACGAAAAATAAATAAATCCTGGGGCTGTACTATACAGCATGGTGATTATAGTTAACAATACTCTACTGCATATTTGAAAGTTGCTAAGAGACTAGATCTTAAAAGTTCTCATGACCACATAAAAAAAAATTAACTATGTGTGGTGATGGATATTAACTAAACTTATGGTGATAATCATTTTACAATATATACATCTCACCAATCATCATGCTGTACACCTGAAACCAATACAATGTTATATGTCAATTAAATCTTAATAAAAAACAATAAATATGTATAATAAATATTTCTGCCACAATTTAGATGGTGCCTCTTACACTGAAGATGCTCTTTTATCTCTCAGCAAGCCAGCTGACTCACTGCTACACTGCAATGGGCAGACTCTTTGTCAACTTCTATAGATACTCTGTAGATGCTCACTTCCTATGGGGAGGGATAAAACCCGTCTGAGGATTTTCTGATATCTACATTAGTATGTATTAAGCAATGTGAATTCAGTATTGTCATTTTTTAATAGAATGAGAAGTCTTTGGGGGAAAATAATTCTTCATTCCTTGATTAATCAAGCTTTATGGCATTGTGAATAAAAATCTGCTCGCCAGAGGTTAGGGCTGTGAATATTAAGCGACTTCCATGTCAGAATACGTAGACTTCTCCTAGCTGCTGGATATAAAGACAGCCCCTGCTCCACTGAGGCAGAGACAAGTCTTATGCTAGGTGATAATGTTAATCAGACACGAGTAGACAGACAATAAGGAATATAAAACTATCATTATTGATGGTGAGGAAATGAGAAAGAAAAATAAAGATAGGGAAGTCCCACTAACACACACACACAGGCACACCCTTGGGAGAAAAGAGTTATTGTGTTCACTGTGCTGCACAGGGTCCTTGATATCTTATATAATTGACAAAATGGTGGGTTAACAACAGTATTAATCTCAATCAATATTATAAAGCTAAAAATGTTTTTGCTCATTTGATTAATCAACTTATCGAATTAGTTTGTTCTAACGAACTATCGTGGGTGATTAATTATTAACTGTGTTAGACTCCTGTGGGAGGAAACAAGGAAATACTAAAAGACAGTTCTTTCCCTCAAGCTTCTCATGGTCTCCTTCATTGCACACTTATTAAATGCTTACCCTGTGCCAGGCACTGTTCCCATATCTCTGTCCCACTAGGCCAAGAAATCCTTGAGTGTAGGAGCAGAGAATCATGTAAGAAAACCATTATGAGGCAGCATGGTCAGCACTGATCAGAAAGATGGCCCTTGGGACGCTTCCCAGAAGAGAGATTGATTCAAATTATCTTGATTAATGAGTCAACACTGTGCATTTGAGGCAACGTGGGCATGAGACTGCATGCCACTTTTAGAAAACAGTGAGAGATCCACGTGGTAGAACAGCCTGTCTTTATGAAAATAGAAGTTCGGGTAGCTGGAAAGGAGGGCAGGGGCTGTGCATAAAGGGTCTCCATGCTGTGATCTGGAACTTGGACTTTATCCCACTGGAGATGGAGAAATACTAAGGAACAATGCGCATGCACAGAAAAATATAACCAAAAGCATAAGGGAGTAAATATGAAGAACTAAGATTAAGAGTTTAACTTTCAGAGGACCTGTCTTGAAGGCTGAATAAGCAGCATTGAGAAGGTCACTTGTCAGAGACACAACAACCATTCCTAACCCTCCTTTCTCTTGCTTACATCTTACTATGAAGACAAAAATCCGGATACTGGCTTTCTAGCCTCCTTTAGAGCAAGGGTTGGCCACCTGACCCGTACCCCTGCGATCCTGACCAGTTCAGTGAATGTCTGCTGGGGCTCCCCACATACACAAACACAAAGGAATTGTACTAGCTACTTAACCAAGTTAGGGGGTTTTTTTGGTGTGTTTTTTTTTAAAGGAAAGGCTCACCAGGCAAGCTTCCTCTCATTCCCCCCTCTCCGCATTTTCGTGCCTTTGCAGAGGCCCTGTATCTTGTGAATTTTGACGCTGCAATGGCCAATTGAAGATCACGACAGAAGACTCGGGGCACTGTTTCCTAAATTGAGATCCATTTCATCAAATACATCGTTCCTGCTTGAATGTGTTTCTTCGAGCGAACAGACCATCCCTAACCCAATTGCTGTACTACAATTTATTTTCTAAGGTATGTAAGCAAAATTTTATTTTGCTGCATCATCAGGTGCAACAGAGTAAGGAGGGAAAAAGGCTAAATGACAGAGACATCGAGACTAAAGTCCTGTATGGGTTCATGTTCAGATGGCCCTACCATATAATTTAATGAAATGGGCACTGGACAGAAAGCCGGAGTCTGGTACTTACTTTGTCTTTATAATTAGATGAGCAGATTGTCTTTATAATTAAATGAGGACACTGACTGGAAGTTGGGACTTAGAACCGAGTTCATTCCCTGGGGTTGAAGACACGTTGGGCACAAAGATGCCCATAGACAAGGGCCCAGGAGACATTCAGAACTACTGTGTTCTTCTCCTGCTATATTTTATACTTCCCCTTCCATATGTTGGTATTTTGCTTCTGGGTTATAGAGGACCCATCTTTTTACTAGCCAGGGATAATACGGATTATTAGCAAGGTGAGACTTGCCAAGGGCTCAGAGGTTGGGCACCAGGAGCTAACCAGAAATCCATAAATGGGTTACAGGTCGGAGTACCAACAGCAAGTGTAACTTTTAGGTTTGTTAAATCTAATATAGCAGAACCTTGACTTTCTAAATTCAGGGCTGGTTCTAAACACAGGGAGGCTGTTTGCTTCCTACTAGGAGACGGTTGGCAAAGCTCTGGGGGAAAGGTGGCTGCTCATCTGAAGATAAGACAGGATCTGAAACGCCTGTTTCCATTTGGTAAAATTATGGCCTTAAATCTCTAAGTTTACTCACTCCTGACTGGTTTTTTCCTGCTATTCTAAGACCCAGTGCCAGGATTTGCCAAAAAGGAGAGCTACGTAAAGCAGGGATTTTTCCGCACTTGCATTTTAGTGAGGGATCCTTAAAAATAACCTTCACCCCGCCTCCCCCCAAAATAAATCCCAATGTGTATCAGACTCCTGGGGAGATATTGAGTAAGACAGAGATTAATTAAAAACAAAAACTATTACCTAACAAGCTCTAGACCAGTTCAGTTTATACACTATCTAAAAAGATCTGTAAGCATTATGTTAATCACAGTGAGTAACGAAGTCATACTAAACTAATGCCGCCCCAGATTTGTAAATCCATTTTGTAATACCTTCCTTGTATTTGTTTATTTTTTGTATGATTGCTGAGTGTTATATAGTTCTCTGCTGGGGTTTTGAATCCCTTAATGTCTCTCTTAGAGATTCTTAGTCTCACAGCTTCTGACATGACAACCGAGCTAAAAACTGGAGGAAATACAGTATCAAACCCCTGCTGGTGTGATTCTGTATGGCTTGCTCGGAATGGCAACGCTGTGTTTATCTATTTGCATTTCCACTCCAACCTGTGCAGGAATATCAGCTGATTCGTAGCTGCTCCCCTCGTTTCCTGAAAGTGAGCGCGCAGCCTCCTCTCCCCCACGCACGCGCAGGAATTGTGCTAATCACTGAACTTCAATCTGTCTGGGAAACAGGTATTTCTTTGATTAGATGATTTGAGAGCAGGTGTAAAGTTTTCTATTAATAAAACAAGTGACAAATCGATACAGGATTTTATTTAGTACTAATGTATTTTTAATAAGTTTATTTTGACAAGTATAAAGTTACGCTATCATCACCGATTCTGATCACATGGATCACCAAATGAGATGCTGGAATGGGGAATGCATGATTAGCTCACTGTCCTATTTCAAGGGCCTGAATTTTGATAATCAGAATATAATAATTTAAGTGCCTTGTAATGTCAATGCCTGATCCACAAATATAATATGTACCTGAAAATACATCCTATACTGATTACAGGATTAAATCTCCATAAACTAGTAGCTTCTATCTGCTGGAAAAGAATCCAACAGAAGAAGCACTAAGGATTAAGAAGCACAAATTGGTTGTTACAGAATAGTCGTGGCATATAAAGTACAGCACAGGGAATATAGTCAATAATATTGTAATAACTATGTATGGTGTCAGATGGGTATGAGATTTATCTGGATGATCACTTAGTAAGCTATGTAATGTCTAATCACTGGGGTATACACCTAAAACTAATATATTGTATGTCAACTGCAATTAAAAACTAAAAATGATTTTAAAACAAGAAGCACTAAAATATATAATTTCTAAATTTTTATGGGAATGTACCACTTTCATAGTATCAGCTATAAGTATACAGAAAGGAATGCAAATCACACACAGGATGCTCTTCCGGGGAATGGGCTGCTAGCAACTTTGTCCCAATAGGCAATTTGTTCCACTCCACTATGTCTACCTATTTAGTTCATGTTTTTCTTGCTATTGAAAAACTTTTCAAAAATGTTTCCTTATCTGAGAGTAATGGTCTGACCTCCAAATAGCTTAGATTCCACAAAATGCAAGTCATTTGAGCAAAACAACAATTGTTGAGAATGCTACCTGGGCAGGTAACTCAACAACTTAACCTCAGCAGTGCTCAGGAGTGAAGGCTTTCTCATCATAAATGAATTTTTTCAACTGCTACGTTCAGTTTGACACAAAGATAGTTCCTGTGACAACAAGCTTATTAGTGTGTGTTTAATATGAGGTAAAGGTACAAAACCACAGAAGTCATTTTCTTGAAAGTAATTGCAGAACGAGGCATTATCTGTTATCAAAGCATATGAAATGTGTTGAAAAACTTACAAGGAAAACTGATGCTGTGAGAAATTTTAGGTACATTTCATATTGACAACCCAAAATATAAGAAAAATGCCTGGTGCATATTTTTGGAGAATGTTCATGCAAGATAACAGACTTTGAATATAAACAAGAACCTAGAAAACATTTTGAATTACTTAAAAGGATATCTGTTCTTTTAAAAATGTATGAATTTGTGAAGTAACTACCTGGAAATACCTGAGGGGGGATAGTTATTGAGCTGGGCTACAAAACTATGCATTTCTCCAAAGACCCTTCACTTTTACTGACAAAAAATACAAAATGGAAAATGCAATATCCTGCATGGAATCTAACTCAATCACAGAACATTATGCATTATTTAACATATATTTTAGTGTTTCTTTTGTTGGATATTTTCCGCCAGCAGATAGAAGCTCAGCAAAGAGATAATAACAGTATCTAATATTTGGTGAATTCTTGGTATACACCAATAATCTATTCTAAGGATTAATGTTTTGTATTAATTCATGGAATACTTACAGTTGGAACTAATATTTTTCATCTGACTTTGTGACAATGTGGACACTTTTAAGTATGCCTTTCATGGTAGTGTCTGTCGAACAAGTGACTATCTGCTTCATTTGATTGTAATGTTTTCTCCAAAGCTAAAAAGTTCCTGGAAGACAGGACCAGTTTTAACTTATTTTTACTTTCCTGGAGCCTAGAACAGTGCTAGGCACACTGTAGGTATCTCAGTTGCTTTGAGCTGGAGTCCATTAAACGCTAATGCTTAAAAAGAATTTTCCTCACCTTAGGATGCAGTCTAATGACCTTGGGAGAGTCTCAGGTGTGAGGCAATATTAGTGCAAGGCTGCCCGCTCAAGTAGTTAATAGGAGGAAACAGGACTCAGCTCCTTCCCTGAGAAGGTTCAATAGTGGCATCTTTAGTAGGACGACAACCAGTTTCCAAGTACAGTAGTAAATGACCTCCCTTCCTGCCCTGGCAAAAAGTAAATGGAATTAAGACAAGTCATAATTGCACAATTCTACGTGGCACTCCCAGGCCCTGCTGCGGCTCATTGCTAAGTAGGTACCTCCAGGCACCTCCATCTACCTGCCCAGCCTCACTTTTCCCTGTTGTAATTAATGAAGGTGACAGAGGGCCCCTCATGAACTGAGAAATGACTGAACCAAAGGCAGTGATGGCTGGATTACATTTACTTAGTGAATCTTTAGGACACACACACCAAATACTTAGTTTCTGCAAAACAGCCTTTCTTGCTCAGTGAGAAGAGAGCCCCTCTTTCTGAGCTGGCGGGCACCCCGCGAGCTCCTGTCCTAGCAGCTGTAGGCCCACGTGAGCCCTACAGATACCAGCCCAGGTTCAGTTTTAGCTGCGGTGACCTTGAGCCTCTTTCCAAAAGCTTGCCAGGGGTAGGGCAGGGGGCTCCCTCCATTCTCCTGGTGAAGCCATAAGCAGCTCGGGAGCTGCAGCTCGAGGTGGACAGCCCAGGGAGGGGAGCCGTGTGAAGGAAGGGGGGGAAGGCCACGGCGCGTAAGGAATAGGATGGAGGCGGCCCAAGGTTTCCAGCTCCCACGGCTGACTGCGGGGTCGCTCACCTGTCCACGCATCAGTTTCCTCGTCGAGGCATATTTACCATCATAACACTCACCTTGCCTACTTCAAAATGTTATTAGAAATCAGATACAGGAAAGAACTCCCAAAACATATTTTGGAGATATAAGGGCTCATCATTTCCTCAATACTGCTAGAGAAGTATTGAAGAGCTATCTCCCAGCCTCCTTGGGGATCTCAGACAAGTCACTGGACTCAGCTTGTCTGCAAAATGGGCATAACTCCATCTCGCTGGATTAGTGTGAGACATGAAAGTACAAATGTGCTCTAGCTGGTTTGGCTCAGTGGTTAGAGCATCGGGCCCATGGACGGAAGGATCCTGGGTTGGATTCCAGCCAAGGGCATGTACCTCGGTGGCAGGCTCAGTCCCTGGCCCTGGTCAGATGCGTGCGGGAGGCAACTAATTGATGTGTCTCTCTCACATCGATGTTTCTCTCTCTCTTTCCCTCCACTCTCTCTGAAAAACAATGGAAGAAATATCCTCTGATGAGGATTAAATATATATGAATGTTCTCTGCAAAATCCAAGGCCAGCAAAAAATGTACATTAATTATTTAAATGTTTCTCCTAAGAAAATACCCCAGGTTATGGCTGAGGCATATTGAAAGAGCCAGAAATCTGCCATACAGAACAGCAGAATCAATACCCCTGTCTCCCTGACCCCCCTGGCCACATATTTGGTCCTTCCCCTACTCCCATTCATTCTCCCTTTAATTACAGTGTTGAACTCAAAGTTTTGCCATTTCTTGCTCCCTCTTTTTTCCTTAGGCTGTTCGCTTCCTAACAGACTCTCCAAACCTCATACCGTAGAATCAGAAAGACAAGCTGTCCTCCAGGGGACCAGCTCTGTGCCCGGTTTGCCGGGCCCGGCTCAGTCTGCTCTGGGTGTGTTTTCTCAGAGGTGGCTGAGGCATCATTAAGTCCCTGGTTCCTTTGGAGATTAGGGTTGCAAGGTTCACATGGGGTGCATTCAGCTCACACATTCCTTCAATCTCTGTGAAAATTAAAATGCAGCAGGTATTGTTTCTGCAAATCTCTATGCAAATACTTTCTGCCCGTGCTGACCAAGGAAATCAAGTCCATTAGAGCAGCTAGTGCTCATCCTGCCTTCCAAGAAGAGAAGACTCATAAATATTAGTCTGCTGGAACTGCAAGCAAATTGTTTTTAAATGCATTCTCTCTGGCTTTTAAGTCTCTTTGGCTTTTTAATATGAGCCAATTAATATGCTCTTTGACATCAGAAAAGTGAAAACAAGTCACTAAGAAAGGAGTAGATGAAAATTTGAATAGAACCAAATAATCCAAACCTTATCAGAAAATGCTGGTCCATCCCACTGTATTTCTCCCCGTTATCCAACATCCCCCAAACCATATGCTCAAAAATACCAAAATGAGAAAAAGTCATTCGCTTAGACATATAGCATTAATCTCATAATGCATGAACATTAAAACATTAATTTATATCTAATGAAATCCCCGGTGCCTTATGGGGAGGCAGCATGGCACAGCTGTTGAGACCTTAGTCTAATAGATCTGGGTTTGAATCCTGCCTCTGCCCTGTGTTACTCTAGTGACCTTGATTAAAACCTTTTAATATTTCTGAGGTAATGGTATTTGATTAGGGGCATTCAAAGGCAAAAAAATTATTTTGCTATATAATCCATTCTGTGGGTTGCCTGGCAACAATTCAGAAAATTCATCCTTAAGATTCTGTTCTTTTAGAACCACTTCCAGTAACAAAATCTGAATTTGGGTCAGAAAAGCAGAATCAGTAGGAGATAGATGATGATAGATAGATGATGATAGATAGATAGATAGATAGATAGATAGATAGATAGATAGATAGATAAATAGATAGTTAGATGGTAGCTAGCTAGGTAGCTAAATAATTTGTTACAGAAAATTGGCTTATAGCCATGGGGGTAACTAAGCAATCCCAACATCCGCAGGCTGGGCAGTCAGGAAGGATTGTGAGCAGAATGAAACTCCATGGGCACAGGCCAAGGCTGTTATCCGCAGACAGAATTCCTTCTCTCTGTAAAAGAAACCTCAGCCCTGATTTTCAGCCTTCCAACTCCCTCAGTCAGGCCCGCCCATGTTATCCAGGGCAATCCTCCTTACTGAAGCTAAAGTGATTAGAGAGACTAGTTATATATGCAAAACACCTTTGCAGCAAGACCTAGAGTAGTGTTTGATTGAAGAACTAGTCCAGTGTAGGAGGGACTGTAGTCTAGTCAACGCATGAAAACATAATCGTAAATATTTTAAAAATCCAATGCTAGGTATAAACCTTAAAAAAATAGCATAACCTCTGTGTTGAAAACAGCAAAATTATTAGGAGAGATATGTTGAAGAACTAATGGAAGGTTACCATGTTCATAAGTTAAAAGGCTCAATATTGTAGAGCTAACAATATTCCCAAATTTAACAACAGGTGAATACAATTCTAATGAGATCCTTAGCAGATTTTGCACCGACGTTGAAACTGACAAATGAATTGTAATATTTATGTGGAAGTGCAAAAGGCTAACAATCACCTAAACTATCCTGAACAAGGAGAAGGCTGGATACATGCCAGATGTCAAGACTTATTATAAAGCTATATTCATTAAGACAGTACAGATTGTCAGAAACTAAAGCATACATGTGAGGTCATTTGAGTTATGACAAAGGGGCTACTCATTGCAATGCAGTGGGGGAAATGATAGACTTTTCTACAAGTGGGTCTAGGTCATTTGGATAAGGCATGAGTAAAATGTAAATCTTTGTTCTTACCTCATATCATACACATGTAAAAATCTGTCCTAGATGGACTATAGATCTAAATGTAAGAGGTAAAATAAAGCTTTTCGAAATATGAGAATATCTTCATGACCTTGAAGTAGGCAAAAATTTCATAAATAGGACCAATAACCTATAACTATAAAGATATGTATGTAATTTTTAATTTATATATTACCATCAAGAATTTACATTCATCAAAGGACATCATTAAGAACAGAATAGAGTACAGAAATAGACTCATATGCATGTAGTCAAATTGATTTTGGAAAATATTCTGCATTCCTTTCAATTAGAAAAGGAAAATATTTTCAATAAATGGTAGTAAAATCATTAAATAAACATATGGGGAAAAAATGATCCTTGACTCCTACCTCACACCTTATTTTTTAAAAATCTCAGGATGTATCATAGACCTAAATGTAAAACTAAAACTAAGGGCTGATAATAGTCTAGTTCTAGATCTGAATGCTGATTACAGGGCTGTACATGTTGTACACTGTACTTTCTTGTATGTGTACTATACTTCTATAAAAAATACTATCTATGTGTGTGTATGCATAGACAGATGCTCGATAGATGATAGATAGATGGTAGATAGATGGTAGATAGATGATAGATAGATGATAGATGATAGATAGATGATAGATAGATAGATGATAGATAGATAGATGATAGATAGATAGATAGATAGATAGATAGATAGATAGATAGATAGATAGATGATAGATGATAGATAGATAGATAATGATAGATATAGATAAATAGATAGATGATAGACGATAGATAGATAGATAGATAGGTAGATAGATAGATAGATAGATAGATAGATAGATAGATAGATAGATAGATAGATAGATAGATAGATAGATGATAGATAGAGATGACAGATAGATAGATAGATAGATAGATGATAGATAGATAGATAGATAGATAGATAGATAGATAGATAGATAGATAGATAGATAGATGATAGATAGATGATAGATGATAGATAGATAGATAGATAGATAGATAGATAGATAGATAGATAGATAGATAGATAGATAGATAGATAGATGATAGATAGTCAGGTAGATAGGTAGGTAGACATAGATTTTGTTTTTTACCTCAAGCCCTAACCCATGTGCCATTTTTACAACCTCTACTCCATTCCTTAGTTCTATAAGGCTAGAAGTAATCTCCCCTACCTTTAACTTCAGTAGTATGTATTTGTGTCATAGTCTGTTCAGACTATGAACAGACTTTTTTTGCTGCTTCCAACAAAAATACCACAGTTCTGGAAGTTGCAAGTTCAGGACCAGGGTGCAGCACGGTCAGGTTCTAGTGAAGGCCCTCTTCTGACTTTGAGGCTGTTGACTTCTGTGTTCTCATATGGCAGAAGGGTCAAGGAAGTTCTCTGGGGCCTCTTTATAAAGTCACTAATCCCACTCATGAGGTCCTCACCCTTATGACCTAATCACCTCCCAAAGGACCCACACCTTATGCTATCACTTGGGCGTTAGGTTTTCAAAATATGAAATTTAGGTGAGAACAAACATTTGATTTATAGTCATTTGTCACTCCTTTGGGGCACATCTTACTTCCCTCCCTGTAATAATATTACCAGGATACACATTTTATTTCCTCTACTAGACTATAAATATATCCATCAAAGAGTCTACCAGTGTTTTAGCCATAGTAAGTGATCGGTAATTACATGTTGAAGGAGTGCATAAAACCATGATTTAGTTTTAAAACAAGCCTAAAACCTCAGGGTTTTTTTAAGTAGTCATTAGAGCAATGAAACATTTACGATTAAATGGATTGCTGACAATGCACTGTATGAACTAGTTTCAGGCATAAATTCTATTTCTAAAATGTTTATACATAGAACATATACATTTCAACAAAGCAAGATGCTGATATAATCTCTTAACAATTGATTATCAATGGATTTTATTTTCTAAATTAAAATGTGTATTTGAACATGAAGCTGTGGTCCTCTGGTGCGTAAGAGAGAGAGGCACTATAGTCTAGTGCTTGATACATTTACTAGGTCCCTGGACTCCTGCAGCAAGTCCACATTCAATTGTGATTATCTGTTTACCTCCCACTTTCCTCATTAGACTTGGAGTTCCCCTTCAGGACAGGGACCACATTTTATCCAATGTGGGACAATCTTTGCATGGCCAATACCAATTTCACAAATTATATATCAACCCAGATTTTTGATGAATAAATAAATAAAATTAATGGAATAACTTGAAATGAGAAGATCTTTATTCCAAGCCCAGCCCTGCTTCGGCAGTCTACAGGCTGATAAAGTCAGAAGATGCTTCTTTTCCTTCCTTCCGCATCCCTCCCTTTCTAATGACAACATTAGCAACAATACTGCTACGTAAATTATAGACAATTTCTTTGTTTAACCCTCTTCTTATATATCTAATTTCTATTCTGTCACACAGTAGATTACACATTGTAGTGTCATAGAACAGGAGTGCCATTTCTTTGGGGAAAACTTCTGTCTTTGGACTCTTCTACGTGGTAAGTTTAAGGCTAAATACCCATGATTATCCAGGGTTAATAGGCCCGGTAAGCATCATGCCCATTAACCCTGCCCTTTGATTGCAAATCTCCCTAAATATTTCAGGGTTGCAAATATACTTTCTTTCAAAGGCAATTTCAGTTAACTGATAGGGCTGTCGTGGGTCCTGTATTGACAATGATTCTGAGGTTACCTTCAGGCTCAGCAGGACAGAATAATCGATTAGTAAGGGAGGGCGGACAAGGGGTATGCACACTACATACAGGGTGGGGAAAAGTAGACCTACAGTTGTTTGTATGGCAAATAATACAATAATTAATAAATAATCATGCAAGAATAAACTCTGTGTTCAAGTACTCACAAATGTAAACCTACTTTCGCCCCACCCTGTATTGGCCATCCCTTTTCCATGGACTTTAATTATTTAATGCTAAAGTGAAAATTGAAATAGCCATTCATTTACTCCTTAGTTCTTCCACGTAACTCAAGATACATTTATTGGGCTGAGTAGGCCCCTAATAGCCAATATGATTAGAGAACTCGCTAAGTCCTCTGGACCAGTGATTTTCACCCTTTTTCATCTCATGGCACACGTAAACTAATTACTAAACTTCTGCAGCACCAAAAACTAGATAGGTATAACTTCAGTTCATTCACACAGGATGGCTGTCGTTGTGTTGGCTCTTGTCACTGTTTTATTTGACAATCTAAGGGAAAAGACGTCAGTGCCCCTGACTAAATAGTCAGGTTTTGCCTGTTTTACCAAATTTTGTGACACACCAGTGTGCCACAGCATACAGGTTGAAAATCACTGCTCTAGGCCAATATTTACTCATAGGGCCTTTTTTCATAATCTGTGCAATCATTTTAACAGTGTTGATTAGTGACATTTCATAGTGCATGTCTTTGTTAAAAATACTATTCTTTTAAACATTACAATATTTCATTCATCTTATACAACATTCCTATTGATTGCAGAGACAGATGTTCCCGGGACCCATTTTACAAATAAGCAAAAACGAGTCATAATGGAGCTTGATATAGAAAACAGAGAACTGAATCTGGGTTTTTCTAACCACAGAATGTTAGATAAGAAAACTGTCCTGGTAATTCATTCTCATTTTTTCCTACAATATTCTGCTTTTGTGACTTTCCAAGAGAATCCCCTTTCAGGAACTTGAGCTCCTTCGCTGTGTGCTTAGACTTTGCTTAGTTAGGAAAGACCAGCATTGAAACACTGGCAGGGAGTGAATTCAGATGACACTGAGGAGCCGGCACTGGTATCCTAACCGTCTTCTAGAAGTGCAGAGTTGAAGTAGTTGTGTTTTCTCCTTTCCTCCTTTTCAAGTTGTTTGCTGTTTATGTGTATAGTATACACCGATAACCTTTGCTGCTGATCACCCTACGTATCTCTCAACTTGGAGGAAAGAGGGGTGTGTGTGTGTGTGTGTGTGTGTGTGTGTGTGTGAGAGAGAGAGAGAGAGAGAGAGAGAGAGAGAGAGAGAGAGAGAGAGAGAGAGAGAGAGAGAGAGAAAGAGAGAGAGATTGAGAGAGAGTCCCCAATACAAAGTAAAGGGGAGAAAACACAAATCCCACAAGAACATAGCTCGTGGTTCTGTTCTTTCTTCTTTGCATGGCAGCCACAGGGAATGACCAGAGAGTACAAGTTTTTTATTTCCTGCAGCTCTTAGTCAGAAGACATGCCATGGAGATGGAGGAGCAAAGCCTAAGATTTGGGTAATATATTTAGAAAACCTAGTACATTTTACCAGCTAAGAGTTGGTTACTGCTCCCTGAAACCAAATTTATTTTCATTTTCTAATTATATTTTTCATGGACCTGCTGTAGGCGGCGGGAACGGCACCGGCTGTTAGACAGGTCGGGTCACACTGGACCTGGGATCAGCAACCTCGGTACTTGGGTTCCGGTTAGGAAAGAATTCAGAGCCCCAAACTCTAAGGGGACATTTATTTATAAAATCACAGAGGTGCAAGAAGCAATTCTTAGAAGAAATGGGCTTAGGAAACAGGTTATAGAGGCAAAGGAAGGGCCCTTGGAGCTTAGAAGTGAGGAAGGTAATGGTAACGTGCTGGGGGGGGGTGTGGGGGGGTAGGGAAAGGGAAAGGCTGGGTCCTTGTCCTGAGAGTATGAAGGGAGGAGATTTCAGGGGAGGTCCCAGGGGAAGATCTCAAAAGAATATTCAGCAGTTTTTCAGGTGTGTCCGTTCAGGGTTGTGGTCTCCACTAATCGATTGGTAGGCACCAGGGTGGGGTCATTATCCAATGTAGCTGGTCCTGGGGTCAGCGGTGGCTGGTTTTGTTGCTTTTCTGGGCCTGGAGCTGAAGTACAACTGGGGCCTAGATGTTATCTCTAGGGAGGAAAGGTCAGGGGGTCCAAACTGCTTGACCAGTGATATGCTGAGGGAGGAGAGGCCACCCTGGAGGAGAGGCCACCCTGGGGGCGAGGTCCCACCCTTGAATTGTCCGTTGCTATCACCTGGGGCTTCCCACCCTCATGACCTTCTGTACCTGGCCCTTCATCCTTGCTCTACTCATGTCTGTCTAACTGCCTACCACAGGACTTCCCACGAAAATAAAAAAGACAAGAAATATATTTCCTGGGGCCATGTCAGGCTCTCAGGAGTGAATATTTAGATAAGGTAAGGCTAGTCCCACATCCTTAGGATCAAATGACACCTCTGCTCTGATCTAAATGTTACCAATTTTGACTTGTGAATTTCAAGTTTCTGAATGTTTTTAGATCTTGTTTTCAAATTCACCCCTTTCAGTCAAATATATTTCCTCCAAGTTGAGATTTTAAAAATATTGCCCAATTATGTCCTAGTAAAACAGTATCCCCCAAGTGTTTCTTAAATAATTGGTTAACTCTTGAAATTATTGCTCTATCAAACACTTGTGAGTGTAATGAATTCATTTTCTTGAGATATCACACATACAAATGAGAATACAGAGATCTGTTTTGTGGCAGGGGCACCACGTTTAGCACAGCAGTCTATTACACCACACGCACATCACTCATTAACACTATGGACAGCATGTGCATAACGCCCCACTCATTCATGGAAAATTAAAACCCCCTGCGTATAAATAAATCACACCCCCAGCTAGAGAAAGGCACTGATTTTTATCTTTAAATTTGTATTTTGCCCTGGCCAGGTAGCTGAGTTGGGACAACGTGGTCCCAACATGCAAAGGTTGTGGGTTCAATCCTTGGTCAGGGCATATACAAGAATCAACCAATGAATGCTTAAGTGGAACAATAAATCTGTCTCTCTTCTCTCTCTCGAAAAGGGATCCACATACTAAACCTGACAAGCTCAAGGGAGGCCTGTGTGGTGGCCCTACAAACTCAGAGACCTAAAGTAACCACGTAGGATGGTCTGAGAGTAAAACTTTTTTAATTCTCACCCAAGGATATTTTTCCTATTGCTTTTCAGAGAGAGTGGAAGGGAGAGAGAAGGAGAGAAACATCGATGTGAGAGAGACACATCGATTGGTTGCCTCCACACGTGCCTGGACTGGGAGGGGATGGAGCCTGCAACTGAGGTAGGTGCTCGTGGCCGGAATCCAACCACGCACCCATCAGTCCCCCGGCCAGCACTCTATCCACTGATCCAAACTGTCTAGGGCTGAAATTAAAACTTGTTAACTAAAAGCAGTTTCTGGTGGGTAGTCAAGTCCTAGGCTAAAATCTTCCTGAGCCAAGGTCAACTTTCATCTAAATTGAGTCTGCCTATTGTCTTTTTGCATCTATGATAACATACCTTTGGAATATCAGGGTAACTTCCCTTTTTCTGGACCCCTCAGGGCACAACCAGTGCACCAGGCAGGCTGAGACCACAAATCCTCTCATTGTTATTGTTACTGTTGTTGAATTAATTGTTGACCGTTAACTACCCAGTACCCACCTATTTAAAAGAAGCCTGTATCTCTCCTTTTATTTTTTATTCAACACCAGAGGTCCCCTCCCTTTGCTTTCTCCCGCCTCCCTAATCTATCATCAGTGGATTTCATATAACCCACTTATGTCTCTCTTTTGATTGTAATGTATAAAATAAGGTGAAAACTGCCATTCTCTGGAGCATTATCTCAATCTGTTGAGATTTCGCGTCCCAGCAATTGTCATCAGTTTAACTCAAATAAACTCATAAAAATTCTGTACAGGTTTGAATGTTTCTTACATTGGCACTCTAAAATCAATCGATAAATAAATAATTTTAAAGTAGTATTTTAGCACTTGTCTAATAAACACAATTGGACTATTCTACAGTATCTTTTATTGTAGCAGAGATTTGGCTATTCTGGGAACAAAGTCCATGTCCTCAAGACTGTCTTCTTCCAGCCCCACAGAGTAGAGCTGTTATTGTTATAGTACAGTAAAAACTAGGAAATTTCCAGGACAAGTGAAATAGGGAAACTGGGACAGATAAATAGCAGTTTGCAGCCACCTAGAAAATCCTATCTTCCCTAAACCAAGGACACTTGAGAGTAAATGGCTTGCACTTCTCCCCAGTCAGAGGGTAGAGAGCTTAAATTAACCTATTCAGGGAGACAGGTAACAGAAATCCAACTAGTGCCATTTGCCAACCACACCAAGGACAGATGAAATTAAGAGAATAAATCTCATTTTGGTAATATCGGCATAAAGCTGATGAATATTCTATTGATTCTCCCCCAAAGACCTCCCCTAAACTCCCAGCCTTTAAAACCCCTGAAAATAAACATCCTAGTGTGCTACCCCCCCAAAGGGGAGCTTGCCAGCGCCATCTCCTTGCCCTTCTTCCCTCCTAGGGGACCCCATGAGACTTGCAACCTGGGGAGCAATATGCAGCAGCAGTTCCTCTGGGGCTAACCCCCTGAACCTGTCCCCAAGGTCCCCTTTTCCCCCTTTTCTCTGCCTTCTCAGTGAGCCAAAGCAGCCCGGCCTGGGCTCTCCCGTTGCTTCTATTCCCTTCCTTGTTTCACTGTCCTAAGTATATTTTTGCTGTGGTCAATAAATTCTTGCTTTCTTTTCGACACTTTGTCTCTTGATTGAAATCTCCCTCCAGAAGACAACTGAGGCCTCCCCGTCTCCCCAGTAACATCATCCTTCACTCAGTCACCAGCTTTTCATGCCAGAAGACTCATGGTGACAGTGGACACGTTTTGCAGGCTGATAGTAATGCATGTGTACATCTTATTAATAGGGAAACGTTTTGGCTAGGTTCAGGCAGAAAGTCCTCTTGAACTCAAAACGACACCCTTACCAGTTTCTTTCTTCCCGAAATGGTCAATAATCTACCCTCAGTCTCTGTGTTCTGATTCTGTCGGCTGGAAATGGGATAATGGTAAGACCTGTCTCACCAGGCCGTTGGGAGAATTAAATAAAATAAAACACATGCAGTGCTTGCCACTAGACCTGCCACAGCCGGAGAGAAGCTAGAAAAGAAAGCCGAAATGATCCACCAATTAATTGAAGCCATTTAAATCATGATAATGAGCCCCTACTATGTGTCAGTCACTCTAGGGGATGCTTTTCTTATCTTATCCCAAGCAATCCTCCCAGTTCTGATAAGCAGTAATCATTATCCTCACTGTACACATAAACAATGGTACAGTTTATAGGGATCTGACTCCGAGGGGTTAAGCAGCTCTCTCCAGGTCACACAGATTTTGGCACAAGGATTCTATGTGAGTGAGCTCCATGCTCTTTCTCTGACCAAGAAAAGCTGAAGAACAAATGAAGAAGGGGAACTGTTCGTCCTAGAAAAACATCCAAATGGCCATAAATTGCATGATGTCTTTTATGTAGCTTCTAGGAGAATGTTTCAGATAATAGTTTTGTAAAACTGGAAATGTTTTTTAACGGCATCATCCAGTATCATTAGATTCAGTGATAGAAATGAGAATATTAAGCATCTTTAGCATAAAATTAATGAGTGTCAGAGTAACTTTGGAACCTTGCAAGCTATCTCAGCTCAACCTTGCCCTGCCTCACACATGGGAGGAAAGATACCCAGTCAAATTCTTCTATTTGTTTGTCAAAATTTCCTGGTAAACCTGGCAGGATGGCTAAGCTAGTTTTTTAAAAAAGGAAAGAAAGAAAGGATTGGTTTGAAATACAAACTACAAAAGGACAAAGATGCTTTTATCAGCATTTATACAGAGATTTTTTAAATGTTTACTTGTAATATGATTAGTGTTTGAAAGATTTATCTAGTATAAAAATAGTTTCAAAGTTGTAAAAAAATGTTTAAATAAATAAGAGGCTCTGAGAACCATCCAGCATTTACAACATTGTTAAGTACTGATTGAAGTGTCATTTTAGTAATGCTTCTAAAATTTCCTGCATAAACTAGTGCCCTTATATGTCTACATAAACACTTTCTCCATTGCAAACAGTATGTATTCTTGGCTCTTAACAAAGATGAATACCTCGAGCAAGGGATTAACATTAGCATTTATTCAACAAATGGTAAAAATTCACTATGACTATCTCCCTTAATAGATCCTTCCATAATCTACTTTACTGTTGGACCCAAGAAAATAGTGTAAGAATTTCCATGGGCTGGGGCGTGGGGGGGAGGGGGTGTTGGAGAGGCAGAGAGATTTCTTCATACATGCATGACTACCCTTTCTGCATGTATGATTTAATAGAAAATAGTTTTAAAACCTTAATAGTTTAAATATATATATATATATATATAACATATATAACTATATATATAGAGGACATTCATATTTTATGTTTTTCTCAAACTCAATGCAGCCACAGTCTTTGTATGTTTTTGTATTTGTTAGCCCTCAGAATACCTAAGATTCTCAAATGCTGGCATTCTGAAACATCACCATTAGGATAGTTGTTACATATTTAATTTCATGCTCCACTCAGCATAAAGCAGTTGTGGGACTACAGACCAAAGCAAATTAAGTGGCTTCTTAGATAATTTCCTGCTTAATTGAAAGCAGGTAGCTTTTTAAAAGTAATACTTGGCTTTGTTTCAAATGATTGTAAGGTTATTTCTTTTTTAAAATGCATGGCTGTAGGATAACTTTCTACTTAGTCCAAGCCCAGTGGGTCAGGAGTCTCCCACTGAGTCTAAGGGACATGAGTGTGAACTAGTGCTGGTAGCAAATGGGTAAGAGCAGGCCATGGAGGTGAGTGGAGGTGGGGACATGGGGCAAAGTGGGAAACATGTATATAGTTTATTAACATATATATTATATATTTGTGCATATTTGATGTATACACACACACATACACATATGTATATCTACATATATATTTATTTTCATTAACACAGACAATAGATTACATTTCTATCACTCTGCATTACTCTTAGCATTGGTCTAATGTTAGCACGTGGTCTATTATGAGACTGGTGGCCTCAGTTTACATCTGATAGGCTTTCCTCATTATAGGTGTAAAACTGACCTTTGGCTGTGATACACTCTCACTTCTGGAGATCTACTGAATGTGAACATACTAATAAGGAGACATGAAAGGAATTTGGTTTGGCATAAATGCCTCTAAAATGGGTGGACTATGAACTTCTGCTTTGTCAGGAGTCAATATTCAGAATTTTTTCAAGTAAATTAAACCTGCTAAAAAGCTTTTAAATTACAGAAAAGAGAGAATGCTTCTTTGTTGCCTAGAATTAATAGAAAAACAGAGAAAGAGAGACAGAAAGTGAGACAGAGAGATAGGGCAAAAGGTATTTTTCAGAACCAAAAGTTTTAAAACACTACAGGAGAAATATATAGAGTTTTTAAACTCATCAATTACTGCGGTGATTCATGCAACTGATAACAGTGAGCTTGGGTGCCCTCGAGCTATGTAATAAATGCTAAGAGATGCACTTTCGGTATTTACTGAAATCCTAACTTGCCTGCAGTCTTTTTAGGCCCCTGATTCTATGTCTATTCTACCTTGCATCACTGCTGTCAATCAGGCTCCGCTCAAAACCGCTAGCGCTGCGGTTACAATGCAAAGATGAACAAATCAAAATTTCTTTTTCAATAATTGTAACCACCCTGTAGTACTGAATGCTTAGTTTCCCATTTTTGTGGCATTCCCAGGAGTGTTGTTCTAGTCATTTTTAAAAAGGTCACGGGAAGGAAGGAAAGGAGGGAGGAAGAAAGGGAGGGAGGGAGGGAGGAGAGAGAGGAGGGAGGACCGCCAGCAGGAGGGCCAGGAGCGAGCCTGGCAGCCCTTAGAGATGTTCGCCAGCTAGTCCAGTTCTCCACCTTCACGGCGTAAGGGGGCTATACTTCCTGACCTGCTTGAAGCTGGGCGTGGGACTGTGACCAGCTTTGACCCTTAGAAGATGAGCTCAGTCCATGTCCAGCATGTCACTTCCAAGCAGAGGCCTTCAGAGCCCATCGAGGCTATGCCTTGCTCCCTGCCTTCCTGTGACAGCGACAGACAGCTCTCTAGATGGCAGAGGCGCCGGCGGCCTTACTCAGATCCAAAAAGAGAAGACATGGGCAGTGTCTTTAGCCAACCCACGATGGGCATGTAGCAGAAGCAAGAAATACACCTTTTGTTTCTTTAAGCAACTAAGATTTTACCTCAGCAGAAACTAAGCCATTGGACTAATCTAGTGAGCGATGGGAGAGAAAGAACTCGAGTTGTAGCAGCAGTCACCATAAAGTTGAAAGGAAGAAACAAAAATTAAAAAAAAGAAAAGAAAGAAGAATAGAGATTGTATGAGAGGATATGAATCTCTAAAAAGAATGTGAAACTGAAAATGCAAATACAGGCAATGACTGACCTAAGTACTAAGGATGATACTAGCAGAATTCCATCGGGTTCCCCATAAGGTATAAGGATTGTCCTAGAAGACATGAGCTTTGAAATTGGGGAGGATATTTACCTCCTTGCTAACACACTTTGATGTTCTTCCAACACGACTTACCTTAGTGCTCAGTATTATTTTTCAGGGATTCCTGAAGGAAAAAATCAATGGGAATTAGCTGCTGCTTGAATGTGTGATAGAAAAGAAAAGATTAAAAGGTGATGTCAGAATTTCTGGATTGAGTATCTAAATTAACGCTGGTGATGTTTAATGAGATGGAGAACACAGATGAGAGGGGAATTTTGACGTGTTGAGATTGAAGAGCCTGTGACAAATCCAAACAAAGACATCCAGTGATAATTAGAGAGCCAGTACGTTAGTCTGGAGCTTAAGGGATAGATTTAAACTGAAGACGCAGATTTGGAATCTTTCCCCTTTTTCATAGAGCTTTTAATTGAATAAGAGGATTCAGGGTCAGTATATATGGAAAGAAGAGGGCAGTGCCTCAGGTTATACCAACATTTAAGGAGCAGGGAGAGGGGCTCTCAAAAGAGAATGAGAAACTAGAGAGAAGTAGGAAGAATTTTATTTAATGAAATTTCTACGCCCTTAACCTCTAAATTTTTTTCACAGTCCTTTAATTCCTACTTATGAGAGGTGAAAGCTGTTTTCACCTCTCCTTTGCACTCTCAATAGTCTTTCTTATTGGCTTACATCACTACCCTATCATACCATCTGCCTTGGATCAATTTAAAAAATCCACATTTCTATTTTTACAACTGTATCTCCCCCAGAATTATTTCCCTGGCTTGTTATTGGCTCTAAGCTTAAGAGGCTTCCAGAGTAAGCCCTTTGTCTCAAATACCCAACCCAAGTATTAACTTCCATAACCACTATATAAGTGCTATACTGAGCATGACCATGAGAAGAAAGAACTCATAAACATATGTGTTAGTCTTGCTCTGTGGTGTGTCTTTTACATATAGCACATTTTCTCTTGAAAACACCATGAATTAATTTTTCTCGACCTTTAAAAAGCTGAGAAGCTTGCTCAAGATCTCATTATAGTACAGATATTCTGCTTCCAAAAGCCCTGCCCATGTCACCAGGCTCAGCTGCCTTCCAAAGAACAAGAAGGTGTTGTTCCCTCCCTCAAAGTATTTTCACTGTTGGGCAAGAGAAATATACTTATGATAAAATCATTGGAATAGTGGTTTCGAACCTAACAGCAATAGAAACTGGGACCCCTTCAGATCTGCAGTGTTAAATAGGTAGGCGTAGCTAAGTGGTTCTCAATTCTGCCTGCACTTTTTAAGAATCAGCTATGGTGCTTTCAGAAAACACTGGGTCTTCTGTTTCCAGACAGGTGGATTAGAAATACTTTCCCCTATTGCTCCCCCTGAGTACAACAAAAACCTCTGGACATTATGCAAAAAATAAACATAAGAACACTGAAATCAGGCTGAAGAGAAGTAGGGAAACCACCTAGAGAACTTAACACCTGAAACATAGCAGTGAGTTCTCTGGGTTTTCTTTTTGACTCAAATATCCCAAATGAGGTGCTGAATAAGCTCGCAATCCAGAAATGCCAGCAAACACAGACACACACACAAAAGCCTCAAAAAACTCTGCTCTCCCTAGACAAAGGACGAGAAAAGGAGCAGCCTAGCCTGCCTTCTGTCTCGAGAGACAGAAAATGCTAAGGGAGTAGCTTGCTTAACTCCAGCCAAACACCACAGAGAAAAATGTGGCTCCATCTCCACCTCCACAGACAAAATATGAGTGGGAGCCTAGACTTCCACTTTTGCCAGGTACTTCAACACTCCTACCTGAGTGGTGTCAAAGAAGGAAACTAGGGAGCTGGGACTTTCATCCACACAAGACAATAAGGAGCCTCCCACTATGGTGTCCAGACTTCCACTCCACTCAGAATTAATAAAATGTGTCTTCCTTCCCCACTAGAGTGGTGTCAGAGAAGACTCAGTGGAGAGTCACAACTTTCACTACCACCTGGCAGTAAAGAGGTCACCCTCAACTCCACAATGTCAGTAGAGGCCATGTGGGGACCAGTAATAAAACACTCATGCTCCTTCCAGCCACGGTGCAATGAGCAGAGGCCTAGTGGGGAACCAATACTCCCACATCTTCCCAGCAGTTACGGGGAAACCCTTCCCACCAGGTGTCAACAGAGGCATGGATTTTACACCCAGCAGGCAGCAACAAGGCAGCATCTTCTTTCCAGTTCCCCAACCCTACTTCCCCATCCTTTGTCAGGGAGTCCTGCTAATACAGAGGATCTTAGTAAGATCCAGAGTCTCAACATAATTCTCAAAATGTCCAAGTTTCAACTCCTCATTACAAGAATCAGAAAAATCTCAACTTGAATGAGACAATCAATAGACACCAACACTTAAAATTATCTGCCATAGATTTTAAAGCAGCCATCATGAAAATGTTTCAACAAGCAATTATGAACATATTTGAAACAAATTTAAAAAATAGAAAGTCTCACCAGAGAAAACAAAGATATAAAAAAGAACCAAAAGGAAATTATAGAACTGGAAAATACAATAACCAAAATAGAAAAAAAACTAAATGGATGACCTCAATAGCAAAATGAATGGACAAAAGAATCAATAAACTTGAAGATAATAATATAAATTACCCAATCTGGAATACAGAGAGAAATAGACTTTTTAAAATGAGCTGAACCGTAGGGACCAGTAGGATGGTAATGAGACATCTACATTCATGTCCTTGTAGACCAGGAAGGAGAGAAGAAAGAGGGCTGTGCTGAAAAAGTATTTTTTAAATAATGGTTGAAAATTTTTCAAATTTGTCAAAAGGCATCAATCAACAGATTCATAAAGCTAAGTGAACAACAAGTGGCATAAGACAACACAAAAAAATAAGATCCACACTATGGCACGTTACAGATGCTCCTCAACTTACGATGCGTTTAATGCACCTAAACTACTAAACATTATAGCTTAGCCTAGCCTATCTTAAACAGGCTCAGAACACACATTAGACTACAGGTAGGGAATTAGCTTCAATTTTATCTCAAAAGTAACTGCCTTCCTCTTGTCACCAGAAGCAGGGCACATGAATGGGAGTTTTATAGACATGATGGGATATGAAAACACAATATCCAAAAAATGTTGGTAACACAGTACACTGTAGAATGTCAGTTTACCCTCACGATCATGTGGCTGACTGGGAACTGTGGCTCACTGCCACTGCCCAACAGCATGAGAGAGTACTGTACCACATATCACTAGCCCAGGAAAAGATCAAAATTCAAAATTCAAAGTATAGATCTATTGAATGCTTTTGCACCATCATAAAGTTGAAAAATCGTAAGTTGAACCATTGTAAGTTGGGGACTATCTGATAGGCCAACTTCTGAAGGCTAAGAAAAGAAAAAAATCTTCAAAATGGCAAGAAAGGAGCAACACCTTATTTATGGGGGGGGGGGGCAACTAGAATGACAGAAGTTTTCTCATCAGAAACCACGGAGGCCAGAAGAAAGTGGCACATTTTCAAGTCATGAAAGAAAATAACTGTCAACCCAGAATTCTATATCCAGCAAAAGTATCTTTCAGGAATGAAGGCAAAATCAAGGCATTCTCAGATGAAGGAAAACTAAGATAATTTATCACTAGCAGACCTACTCTAAAAGAATGGCTAAAGAGTTCTCTAAACAGAAAGGGAAAGATACAAGAAGGAATCTTGGTAGATCAGACAGGAAGAAAGAACAGAAATAATAGAAATATGGGTAAGTGCAATAGGTTTTCCTTCTCCTCTTGAGTTTTCTAAATAATGTTTGACTGTCAAGGCAAAAATTACATTATCAGAGGAGGTTCTAAATGTATATATAGAAATTAGGAAATTATACTTTAAGTGGAGGAAAATAAAGGGAAATAGAGGGATAATTTCAACACTTTACTTGAACTAGTAAACTATTAATACCAGTAGACTGTGATAAGTTATTTACATATAATGCAATACTGAGAGCAACCACTAAAAATGCTATACAAAAGGATGCACTCCGAAACATGAAATGGAATTTTTAAAAATGTTCAAGTAGCCCACAGGAAAGCAAAAAAAAAAAAAAAAAAAAGAAAAGAGAAATGAAAAACATAGAGAACAAACATAAAATAAATATAACACAGCAAACTTAATCCACACTGTATTAATAATTACATTTAATGTCAATGATCTAAATACACAATTAAGAAAACAAGGCTAGCAGAATGAACAAATATAAAAGAGAGGACTCAGCTGTATGCTGTCTACAGGAAGCTCGCTTCAAATATACTGATACAGGTAGCTAGAAAGTAAAAAGATAAAAAGATATTCCATGCAAGCATCGATCAAAAGAGAGCAAAAACGGCTATGTGAACATTAGAGAAACTACACCTCAAAGCAAAGAAAACTACTAGGGACAGAAAAAGACATTACTTAATAATAAAAGTGTTAATTTACCAAAAAGATATAGCAATTTTATTTTATTTTTTTGTTAATCCTCACGTGGGGATACTTTTTGTTATATTATATTGATTGTTTAGAGAGTGGGAGGGAGGGAGGGGAGGGAAAGAGAGAGAGAGAAACATGGATGTAAGAGAGATACATTGATTGGCTGCCTCCCAAAGGTGTCCTGACCAGGGTGGGGGATTGAACCTGCAACCCAGGTATGTGCCCTTGACCAGGAATTGAACCCATGATTCTTCAGTGTGAGGACCAACACTCTAACCACTGGGCCACACCGGTAAGGGCAACAGCAATTTTAAATGAGTATGAACCAAATAACAGAGCTGCAAAGTATGTGAAGCAAAAACTGTTACAACTGAAAGGAAAAACAGACAAATCCACAATTACATCAGGGACTTCAACACTCCTCTCTCAACAATTGATTGAACAGAAAATCAGTAAAGATATTAAAAAAGTCAGCAGCACCATCACCCACCAGAAGCTAACTGACACTTATGGAACATTCTACCCAGCACCAACAGCACCAACAGCACCATTTTCAAGCAATTGCAGAACATACGCCAGGATAGATCATAGAACCATAAAACTAACCTCAGAGAATTTCAAAGAATTAAATTGATCAGAGTACATTCTCTAACCACAGAAAAAATCAAACTAGAAGTGATGGGCAGAAAGATAACAAGAAAACAACACACTTCTAAATAATCCATGGGTCAAATAAGACATTTCAATGAAAATTTAAAAATATATTGAACTGAATGTCAATACAACAAACCAAATTTTTGCAATGCAGCGAAAACAGTGCTGAAAGAGAAAATTATAACAGTAAAAGCTTACATTAGAAAGCAGGAAAGTGTCAAACAAAAATCTAAGATCTTATCTCAATAATCTAAAAGAAGGGTAAAATAAACCCAAGGGAAGCAGAGGGAGGAAACAGTAAATATAAGAGTAAACATCAATGAAATTGAAAACAGAGGATGTTTTATTTTTCATAAAACATAAAAAATGGTTCTTTGAAAAAACATCAATCACGCTGACCAGTCTCTAGCAAGATGGAAAGAAAAAAGACCCCCACACAATAAACACAAGCTAAGCCAGCCAGACGCTGGACTGAACTGTGCTTTAATGTGCAGCAGAGACTGTGGGCAGTGGCTTTAATTCTGCTGAAGACAAGACTGGACTTCTTCCATGGCCAGACAGAGGGAGATGGGACCTTGGAAGGGAACCCCCTTAATTTTACATCATCAATAAAGCCTTCCATGCTACTCATCTTCCCGAGGGCCTCAGGAAATTCTTTTCCCTGTAGCACCCCAAGAATTCCACTTCCACTGGTAAGAGGTAGAGACACAGAGGGTACCCCACTGATAACAACTGGACTTCATTAGAATTAAAAACTTTGCTCTCCAAAATATGCTATTAAAAGGATGAGAAGACTGGGATGAATTACTTGCAAACCACATATCTGATAAAGGACTCATATCTAAAATTCATGAAGAACTCTCAAAACTCAACAGTAACAAAAAACAATCCAGTAAGAAAATGGGCAAAAGACATGAAGAGATATTTCACTGAAGAGGATATGTCGATGGCAAATAAGGACATGAAAAGATGTTCAACGTCACTAGTCGTTAGGAAAGTGAAAGTTAATAATACCATGGTGAGATATCCCTACACAACTATCAGAACAGTTAAAATAAAAAATGTTGGCAAGGATAGTAGAAGCTGGCTCTCTCATGCATTGCTGTTGGGAAAGTAAAATAGTACAGCATTTCTGGAAAATAGTTCGACAGTTTCTTAAAACACTAAGCGTATACTTACCATATGAGCTAGCAGTCACACTCCTGAGCATTCATCCCAGAGAAGTAAAAACTTATGTCCACACAAAAACCTGTACAGGAATGTTCGCAGCAGCTTTATTTGTAACAGCCATCGAATGGGAAACAACCACCATGCCCTATAATAGGCGAATAATTAAACTGGTACATTCATAGGATAAAATACATCTCAGTAATGAAAAGGAATAAACTATTGATACAGGCAATAATTTGTATGGATTTCAAGGGCATTATGCTAAGTGAAAAAGCCAATCTCAGGAGGTCACAAGCTTGTAAGAATCAATTTACATAACATTCTCAAAATGACAAATAGAGATGGAGAATAGATTAGTGATTGCCAAGGGTTAGGATGGGGTGGGGGTGGGGTGGGGGCTCATGACTATAAAGAGATTGCATGAGGAAGATCTTTGTGATGTTGGCATAGTTCTGTGCCTTGATTATAACAGTGGTTTCAAGAAACCTACAGGTGATGAGATGACAGAATTACAGGAACACTTTATACCAATGTCAGTGTCCTGATTTTATTGTTGTTCTATAGTTACCTAAAATGTAACCAATGGTGAATACAAAGTGAAGGATATATGGGACCTCTCTACTATCTTGCAACTTCCTGTGAATCTATAATTCAAAATAAAAAGTTAAAAATATATATATGTGCATGCCCTGGCCATACACCAGATCAAGTAAATAAAAATCTGTAGGGAAAGAACCTAGCCAACCGCATTTTTAAAAATTTGACAGGGTACTTTTCTAAAGTGTGGCTGGGTTCCAAACTACTAGCGGCTAGCGCTGCTCCCGAGTGGCACACCTGTAAGTGTAGTGGAAGGTAAAGAGGAAAACTAAACATTCACATCAAACCTATTTAAGGTCTCTTGAGGACAGCCCCCTTCCCACCCCACCCTCCAATGTGGAATGTTGGCATTTGTGTTAATCCAAACAATATGGGTGGGATAATCAGTCATCATTATGTTATAAACCATTTTATACAAAAATGCCAATCCGCAAAGACTGTACTTTGGATTCTAATACATTTGGTATCAATGTTATAATTTTAAAATGCTAAGGAACAATTGCAATCACATTTAAATACGTAGCAATTTTAGAAAATTAATGTTTCACTGAGTCCTCATTTTTGATGGGTAACAAAATGAGTTTGAGGGTTTTGTGTTGTTTTAAATTTTAACAAACTGCTGACTGCCACCAGCAGTAACCCCGGGAAACATGTGAACAGCAAATATTCTTATCTCGACCGTGTACTGTATTCTAATATATTAGTTACTTTTATTAATGATTATCAACTACTACCGACTAAGGTCTCTTCATATTGAACTGTTCAAGTGTGTTGAAGACATAGAAGCCAAGGATTATGATGAGCCAAAAATTGATAACTTGGCCAACTAAATGCCTTGCGTGGTTATTAATCATTCCTTAGCACCATCATCAAAAGATACTAGCTGTGCATCTCTTCAGATGGGCCAGAAGATTTAAAGTTTAGGAAAGAGTCTTTCTCTGCCTTCAAAGGGTTTTTAATCCGAGGACAGGACCAAATATATAAACAATAAATAACAAAGCAAAAAAAAAAAAAAAAAGAGTATGCTGAAATCTGGACTAATAGAAAGTAGAAAAGGGCCAAAGTGCTTGTTTTTATTGGAGGTGTTTTTGCAAGAGCTGGAAGGGAGTTTGCATCATCTGGACTCATTGATCCCGCAGATGAGCAGCTTCAACAGTGCAGATTTATGCTATCCATGGGAGGGTTTCGCTCAGTTCTCAGTTGTGGATTTACATCCAAAAATGCAGCTGTTTTGAAGCAAGAGATTTGGCATAAGGAGTTACCTCCCACCCAACTCTAGTCAACAGCTATGTCTTCGTTTCCCCCCCACTTTCAGAGCTTCAAGATTTTTAGATGGGGGTGGGGTGAGGGTGGGAATGGGTGGCGTGCTTAATTATTTGCCCCACTCGGGAAACACCTCCAATGTGTACCATCTCTCCTCGTTCCCCCCTCCCTCCTCCCTTTCCTTTTCTCCCCCTCCCCTCCCCTCCCCTCCCCTCCCCTCCCCTCCCCTCCCCTCCCCTCCCCTCCCCTCCCCTCCCCTCCCATGCCCTCTCTCCCTCTCCTAATACGATCCTCACACTGTTCTAATTTACAACGCAACTTCCCGGATTTGCTCTGTTCTGGAAATATTTACCCACTTGGAAGCGTTAAGTTCCTAACTGTCGTGAAAAGCAAAATAAGAACCACCGCGTTTTAACAGGGGACGGCGCAAATTCTTTGAAAGAAAGTTTTGTGCTTGTGGGAGGTCATCAACACCTACTCAGACATTCTTCCCCGAGACAGCCGAGGTTTACCATTTTCGCTCTATGGCAATGAATTTTTCCTCCTTTGCTCTACGCCTTTTGGCAGGAGCCTCGACTCTGCAGGTGTGAGCGCTGCAAGGGCCGAACCCCACCGCCTGCAGGCCCGCCGAGCCCAGCGCGGGACGCTGCCCAGCAAAACACAGAGCCCCGGGAGGCCACGCCGGGGAAGGGCGCCCAGGGCGCGCCGCACGGAGACGGGGCCGGAGCCCTAGGAAACCGGAGGGAGCGCGTTTCCCGGCAGGGGACCCCGCAGGGGCCTGAAAAAGAGAGCGCGGGGACGGAAGAGAGAACGGCAGCCAGCCCCGAGCCCCTACCCGCGGAGCGAGCGGCGAGCGCGCCGGCGGTCCGGCCGCTCCAGCTGGAAGTCATTGTGCCGCCTGGCGTCGGCGTTGTCAGGACGACCGCCCGGCCGGCGCCAGCGGCGGGAGGAGGCGGGCTCCGTGAATGGGTGACGTCACGCGGCCGGCGCCAGGCAGTCTGGGCGGCCGGGCCAATGAATCAGCTGGCGGGGGGGAGCGCGGCGCGCGGGGGGCGCAGGAATGCGCGGCGCGGGCGGGCGGCGGGCGGGCTGGAGGCGCCGCGGCCCCGCCCCCTCCCCGGCGGCCGGCGCGCTCCCCTCGGAGCCCGGCTGGGCTCCTGCGTCCCGCCCGGGCTGCGTTCAGCCCGGGGCCGCGCCGCCCGCCTGCGCCCCCCCGGCGCGCGCTCTGCGGGGACCCGGGAGCTGGGCCCGACGGTCGGGGCGAGCGCGCTTCCCACCTAGTGCGGCTGCGCCACGTACTCGTAAAAAAGAGAAACAAAACTTGTTTCTGTGCAGAAGGCGGACTTGGAAAGTGCAGGATTAATTCACCGCGGCCTTCCCGAGTGCTCTGCATGGTTTGTGTCACACACGCACACACACGCACACACACACACGGAATCGGAGGGCCTGACAGAGCTCAAAACTGTAAGGAAGACATGTAAGGAACGCACGACTCGGGCGTTTCCCGTTGTGCTTGCAAGGGTCTGGGAGGCGAAGGAGTCCGCAGGGCTGCAGCTTCTCGGTGCTGCTGTGTGCTGTTATTTGCCCTGTGTCCCGCCTTGCTGCCGGTTAGACCGTGACCTCCAGGAAGCCGAGCGCAGGGCCGTGGCCGTGTAAGTATCGCAGCCTTGAGCGCGCTCGCAGACGCACGGTGAGGGACTGGCTCTGAACTATGACAGGTCATCTAGGCGGAAAGGCCTGATTGCGGCGAATACCCTTGAATCCCTGCACATCCATCCTGGGCGCTTGCCTGTTTTTTTAGGGCGGTGTTCAAGATCCGGGGTGCATGGTGACTGAAACTGGAACTCTGGAGAGCGTGCAGCCTGAAGACTGTAGCAGTTAAACCTGCCTCCCTACTAGAGGCATTCCTCTCTCTGGGCCTCCCTTTTCTTCACTTGTGAAAGGAGACTTGGTGAAATATTCTCTTAAGACCCTAAAAGTTCTCTATCACTGTATTTATCAACCTTTACAACTAAATTTTGAGTTTACTATTCCTATAAATTGCGTTGGGTAAACACAATGATCATTCATTCATTCAACAAACAGTTCAGGGATACCTGCTATGTGAATAGTAAATATAGTAAATACTAGAAATTTTAGCTGATTTTTTTTGAAAGTTAGAAGATTGGATCCCTAGTTAGAAAACAAAAGAATATGCTAATAAACTGTTATAGGTAGGCCGTTGCCTCTCAAAGTTTGATGTGCACCCGGTTGAAATGCAGACTTGGGTGAAGGCTGGGATTATGGATGTCTAACGAGCCTAGAAGTGATGCTGGCCCCTGGGCCACACTTTGAGTGAGAGCCTACACTACAACGAAATAAGGAAATCTTAGAGTAAGAATATGATGGATGTAAAATGATGTCATCTCCTGAAAAGCTCTGGAGGAAGTGAGCTTGAGCCAGGTGACTGAGGATGTATTAGGCTGAGGGAAAGAAAACACTTTCAGGAGAGGAAACAGCACTGGAGGGGTAAAGAGCAAGAAATAAATTGAGCAGCGGAGAGGATTTTGTTTGACTTTAATTAAGAAATATTTGGGAGAACTACGAACGATAAGATTGGATCTTTGCTAGTGGGGTGAGTGGTATAACAATGAACCAGAGAACTTAAAATTTTAGAGCCGAGAAGTACCTTAGAAGTTATCAGTCCCAACTAATTTGATGTAGTTGAGTAAACTGAAAAGCAAAATGATTTCATTAGGTGATGACAGAGCTCAGAGTGGAAGCCATGCTGAGAAATTTAGATTGCATACATTCTGTAGATAGCAGAGTTGTTGACATAGGAAAAACATTTGTTATTGTTATGCAAGGTGGAGATATGAAGTAAGAATGAAAGACAGACATATAGGAAATAATTTAATAGCCCAAGCATGGAGATTTGGATAAGGTCTGGGTTCAGGAGATTAGGAAATAAAGGGAAGGGTTTAATCTAAAAATTTTTGTTTCTGAATGCATTACAATGGCTGGAACCAGCTGATTAAGTCATCTTTTCCTGTACAATAATTCCCTCCATCCTCATATTCTAATGCAGTGTTGTTCAACCCTGACTCCACATCAGCATCACCTCAGGAGCTTTAAAAAAAAAGAGAGAAAGAAAAGGAATGCCTGGGTTCCACCCCACATGAATTTAATCAGGCTCTCTGGTAGTGAAGCCCTGGCATCAGTATTTTTAAAGCTCCCCAGGTGATTATAATGTGCAGCCAGTGTTGAGAATCACTAATCTAATATATAGTCACCAGCTCATTCCATAGCCTGCCTTTCTGCCCCTGAACATTTCCCCTCGTGTTAACTATTACACTAGCACTAGATCATTTCTAATACTTGGTGTGCTTTGTGGGGTATTTTGATGGTTTATAGCACATATTCTAAGCTCATTGTCTTCCCTCATTAATTGTCATGGCTGAGTTGTGAACATATCCTGGTATCCCTCATTGGCAAGAAAAAGAAAAAAGATTTGGCTCATTATTAGATGGAAATGATAAACCTGGATTGTGAACCTATGTGATACTATAGTGGGGCAGTGTGTTGCCTTGCAGTTATTTTACTTGATTTTGTCTTAGCTTTAATAATCTATATGAAGTCTCTGTAGGATTAGAGCTCATGATAGAGGTAAGTACCTAAAATAGCTACATGAACCTTTGGATCTTTTATTTTCAATCTTCTCTCAAAAAATAATTTTACTTTTTAGTGGGGGAAAAAATCCTAAAAGTGAGAATTCCTTGTGACATTTTCCTCGGCGACTAACAGCTTTTAAACCTTTATTGATTCATTCCTTTCTCTAAAATTAATTGAGTACCTATTATGCATCAGGTGCTTTTTCATGTGAGGATCTCAAGAGAAGAAAAGCATTTTTTTCTGTCTTCAAAGAGGAAAGTTAAGCATAGTTAATTTCAGGTATTGTATTTATTCAGTTTGGACATTTAAAGGTACTTAGGGTGCTGTTGCTTGGACACAGCTCAGCAGTTGGTCACAGTATAGAATGCATGGCTCAGAATAAAATAAATCAATAAAAGAAAAGGTACTTGGCTTATTCACTATCTTACAGCTGTATTCTGTGAATATTTTCTATTCACTCATTAGTTAAAAAGTGTATTCACATGTTTAAAAACTAAATAAAAGAGAATATTCTTCCTCTCATTCTTGTCCAATACCTGTCTAATTTCCCACTCACACCCCACAGAGGTCACTGTTATTAATTTCTTGGGTACCCTTTCAGAGCATTTTTAAATAAATACTATACATGCATACTGAACTACATTCCTATTTCCCCCATTTTTACACTACTCTGTATCTTTTTAAATTTAAAAATATTAAATTTTGATTTCTTTTTTTCTATATGGCACATTCTTTTACCCTTTGTTATTCCTCCGCAATGTCCTATGGATGGTGACCTAGGTTGCTTCCAATCTCTTATCACAAAGCTGGAAAAATAGCCCTGTATCTGGGTCACTTTACACGTGAGAGTTTATTTGTAGGATAAATCCCTACAAGTGAAATTACTGAGTCTTTAAAGAATATATGTTAGTATTCCTGACTGTTTCTTTAAGATAAATTCCTAGGCATGGGATTGTGGGGTTGAAAGGTATAAATATTTTTAAGGTTTTGATACTTACTGACAAATTACCATCTACAAAGTTTGGACTGATTAATTTTCTCACTTGCATAGCACATAAGTATCCATTTATCTGAAAACTTGCCAGTACTGAAAACACTCTATTTTCTTTTTTTAATATAATTCTTTGTTCACGTGATAGGCAATGAATGATATATATTAATAACTGTATATACATGTATAATTTTAACATGCATGCCTGTAACTATTAGATAGTTTGAACTTGGTTCCATATGTTTATTAGCCATTGCATGATCAGGAACTTGCTAATTCATTTTGATTGTCCAATTTTGAATAATTTTTATGTTTCTTACAGATTTACAATAAATATATTTATTAATATAAATAATAATGGCTTGTATTTATTAAACCCCTACCTTGTGCCAGGTGCTGTGCTAAACATTTTTAATTGGTCCCGTATGTCGTAAATATTTTATCTGAGTTTGTTATGTGTCTTTAATCCTTATTTAAACAGTGTTTCCACTTTAAACTCTTTAAAAATTACAGGATAAAATAAGTAAATATTTTTTGTTTGCTTTAATGCATTCAAAGAGTCTGTGCCACTTTAAGGTCAGGCAGGCATTTATCTTTATTTTTTTCTAGTTCCTGTAGGACATTGTTTTAAAACCCAAATCAATCACATATACGTACATAAATGAGTATTTACTAATGGTTAGCTACCTGCAATATAACTATGTTTTCTGTTTAGGAAAATATTTGTATACTTTTTAAAATATATATATTTTTCGAAACATAGATAATTAAAAAAGGGGGGCAGAGGCTAAGATTATCCACAATCCCACCAGCCTGAGACAATCACTATTCACATTTAGAGCAAATCCAGATTGCTTTCTATTCATAAATATATAATGTATTTTTGTACAAAAATGACATTATACTATGCATATTTGTGACCTCCCCCCACTCCTTAGCCACATGGAGTGAATTTCTTTGTATGTCTATCTCTCTATTTCCCCATCATTCGTCATCCATTGGACGGAGGACATACTTTCACTTCCCAGAGAAGGAAACCTGTGCAGAAGCATTCCAGGAAAAATCTTACCGGTTGGTTTGAGGTTCATCAGCTCAGAATTTCCTTAGGCAATTTACTCCCATTGTTTCTCAAAGACTTTCAGTTTCTTTGATGGCCTAACTGCTGGGGGGGGGGGGGGGGAGGGCACACAGTGGTTAATCATTAACCTGCCCCAACAAGAGAGACAACTCAGAAAGAAAACAAAAATCACTTTCTTAGCCAGGCATGGTTCAAAACATTCTTCTAGACCAGTTTTCCTTAGTTGGCTTTATCTCTTCTTTCCCACACTCATTCTCTTTCCCCGACCCATTCAGCATGTGGCCTCCTTTAGATAATTTTAAACATATGCCCCTTCTTTCTTAACAAATGTGACGATACGATTTGCTCTCTCAGATATCTGACCTTAAGTTTGTTCTAACTGCAACACTAGCACAGACCATCCCATCAATTATGAATGCCGTCGTGGGTACAGGCCACAGCAGGCCAGTGGTAATGCTACCTTATTCTGGAGGCTTACCCTTATGAATAAATGATGATCTGTTTCTGTAAAATGCCTTTCGCGAAGGCAGGAGAAAACATTTCTTCTCAAAAGACTGAACATTTTAAAAATTAAAAAACCGACACCAAAGTGTAATCAATAGGACATAAACCATTTATATGGAAAAGAAAAAGAAAGAAATGAAATGGGAACTCTATAATCCTAAACTGTGCGGCCAAAATTCTTTAGATGACAAACAGATCAGAGCACCTAAAACTTATCCCTCTACCTCCAAATATTTTCCTATGTTGTACATTAAAAATAATTAAATTACTACACTTAAAATCTTAGATAAAGATACGTTATGGTACATGCTACATTTCTATCTATTAAGCATAACATTGAAAGGTTGCCGTAATTTCAATGAGAGTGGTAATAACCTACTATTATGTATGATAGATTTTTATCGTTAAACATTACCTTTTTTTCTGTTTTAACTAATCTACATTAGACTTGTGTTTTAAGCTACACATTCAAGTCTAGGTACTAATTCCAATAGCTTCATGAAGTATAGTGAACGCTAGCTTCCTGAGGTGACCTGTACTGTACTGTACTCTATTGTATATTCTTGTTCTATTTCTAGCAAAGCAGAAAATGCTTTGTGGTTGCCACTAGAGGGCAAATAGCCTCCTGGACTTCTCTTTGACCAAGGAGCATCTCAGTCCAGGCGGCCAAAGTTTTAAGGTCTCATATAAACTAGTCTTAAATCTTACTTTGTCAACTCCTAGTTAACCCACAGGCTCAGCATGCTGTGGACATATAAAGTCAAGATTTAAATGTGCCCTTTTACCATTTTCTCAAATGGTTCATTTGGGATGATAGACATCTTCTCTGAGTGCACTAACTCCTGCCTTCTTATCCTAGACTTTCTGGTCCTGATCTTAAACCCCATTGCTCTGCCAGAAAGGTGATCTAATCTCACAGCATTCAACAGCATTCTGAGACCTTAGAGTGACATAAAAGGCACTTTGCAATCTGACTGATTCCTGCTTACCTTTCCAATCTCAACTCCTCCCACTCTCCCATATTCCCTCTACTCTGCACCAATTCAGAATCACTTGAGTTCCTTAAACATTTTGCTATTTTATGCCCCATGTCTTTGCTCAGTCCATCACTTCTATCTGAGATGCTGGCACTACCCATCACACAATATTGAAGACACAGTTCGGATATTACCTATGCGAAGCTTCCTAGTCTCTGCGGATCTCTTTCTTGCCCCCTTCCTTTTCCTAAGCAATAGATTTAGTTTCTCCCCTCCAAGCTGTGCTCCTCCAGCATTCTGTGCACACCTCTATTGACACTGCCAACTCTGCTACTGGGATTATGGCTGGCAGAATATGAACATTCAATCTATTTCGAAACGTAAACTCAGCTGTTTTGTCTTTTTTCTCAGCGTTAGAAGATGTGAGGGGTTCTGGAGGAAGGGTGGAATGCCAACAACTCTCCCTCCACTGCAGGAGGCAGAGAGCAGGCCGTTGCAGTTTTCGAAGGCTGAGCTCCCTCTGCCCTTGAGTAAGGAGGTACGAGATTTCTGCTGCTAAAAATGTGGGCTTCATTGCTAGTTAAAACGAGCGATTAGAACTTTAGGCATAAAGAAATACTTGGAATCTGGAGAGACCGACGTAGACCAGAAAAGGGCTGGAGAGGCCAAACGTCACTGCCCAGAGTCAGGTGGTCTGAATGCTGCTGCTGTCTGGAGGTGCCCCAGGAGCCGGCTGAGAGGAGCCCCAGAAGGAGCACTGCTGAGTGCTCCGGAGCTGCTCTGTCCTGCCCTCACCGCAGGACTGTCTAGTTGGTGGGAGTCCTGCCTCAACTACGCAAATAATCACGAGGTATAATTCTCACTTTTTGTCTCTTTTTTTAAGCAAAACAAACTACTCCTCAAAACCATCAAAGATCATTAAAAACAAGGTGAGTCTGAGAAACTGTCAGAGCCGAGAGGAATCTTTAAGAGACGTGTAATGTACTGTGAATGGGATCCTAGAACAGAGAAGGGCTTTAGAGGAAAACTAAAGGAATCCGAATAAAGCGTAGACTTGAGTTAATAACAACGTGTCAGGATTGGTTCATTAGTTATAATTGTATATACCATACCAAGGTGAGATGTGAATGAGAGGGGAAGCTGGGTGTGGGGTATATGGAATCTCTCTGTACTGTTTCCAATGACTGTAAATATAAAACTGTTCTAAAATTGAAAGTTTATTAAAAAGAAGGAGAAGGAGGAGTAGGGAAAGGAGAGGAGAAAAAGGAAAACATAAACAAACTAACCTGTGAGAATGCCTCCTCCAAAGTCCTCAGGACACTGGAAGTGCCCAGGGCACCTGGACCCATGAGCACCTTGAATGATGGACATTCCCAGTGTCCTGGTTTTAGTAAGTGGTCAAATGCATACATATGGAATTAAAATTTCTTTCCAATAAAGAAATAGCAAGAGATAATAAAAGAATATTTTTCTCCTGAATTTACATATATATACATATACAGATATGTGTGTGTGTGTGTGTGTGTGTGTATATATATATAGTTTGCTTATTTAACAAAAATTTTCATCAGAGTTCAATAGACTTTACTCTGATATTTAGAAAGCATGGTGTAAGATAAATTATTATCTTAGTGCAAAAAATAATACAAACTCCATTCTTTAAGAATATTGCCATTTTTCTGATGTTAACCTGGAGGAAAGCCATCTTTATAATAGTGAGATGTTAAAATTGAGGCAAAAAATACATAAGGAGAGATCATGTACAAAATGTCTAAATAGTTTTGAGGAAAGAAAAAAGGTTCAATATCTTTTTCATATAAAAGAAAGCAAGCATACTAAAATTCTCCTAAGTACTAATAGTTGAACTACATAGACTGAAAATAAAAAGGGCTCATATAATGTGTTTTTGATATAAATATTATTCTCTATTTTTTTTTTTTTTAGTTTACTGAAAGTTTCTTGGTCAATAATACTTATCAAATAGCATTTCAGCTGTGAGGGGTATTTCAAAATAAGTTGGAATACAGACATTGTATTTTTGAATCTTGCATAACTCATGAGATTTGTCTTTTAGTATGATAAGGTACAGTAGGAATTTACACTTAAAAGAAGAAGGTGTAGAAGAAAAGAAAGGCGACAAAAAAATAAAGGCTTCAGATAATAAATTTAAAAGCTTTTCCTCGGCCTGCATTCTGTGCAGTGACTGAAGCGGTCGGGGGTCTGGCTGATGACTCAGGGCTCTGCTAAGCTGTCTTGCTTATCACAAGGGAGGCTATCTATCAGCCGCACAAATATAAAGCTGTAACCTGCTCTCTATTCAGTTTGAACAGACAATTCATACTGATATTTTATTCTGGACATATTGTGAGAAAAGTAAAAAGGTCATTTTTTGATACTTTCAGAATAAATTTAGATCAGTGCTGTTTTAAAATATACTCACTATCAGATATATATTTAAATATATGCCAGATAACATATTAAAATGTATTAATACCAGATGGTGGTAATTAATTACATGCAATAGACTCTGTATCTCTCCCAAAATAAAGTAAGGGGAATGAATAAAAGGAGAGAATGAAGAAATGCATGTGAGTGGAAGCACCAGGGTGGGAAGGGCTGTAGGTGGTATACAGAGGAAAGAAGACTGGGTAGAAACCATCTCCGTGCCAACAACTCAATGAGTGAACGTCCATGCCTACTCTGTGGGTCTACAGTGCTTGGGAATTTTACATGGCATTTTCTGACTTTAACAACTTCAACAAATCAATTATCCATATTTTAGAACTCAGGACTCTGATGTTTATAGGTTAGTAACTGGTCGAAGCTCACCCACCCACTAGAAGCAGACCCAAGTTTCAAACCTAGGTATATTTGATTCTCTAGACCTACTATACTATCTCTCAGCATTTCCCTGTCAAAATTTTTCATATATGATTTTGCATCAGAGATCTTGATAGGTTAATTCATACTTGTAAGAGCTATTGAAGGTCCAAGTCATTGTTGAAGCTAATAGAACCTCATCAATTCTCTCAACTTTTTTTATATCTATAATTTTTGTTATCCTTTGGGGACCACAAAGGAAGAATTCATTACTTCTGCCAAATGCTTTATGCTGTACTATAAACCAGGGCTCAAGTATTGCACTGGTGCCGTTAAGCTACATCTGCACTCAGATGTTTAGAGCAGTGCTCAAAGTCTGATACCCTGTGTATGTTTTCTTTTGTTGTTGTTGTTAATCCTTATGTGAGGACACTTTTTCCATTGATTTTTATTGACAGTGGAAAGGAGGGAAGGAGAGAGAGAAACATCCATGTGAGAGAGATACAACAACTGGTTGCCTCCCACATCTACCCCAACCAGGGCTGGGGATCAAACCCGCAACCCAAGTTCGTGCCCTTGACCGGGATTTGAACCCTTGACCCTTTGGTGCCAGGGCGACTCTAACCACTGAGCCACACTGGCCAGGGCTGTACATTTCTTTTGGTTCATTATTATCGTTTCTAGTTCTCTGTTGACAGTTTCCATCTTGTCTTTTGATTTTTTTAAAAAAGTGGTGGTTGTTTTAAACTACCATTGTGTCTGAAAACTCCATTTTCTGGATCACCTGTGCGTCTGTTTCTCTTGTCTGTTTTTATTTTGGATCTTGGTCACATACTATCTCCTTGCTTGCCTGATTATTATTGATCATCAGACATTATAAGAAATTTGTCAGGAGACTGTATAATTCTATATTCCTCCAGAGAGTGTACAGGTAGGCCTTATCAGGCAGCTAGATTAGGGGCACTGTAACTCCTAAATACTTTAACTGAATCAGCAAATGCAGATCATCTGAAGTTGAGCTTCAGCCCTGTGAGAATTGGTCTATTTCCAGGTCACTGTTACTGCTGAGTATAGCCCTTCCCCGGCCAACTGATGGCCTTACACCTTGGCAAACACTCCCCTCCAGTTTTCGGTGTCCCGCCTCCATGAGTCTGTCCAAAGCTCTCTGTTTTCATCCTCTTGGCCACAGGTTTCAGAATCAGCCACCACCTTTAAGAGAAAAGTGGACCGAAACACCAGGTTCACCTCTAAGGACTTTCATAGTCTCCCAGATCTTGACCTTACAATTCTTCACAGCCTTGCTGGCTTTGCATGATTTTACATTTTTAATTTTTTACCAGCTTCTCTAGCTTCTCTCAGATGGTCTAAAACAACCTAGGCTGCATTGCTGGAAGAGGATTCACCCATTCAGTATCAATTAGTAGTATTTTTTATTGAATTTATTGGGGTGACATTGGTTCACAAAATCATACAGGTTCCAAGTGTGCAGCTCAACAAAACGTCATCTGCACACGGCATCGTGTGCTCCTCACCCCAACCAAAGCCTCTTTCCATCCCCATTTCCCCCCTTTGCCCACCTCCACCTCCCCTCCACCCCCATTTCCCTCTGGCTATCACCACACTGTTGTCTGTTCTATGTGTTTTATATATATAATTTTTTTTTTTTTTTGCTTAATCCCTTCACCTTTTTTCATCCATAAGGGAATATATTCAAAGAACCCGAAACACTAATTCAGAAGAATATATGCACCCCTATGGTCATTGCAGCATTTTTACAATAGCCAGGATCAGGAGACAGCCCAAGTTCCCATCAATCAGTGAATGGATAAAAAGTTGTGTGTTACATTCACACCATGGAATACTACTTACCTGTAACAACAACAAAAAAAATCTTACCTTTTGGGACTTTGCAACAGCATGGATGGACCTGAATATGAGTATGCTAAGTGAAATAAGCCAGTCAGAGAAAGACAAATACCATATGATCTCATTTATATGTGGAATCTAACGAACAAAGTAGATTGACGAAAAATATAGAAACAGTATCAATTATTTTTAAGTTTATTAGCAGTATAAAAATAGTTTCCAGAAAAAACTGAGGTATTTGGCTTCTCATAAAAAATTAGAAATTAGACCAAACTGACCCCAAGTTTCTGCATGTCAGCAATCTGTTGAATCAGAGTTAGGGCTGTCACTTTGAGATGTGTCAGGCCCGATTCTAGTTCACGAATCTTTCCCATGTCCTAGTTTATTATACCAGTCGCTTTTGTTCACTTCTGCTACTTGCCTGGCCCCTATAGCCATATGCTTTTGTGACCCCTGGTTCAAGTGACTATTTATAAATTAGGCAACAAAAATCCAAGTAGGCTAAATCTAGTTATTTTCCCAGAAAATTAATTAATACCCAGCAGCAACAGAGATTTTGCTTACCCTGATTGTAACCCTTAGGACTAAAGAAATTTCTGTCCACATAATATAGTTGAGGTAAATTATACAACGTCATCATTATAATATATTCTGAAAAAATTTTCATCCATAAACATTTCTCATTTTCACTTACTAACTGACAAATTTTAATGATTTAATCATGACCAATTCTAATCTACATCAACTGCTTAAAGACTTACAGTTTTTTCTTTAATTCAGTCTCATTTCCTTGTTTCCTCAATTGAAATAATTAAATGATTGTGCATGGAATTTTGCAAAAATTAATTTGGGTAATAGCAAATGTTCCGTTTGGGGGGAAAGGTTAACTTTCTCATGCATTACATTCACAACTGACAAGTATTCATTCTGTCTCTCACTCATTAAATATTTAAGCAGACACCCTGTGTCAGGCACTGTCCTAAATGCTGAAGATTCCAAGCTGAGTAAGACACAGGCCGTGACCTAGAGAAGCTCACTGTAGTGCGGAGACAGACACGGAAAACAGCCCTTACAACACTTCATGATAAATAATTTAATTGAGTTATGAACAAAGAACTATGGGAGTGGTTAGGTATGTCTGAGTAGAAAACAAAGGCTTTTCAGAGGAAGAAGCATTTTAACTTGCTCTTAAAATGATGATTTAGTTGTTGGTCAAGTAAAAAAGAGGAAAGAGGTCTTTTTGGTTTCTTGAGAAAACTACAGTTCCCCCCAACTCCCTCTGGTTTCTCTGCCTCAAATTCTTTCCTCCAGCAATCTATTCTCTACACTGATCTTTCCAAAGCAAAATCTGATCACTGGTGTCCCATCCTCTTCATGAGGAATTTATACCCCTCGGCTGGTATCCAAGGCCTTTGTCATTCTGAGCCCCCACCCACACATCCAGTTCCAGTTCGTGTCATGTCTCCCAGGCCGAGCATGAGCACTGGAAAGAACACATGTAACCTCATGCTCTCATGTCTTTCCCAGGAGCTTCCTCTGCCTCATTCATGTCTTTTATGCTTCTCCCTCCATTAGCCCCTATCCCCTGTAGAGTTACCTTGTCTGGGTTCAACCAAAAGGCTGTTGGGTCCACGTGACTCAGCCCAGTGCTTAGCACAAAGTGATCCTTACCTGTTTTGGATGAGTGAATAAATTAAAGAAACATTGTGATACTTACTGCAGCTACAGGTCAGGGGTAAGGGCTATACTGGAAGAAGATGGGTACATATGGGACTATCTATGAGTGACAATAACAATGTCTGAGAATATTATATACACATTTTCATTTAAATGATACTGCTAAATCGCTGAAACATTGTCCTTCACTTTAGTTCAGGAGTATATCATAGTTAACAGGCTTTCAATATTTTTGACTTAACAAGAACCTTTGTTAGCTGTCAGAGGGGAGGGGGGTTGTGGGGCTAGGTGAACAAGGTGAAGGGATTAAGGAAAAACAACGACGAACTCATAGACACAGACAGCAATATGGTGATTACCGAGGGAAAGGGGTGGGGGGAGGTAGAAGAGGGTAAAGGGGGGACACATGGTGATGGAAGGAGACTTGACTTGGGGTGGCAAACACGCAATACAATATGCAGATGAGGTATTATAGAACTGTACACCTGAAACCTATATAATTTTATTAACCAAGTCACCCCAATAAATTCAATAAAAAATACAAAAAAGGAAAAATACAAAAAGAGAAGTCTTGTGGAATTCCGATAATAAAGGAAAATATCACATGACCTGACAGTAGCATCAGAAATACAAGTTGCTTCAAGTAAAACAAAATGATGGCTACATCTTTGAAGTGAAGGTTTTTCCAAGGCTTCCATCTGTGCCACTTCCATTCCTCTTCCTGGCGCTAAATCTCAGTTGCTATCCCTTAGGTCTGAGGTCTTTGTAGCTCTAACTCCGGGCTTAATTTTTCTCAAAAGTTGGTGTTCTAGATGCAATATAGTATACTGGGTTGGATCCTGGAAAAGAAAATGAACAGTAGTAGGGAAACTGGTGAAATCCAAACGACGTCTGTAGTTAATAGTAATATAATAAAGTTACGTAATTAATCATCACAAATGTACCATAGTTATGCAAGATTAACATCTAGAGAAACTGAGTAACTAGTACACAGGAACTCTGTTCTATTTTTGCAGCTTTTCTGTAGACCTATAACTATTCCAAATTAAAAGTTTATTTTATAAAAAACTGGAGTGTGATAAGAATTATGTTTAGAGCATATGTGTCACCTACAGAAAAGCCAAATTCACTCAAAGATGGACCCATGATGTATTACTACAACCCGCTATGTCTTGGGCATCCCCAAAATGCAGAGTATTGATGGGCTCCTATATGAACACCCTTCTGCACCGCACTTTGCCTGCCAGACTGACTGAATTTTATATTTGTATTTGTAGTCTAGGGAAAATTCACATGAATTTTGGATTTTATGCTTATTGTCTTCACATAGAACTGAAATTCTCAGGATCCCTTATTAAGTTAGAAAAGACACTGGGAAGTGGTCCATACTCTTTTAATAATAACACTAAACAACAACAGCAACAACAACAAAAACAGCAAAAACTAAAAACATTTGCAGTAGAAATTCTTTGGTGGTAGGTTTCTCTTTCTTTCCCCGTCTCTCTCTCACCAGTAATTCATGTTTGTTGTTGAAAATTTAGGAAGTAAAGATTTAAAAATACATTTTGCTTTTATTGTTATAAGTCAGTGATTTTCAACCAGGGTGCCACGAGAATTTTTAAAACATGCAATATCTGACTATTTAGTCAGGGGCACTGACCTCTTTTATCTTAGACCAGCAATTTTCAACCTTTTTCATCTCAGTGCACACATAAACTAATTACTAAAATTCTGTGGCACTCCAAAAAATATATTATATTTTTGAAGATCTGACCAAAAAAATAGGTACAATTTTGATTCATTCACATCAGTCACCTATTGTTGTGTTGGCTGTTGTCATTTTTTTATTTTACAATCTAAGGGAAAAGAGGTCAGTGCCACTGACTAAACAGGTATTGCATGTTTTAAAAATTCTTGTGGCACACCAGTTGAAAATTGCTGCCTTAGATTGTCAAATTAAAAAATGACAATAGCCAACACAATAGCTGTAGGGTGTGAATGCCCTGTTTTGAACCATAAATATACAGGTCATATAATAGAGTTACATCTTATTGGTCATGTAACATGATAAGGTTACATCTGATTGGTTAATTCTTGGTACCAGAAATCATTATATATAAGCATAAGCACCTGATTTTTCTAAAAAGTCACTTTGGAGCAATTACTATTATTTTTTGTAAATCAATCAAAATTATACCTATATTTTGTCACACTGGCAAAACATATATTTTTTTGGTGTGATGCAGAATTTTAGGAATTAGTTTCTGTGTGCCATGAGATGAAAAAGGTTGAAAATCGCTGTTATAAATTAATGCTTAATGTCATAAATAAGGAGTAAAGGAAACATTCAATATATTGTCATTACGTGACATTTAATGAGACTGTGGAAACAAAATGAAATTCTAAGTTGTGTTATGATAAGCAGATGTTTCTAGGTAATGTCAGTAAACAGTATACAGCTCAGCAGAGCAGGAAGCATGTTTTACTGGGCTACTCCCATGGTTTGTTTGCACCTACACAAATACAGTCTGCATAATTGAGAACCAAAATTCTGTTTTCTTTTTCTTTTTTACAGCACTTGCTTGTTAAACCCTTTTTAAAAATTTTATTTATTTTTAATTTTATTTTTCTATCACCTTTTATCCCTTCTGCCCTCTTCCACCTCTACCAACCCCTCTCCGCCCCTGCAGTTACCACCCTGTTGTCCATGTCCATAGTTCTCTCTCTTTTTTCCTGTTTTTTGCTCAATCCTTCCACCCAACCCCCCAAAAAGCCCCACTCCCCCACCCCCACCCCAGAGCTGTCTGCCTGCTCTCTATCTATGAGTCTGTCTCTACGTTGCTTGCTAGAGAACCAAAATTCTTAAACATCCATTGACTTCAAATATCAGATAAATAGGAACACTAGTTGCATAATTTATGTAGAGAATCTAAATTTAATAGTAAAGCTGTCAAGCGATTCAGTTTCCTGCAAGCCCGCAGGCCAGTAAAGGGGCCTCTTCCCCCCAGGAAGAGGCCCCCAAGAAGAGCATTCTCTCTGAGAATGTGAGAAAATATCATCCTTACAAGTATGATTCTGAAATCCACAGGCAAACAGGATCAAACAGAGGAGGGACAAGTGGGAATGACCTAAGTGGGGAAACTTTGTTTGACTCCTGCAAAGCAACTGGGCATATGAGGAGAGCAGACTCATGACCAGAATGCTTGGGTGGCTGTCAGAGCTGTTTCCTGCCCACAGTTGAGGAAAGATACAGGTGACCTCACAGACTACCTGACCTGGGGTTGTCAGAACTGAAAAGAGAGCAGTAGATAAGAGGTATTCTGAATGACAGATACCAGTGTCAAAGTATGCTGGCTGAGGAGAGTGCTCAGAGAGCCACCGGCATGCCACAGATCTCTGCGAAACAGAGCCTCGAATGTTCCTCTTAATCACGGACACCTTATTAGAGCTCATTCGTTCATTTCATGTAGCCTATTTACAAGAAATCCAGGAATACATTCAAATGATGAGTAAGAAAAAGAAAACTTTTTTTTCACTTAGAGGTTTTTTTGGGGGAAAAAACACCACCACCCTTCTACAATGCATTCTTCCAGTTGGAAAGCAGGCTCTTTGGATAACTGCATCAGCTCCAGAAAAACACAGAAAAGCAAAATTTCTTTGGAAGAAATTATTACATGGTGCCCGAGCAGACTGAATTTAGAGGCAGGTAATAATTATTTTTTTTACCCAAATTGATATGTTCCTATCTGTATTCTGAATACATGAAATTAAAAAGTCTTTCTTCTTTTCTATGTTTCCTGTCCCAAGGTACAAAGGATAAACGGGAAGATGAGTTTGGCAAGGTAGCTCCCAATTCTAATGGGTTTTTCATTGTACGTGAGGTTTCTTCCAGCCTGCACCATATTAACAGCGTTTGACCCCATTAAGGCTCTCCCTGCTCTTTGAAATGATTTCCTCCCCTGACCTCCCTTTTTCACTGGCCACTCTCCTCACACTTCCTTCTCATCTCCCAACCTCTGAATATTGAAGTGCTATACAACTTGATCCTTGGACCTCTTTACACTCTCTCCCTAGAAGACATTATCCAGTTTGTGGTTTTACAAACCACTAATGTGGAGATAACACTCCCAAATTTATATTTATATCTCCAGCTCAGACCTCTCCCCTGAACTCTAGGTTTAGATATCAAATTACCTACTCAACATCACAATTTGGATGTTTAAATTAAATCTCAATTTAATATGGGAAGAATTAAACTGATCTTCCCCCAACCCCATTCCTCACACAGATTCTCAATAAGTGTCAACTCCACCCTTCCAGTTGTTAAGGTCAAAAACTACTAAATTTTTTGACTCCTCTTTTCCCTAACAACCCACATTCATTACACAGGCAAATCTCACAGGCCATAGATTCAAAATCTATACAATTACTTCTTACCACCTCTGCTGAATCAGTCTGGTCAGAGCCTCCTGCCTAGAGAACGGTGTCAACCCAGGAGTCAGAGGCTCACCCTCCATGCCTGTCACTACCCCAATGACCACTGTTTAAAAACTAGCTTGAGGGAACTGATTTTATTCTTGGAGAAGGTAAATCATGATGGCTTGCACCCTAACAGATTTTTGAAAACAAGACCCCAAATGAACAAATTAATGAATTAATTAAAAGCTTGGGATGTTGGAGTTGAGCAGAACCTAAAAGCCCACTCAGTTCTAGACGCTCACTGCACTGACAGGGAAGCCGAAAAGGCAAGGATTGCATTAGACTCACCCAGCCTGTGGGTTAGCTGAGGCCAGATTAGGTTGCAGATCTCATCACTTCTCCGGAGCTAGGATCCAAGAGTTTTTCAGAATATCTTGCAGATTGTAAGTCACACTTTCCCCAGATCAGCTGATTTTTGTTTTCTGCATATATTTAGTGTATACAACTTTATGAGTTTGGTAATAAGTATACGTCCTTGAAACCATCACCACGATCTATGCCATAAATATATTCATCACGTCCGTTTCCTCCTGTCCTTTTTATTTATTATTATTACTTGTGATAAGATCACTTAACATAACATCTGCCTTCTTAGCAAATTTTTAAGTATTCAATACAGTGTTGTTAACTAAAGGCTCAACGCTGTACTCTATCTGTGGATCTCTAGAATTTATTCATCTTGCATAACTGAAACATGTGCTCTTCGACTTTATCTTCAGATAACCTAATTACAGAAGCTACCTACTTCAGCTTCGTAAAAGGATATTTTGTGTAACTTCAGTTTTAAAATAAAGTGCAAGAGCTAACAATATGCTTTTCATGGCTTATAATTTTGTTGAGCTTTGAGATCTTTTAGGGAGTGAGCTCATGTTGTTCTCACCCGGCTCTGTGAAGAGTTTTCATTGTCAGATAACGGGCTCCGCCCTCCCCTGGGCCGGCCGATGCACGACGCCAATGCTGGCACGGCGGTTGCCCTGCATTGGGAGTTACCCTCCAAAATGAAACTTGGCTGGCTGAATGCCACTCCTCCTTTCACTCCTAAGAGTCTGTATTCGGGGAACCAGTTTGGCCAGCTCGTCTTGGTTTTTCTTGCTCATTTGTTGACCATTTCCCCCCCTAAACCTCCCTGGCTTGATTCTAAGCTTGAAAATGTAGTGTCTCCATGAATGCTAGTATTTAGTGATTTGCGATTAGACTTCTGAAAGTGAGTATATGTGTCTACTTAGGAGCAGAGATATGGACAGAGATTATTAATCTCTTTACCTCTCACTGACTTCTTTTGCTCTCTTACAGTTCTTCACCTACATTTACTCTGTCAATTGCAACTGCTAGTTTCACTCAGTCCTTCGTTTTGAGATGATGCCTCTCAGGATTGTGAAAATTAAATGATGGATGTGTATCTAAATGTGAAGCCATCTCATAGTGCCTAGTGCTTAGTCACAGCTCAGTAAGTGGCAGCTACTATCTGCTGTCGCATCATCATCAACATCTATCTCCACTTTGTTCCCTCCTCAAGTCATTCCCATTCCTAGTGTGTTAGCTCCTGAAATTTCTGTACAAGTAAGTCTCAAAAAATTCTGTCTTGAATTACCTACTTTTACCTATAGGCTTGATGAAATTCCATATGCACAGTTTGCTTTTTAAATTTATTATTATACTTACTGTTGACTTGACCAGTATTTTTCAAAATGTGTCCTTTGAATCACTGCATATGAATCACCTGAAGCAGAATAACTGCATTTTAAGCAAAGGCACAGTTTTGCACACTGACATTTGGGAACCAGAGTTAGCCTATTTCCAATCCCTACAATTTTATCAATGTCATCACTTTTGGAAGTGATTTTTAAGATGGTGAAAGAGAGATTTATCTTGCTACATCCTTAAAGTATTTAACCCATATTTGCAGAGTATACTTATAGGGGTTTAAATCTGCAGAGGAAATAGAAGCACCTAGTCTAATTGGTAAATAATGAATGAATGATAGTACAATGGATTCAAGCCTCCTCCAGGTTTAAGTATCTTAGGTATTTGAAGAGATGACCAAGTATATGCAAGCACTTCCCTAAATTGTGAACTCCACGTACCATAGTTATAGGGGAACTGGCTATTCATTTCCCCGCTTTAATCAGACGACTGAGTTTGACAATGCACTGTTGAATATGAGGCGAGCTGTTGCAAATCCTTTTTAGAACTAGATAGACTCTACTTCCCAGAAAAAATGTCAGTAAAAAGGTGGGCGATAACCAGAATCCGTCTGTGCAAAAGACTATAGCATATTGAGACTAGTTTTCTTGGATGACTTATGGAAATCAGAATTAGTAATAGAGCCATACTTTATATTTCAAAAACACAGCCACTACATGAATATAAATTTCTTCCAAGTTATAGATGAGATTCTTGTGTTAGATGGTAATGTACAAGGTGTGCACAAAGCAAATGAGATGCTTTAAAATAAGTGCTGAATTTCTTGCAAGATGAAATATTAGTATTATTGACATAGGCCAAGTACCTTCATCACCAAGGTGCCTGTTAATCTCTTTGCTGCTTGTCGTAAAATGTTATTAGGCATTTAGAAGTGAAGGCCAGTGAAGCATTTTACCAAAACTATAATTGCAAAGCTAATTGAAGATTGCAGATCAAGAGGGAATAGCCTGCAGAGTGATGTAAGAACGCCATGATATAGAAATTTACATTTGGAAGGGTCCTAGATAATTTCCAGTCCAATCTCCCACCCAGATCATTATATTCTGCTTTAAATATGAGAAAATAGGGGAAATTCTATGTGTTTAGCTAATAAATATTTATATCATATTCTAGAATTATCCTGACTAAACTGTTGTGAGAGCTCATTGGTTCAAAGTTCCATCTCTAATATTTTTTCCTCCTTGTACTAACACTCCTAGATGTCAGACCTGAATTCCTGCCCCTTCCTCTCACATTTTTTCCTCATTATCTCCGGAAAGTTTGTTCACAGATATTTATTTGTTCTGTTAGTATCCAGCTACTTCCCAATTAGTAGCCCAAATTCTTCTGTTGGCAATAAAATAGTTTTTACTCAGCATGTATTACAATCACTGGTAGAATTATAAAAATTAAATGGCTAAGAGGAGAAGCCATACCTAGACTGTGGTTTTTATTCATGACAAGGAAATGAGAACAGGAAGACCTGCAGACAGTTTCCCTTCTCTGCCCCGCACCATCCCACGAGCACGTCGATGGGCTGCTGAGAAACGGTCTTTGGAGCTGCTGCTGGACTCGTTCCCGGTTCACTCACCCCTACACTCTGGAATTGTCTGAAAATTCAGTGACAACAGCTGAGGTAGGACTGTGGCCACTACTCACTCCCATTTCTTGAAATAATTCTAAGTTTCAAAAGACAGAAGGATGAGGGAGAGAGAGAAAAACATAGCTGTGAGAGCAAAACATCAATCTGCTGCCTCCTGCGCGCCCCCTACCGGGGATCGAGCCCACAGCCCGGCACGTGCCCTGACCAAGCCGGCAACCTTTCAGTGCAGGGGACAGTGCCCAGCCAACTCAGCCACAGCAGCCAGGGCCAGGTAACAGTTATTGTAGGCTACCCAAGTCAGAAGGAAGAAAGGGGCCCCCTTATAACATCTGCGGTAAAGATCTTTGAACCCCCATTTTAATAAAATGATAACCACTCTTGTTCAGTTCAGCAGGACAGATATAAAGATGCTACAGGCACCTGATGGCTCAGCAAACATGCTAAGGCAGGGTGAAGAGTGCTATGCTAATGCTATTTCATGTCCTTTCAGACATTAAATAATGGATTTCTGCACACCTGGATTATAAAACTGCTTTCTCATCAGCAACACATTAAAACATTAATCATATTCCAATTGAAAAAATGAATCATTTTTACACTAAGAACATTTTTATTCTAAGACAAATTTTGACAAAATAAATGTTATATTGGTGGCATTATTATAATAGTCATTTCGAAATTGATATTGTTGAATGAGACCCTTCCTTGTACCTACTTAACTTACCTAGCGTTTGGCTGTTCAGCAAAATAAATGAGCACCTGAACCTCCACAAAGAAATTTGATAAAGATTGCCTTTTCTACTAACTTATTCCTTGTTTACATTTCTATCAGTCAGACAGGTAGTTTACTTTTGTTATTGGTGGTCATTCCCTACTTCCAAGGAAAACTGGTTTGACCTAGGGGAATAAAAAGATTTGGGTCAATGTGGGTGAATATAAAGATTAGTTGGTGTGCGGAGGGGACATAAGCTTTATTGTCATAATCACATGTGAGTGTATTTAAATTGTGGTTATAGGAGATGATCGCGAAAGAACATAAAAAGTTGTAAAAAGAAACGGGAGGTTCAGCTTTGAGGTGAACCCCGAGTAGAGAGAGAACCAAAGGATCAGTAGAAGCACTGACATGACCCGTCTCATTGGGTACATAATCGCTCCCGCATTGCTCACGCAGACCACACGCTCTGCTTTCTACCCCCATGATCTCTCCTTCCCACCACTTCCTTCACTTGCAAATTCTCCAGCAAATTCATAATTTACAGTTTTAGCAGCTTTCCTAACGTACTTTGCTAAGTAGACTAGAACCTTCCTGGGATATCAGCTGACCCAGGGGATATCCCCACTACCTCTGAACCTGTCTTCTCATTTGAACAGGCCAGCCACTCTGAATATGTGCAAAATCTGCAGGTCAGTTCTGAATAGCTCATTAGCCTGTCATCCTCGCTGATTGTGCCAACCCAGCTGAGCAGCACTTGCTATATGAATCCTTCTCTTACTGATCTATAAAAAGTAACAAAAGATAAGGAAGGCCTTCCCTCTAAGATGCTTTTGACTTTGTTGAAGATCTAGGACACACAATCCTGACATAGCTTGAAGAGAACTGCACAGCAGCATGCCAGCAAGTGCAAACTGCCATGTGATACTGAGATGGAATAAGAGCATCAGGTGTGGTGAAAGTACACATTAGAAACTGAAAACGATAAAAATATTTATAATTAAGAGTTTGTTAAATAAGTTATGGCACATCCACATAATAGAATACTATGTAACCACAAAAATTATGACAATGACAAGCGACTCTGGATATAGAAATATGTACATGCCATGTGACGTGAAAAATTAGATTTCCAAGAAGTACACATCGCACATGAAAGTTCAAGAAATAATACCTATATGCGTGGGGAAATACGCACAATAAAATGTTAACAGTCGTTATTTCTAGGTATGTGTTTGTACACGACCTTTATTTTCATCTTTATGTTTTTTCTGTACTTTCTGAATTTTTTTGCAATATACACATATACTTTTATTATAAAATAGAAAACTAATAACGTTCCTTTTAAATAGAGTCAGAGAATTAATGATAGATCGCTTCCTCGATGAGGAAGCTGTGTTGCATTAAGTTCGACAATATTTTTTGAAAAAGTTGGTGGCTGTGGATTGGAAAAAAGGAGAGCGAAAAGTGATTTAGATGGGACAACTATCATGAGATGAGAAAGAAAAGTACTAGTTGAATGGAAGGAAGTGCAAGGTGAAGCAGAGAGAACACAGGAGACCCTTGCAGTCTCACCCCTCCGGGCTTCTGCACATGCTGTTCCCGCCACCGGGAAAGCTTTCTTTGACGAATGAAGTCATCTTGCAGATCCAGCTCCGATAACTCTTCCTCTTTGAAGTTTCCTTTGACTCAGGCTTTGGTTTTTGCCCCCACTGTGCCCCATACATGCTTGCACTGTTACACAGAACACATTGTATTTCATCAATTAATTTTTTTATTTTTATTTAAAGCATTTTCTAAGCAGCAAGCTCCATGAAGGTAAGGGACTTTTTTTCTTGAATACAGTCTTGTCATATAATAGGTGTACAAGAGGATGCTTTTTCTAGACATTGGATAAAAAAAGGCATTACCATTCTTCCAACCGTGTTCACCAATGATTAGAGTTGACAGTTCTGGGAAGACTGTTGACAGACAACGTTGGAAGGTGCCAAACATGACCATTTACTAATCTGCTAAAGGACAAAATCATTTTATGTATCACAGGTTGTAGATTCCTGCTAAAGATAGAACAATGGGTTGATGACCAATGTTAAAGCATCTTCAACAAGTTACTTTGATATCTTATAGCTCCAATCTTATGCCTAGAAGCCTCAAAGACAATATATGTAGCTTTTCTATAATGTTGTCACAGTAATGATCATATTTTTCCTGATAATATGTGTTTTACTCATTTTTAGAACATAACACAAACCAAGAGAATCATACATTAACATTGACTTAATGAACAAGGTGTTTTTAAAACAGCAAGTACAGTTCCATCAGAACAAGTATTATCTAATTTATCACATTTTTAGATTATTCTGTCAGCTATATTTTAAGAAAAATATTTCATTAATGCTTGTAGCCTTTAAAGATTATAAAAATCATTTAATTCTATCCAAGGGAAAATAGTTCTACCTGTAATCCCTCCCAAAAGAGGGTTTTATTTAAACTGGACTATTTTCATATACAATTATTAACCTTGATAAAGTAAAAAGTTAACTCAGTCTAATTTATTAAACATTTTGTTGTACATGTTTTGCCAATAGAAAATGTGCTAGTTTCATTATTTCACATCTAAGTGAGTTTTCATGCTGTTCATTTACTTTCCACAGTCATTTCTCCCTGTAGGTACACAGTTCGCTGACATTGCGAGCCATCCAACAACCAATGATAACAGTGTGAGATCTACAAAAACATCTCAAAAATTGCTCTTCAGGGGAAAAAATGCAACTGTTTCTTGAACATTGTATCTGTTCTTGGGAACCATGACCTAGATATCAAGAAAATGGGAAAGTGTTTTCTCTTAGTAAAGGCAGATTTACTGTGATGGATTCATACAGTATTACATTCCAAGATGTGAAACAATTTACTGTTTATTTAAGCATCTGGCTCCAAAGTAGTTAAAATACATTTAATTATACTTTTTCTATATTTGGGGATTATATTGTATTCACTTTAAAGGAAAGGGAAATATAACTAAAACTCCTTTCAGTGTAAATCTAGCAACAGTTTATGCTATGAGTTGAACAGTTCTTAGCAATGACTTCACTTGTGGTATTACCTACTCAAAGAAAGAGTGCAGCAGACAGATACATATCCATATCTATTAAGATAACATTTAAATAAATAAATAAGTAAATAAATATTGATTCTTGTCTTGGATTTCTCTACTAAAGGCTAATGATGAGTTAAATCAAGAATTCGGTCTTTTTGGCATGTTAATAACTATTTTACCTGTTACAAAGGCATAGACATCAGTGGACACTGAATATTCATTAAGCACAAGTATAGTGCCCCCTATTGTTTACTTACTGCTTTTCTCCTGGGGCTTTCAAAGCGGTTAATTCACATTCCACGCCTGTAAGTCCTTCCTCTTGCCAGATCGAGCATTTGAGTCTACAGAGACTGAACCATAGAATTTTAGAAGCAAAAATATGGTACCTATTGGGAATTTCTTGCTTCCTGCTCTGGAAGTGACAATATAAGGCAGTGAATCTTGGTAAATTGTTTATTTTCTTGAGGAAAGGGTGAAGAGAAAAAGCTGGTAGGCCATCCTGAATATAGGATGATAAGGCTTATTATCTTCTATACCCAGTATTTGTTTGCTCCAAGGCAGCTGCTAATGTGGGGCAATTGAAGCAACAGAGGCTACGACAGGGTGAAGCACAGAGATGAGAGTCCAGAACACAGCTTTAGTTTTTGCTCAAGGGAAAAAGTATTTCAAATAATCACATTGGGTCCTCATGAAGCCTGGAATCCATGTCAGAGCAATATAAAACAGGGAGGAATAGATGTAGCTTATAGCATAGTGCATATCCAGCAAGTGATTGAATATGCAAATGGATACCATAACAACTGAAAATATTAAATCAGTATATGTCTCATGCCTGCTTTGAGGGTATCACACCAGCATTCAGTTAATATTATGATACCTGAATGAAAGCAATATTATATGAAGTTTAAAAAAGAGAGAGAACAGCTAACATTATACTCAATGGGGGAAAGCTAAAAGCAGGAAAAAGATCAGGAAAAAGACAGGGTTGTGGTTGTATATTTTTACCACTTTTATTCAACACAGTATTAGAAGTCCTAGCCACAGCAATCAGACAAGAAAAAGAAATAAAAGACATCCAAATTGGAAAGGAAGAAGTAAAACTGTCATTATTTGCACGACATGATACTATATAGAGAGAACCCTAAACATTACAATAAAGAACTATTAGACTTGATAAATGAATGCAGTAAAGTAGCAGAATACAAAATTAACATTCAGAAATTGGTTGCATTTTTATACACCAACGATAAACTATCAGAAAGAGAAATTAAGAAAACTATCCCATCTACAATTGCATCAAAAAATAAAATAAGATACCTAGGAATAAAGTTAACCAAGGAGGTAAAAGATCTGCACTCAGAAAAGTATAAGGCATTGAAGAAAGAAATTAAAGATACAGATAAATGAAAGCATATACCTTCCTCATGGAGAGGAGAATTAACATTGTCAAAATGCCCATATACCCAAAGCAATCGATAGATTCAAGGCAATCTCTATCAAAATACCAATGGCATTTTTCACAGAACTTGAACAAACAATCCAAAAATTTATATGGAACCACAAAAGACCTTGAATAGCCACAGCAATCTTGAGAAAGAAGAACAAAGTTGGAGGTATCACACTACCTGATATTAAACTATACTACTAGACTATACTAATCAAAATAGCATAAAAACAGACACATAGATCAATGGAACAGACTAGAGAGCTCAGAAATAATCCCACACACCTACATGATCAATTAATATATGACAAAGGAAGCAACGACATACAATTGGGTAATGACAGTCTATTCAATAAATGGTGTTGGGGAAACTGGATAGGTACATGCAAAAAAAAAGAAAAAAGAAAAGAAAAAGAAACTAGAACACCTTCTTACACAATATATAAGAATAAACTTAAAATAAATTAAAGACTTAAATGTAAGACTTGAAACCATAAGACTCCTAGAAGAAAAGACAGGCAGAAAACTCAGATATTTCTCTTAGTAATATTTCTTACTCAGGCAAGGGAAACAAAAGAAAAAGTAAACAAGTGGGACTACATCAAACAAAAAAGTTCTTATACAAAAGGAAACCATCAACAAAATGAAAAGACATCCTATTGAATGGGAGAACATATTTACCAATGATACATGTGATAAGGGGTTAATATCTAAAATTTATAAAGAACTCATACAACTCGACACCAAAAAACAAACACCAAATAAAAAATGGGCAGAGGACCTGAACAGACACTTCTGTAAAGAGGACATACAGGCGGTCAATAGACATATAAGAAGATACTCAACGTCACTAATAGTCAGAGAAATGCAAATTAAAACCACAACGAGATATCACCTCACACCTGTCAGAATGGAACCATCAACAAATCCACAAACAAGTGCTGGTGAGGATGTGCAGGAAAGGGAACCCTCGTAGGCTGTTAGTGGGAAGGCAGATTGGTGCAGCCACTATAGAAGACAGTGTGGAGGTTCCCTAAAAAATTAAAAATAGTACTACCTTATGAACCAGCAATTCCACTTCTGGGCACATATTTGAGTAAATACAGTACACTAATTCAAAATGATATATGCATCCTTATGTTCACTGAAGCGTTATTTACAATAGCTAATATATGAAAGCAACCCAACTGTCCACCGAGTGGATAAAAAAGTGGTTATATATATATACATACACACACACATCACTTGGCCCCCCAAATAATGAAATATTAAAATTTGAGACAGCAGAATGGATGTAGAGAGTATTATGCTAAGTGAAATAAGTCAATCAGAGAGAGACAAATACAATATATATTTGTATATATGGAATCTAAAGAACAAAATAAACAAACAAACAAAACAGAAACAGACTCACAGATACAGAAAACAACTGAAGGTTACCAAACGGGAGGGGGTTTGGGGGACTGGGTGAAAACGGTGAAGGAATTAAGTACAGATTGGTAGTTACAAAATAGTCATGGGGATGTAAAGTGCAGCATAGGGAATATAAACAATAATACTGTAAAAATATGTATGGTGCCAGGTGGGTACTGGAATTATTGGGGGGATCACTTTCTTAAATTATATAATTGTCTAACCACTATGCTGTACATCTGAAACTAATATAAAATAATGTTGAATGTCAATTGTAAATGAAAAATAAAATAAAAAAGTAAAAAGAGACTATAAAATGCCTATTTATGAAGGTTAATAGAAAAACTCTGGTAGATTCAGGGAAGGACCTCTTGTGAGATCCAGTAGTTAATGATTGATAAAAATTAATCCTCTTAACAACTTTATAGTTGGCATATAATAAGCCACATGCTGTATATACAATTTATATATTGTACAACCTGACAAGAGTTGACATATTATATGCCCATGAAACTATTACCTCGATCAAGATAATAAACATCCCTCATTCTTTTGCCCCTTTATTTCCTAATGCCTCTTTGTGGCCCTTGGATATATGATTTTATTTCTGTTGGATAGATGTCTAGCAGTAGAATGAATAGGCCATACAGTATGTGTATGTTTAACTTTTTAAGAAACTGCCAAACTGTTTTCCTCAATTTACATTCCCACCAGCAGTGGAGAGAGCTTCAGTTGTTCCACATCTTCACCAACTTTGTGTGATCAGTCTTTTTAATTTTAGCAGTTCTGGCAGGTATGTAGTGATCTCTCATGTAGTTTTGAAGCATGTCCCAAATGATTAGTGATGTTGAACACCTTTTCATGTGCTCATTTGTCATTTGTAAATCTTATTTAGTGGACTGTCTGGTCAAGTCCTTTGTCCACTTTTTATTTGGGTTGTTTGTTTTCTCACTGCTAAGTTTTGAGTGTTCTTTGTATACTCTAGGTATATGTTTTTATATATTTTGGATACAAGTTCTTTTTTAAATTAAATGTATTGGGGTGATATCAGTTAATAACATTATAAGTTTCAAGTGTATAATTCTGTAATACATCATCTGCACATTGCATTGTGTGCTCACCACTCAAAGTCTAGTCTGCTTCTGTCACCATGTATTTGACTCCCTTTGCCCACAAGTTCTATTTTGAAGAAATTCACAAACTGACTCTAACACTCATATGAAATGCAACATATGCAGACTAACCAAAACAACTCTGAAAAAGAAGAACCGGAGTCAATCAACACTACCTGATTTCAAGATTTATTATAAAGGCACAGTAACCAAGACAGTATGGTCATGGCATAAAAACAGACAAGTAGATCAATGGAACAGAACTCACAGGCCAGAAATAGGCTCATACATATACATAAACAATTTTCGACAAAGGTGCAAAGGCAATCCAATGAAAAAAGGATAGTTTTTTCTACAAAGGGTGATGGAGCAATTGGATATACATATTCAAAAATACTAACCTCAATCCAAATGTTGAATTATATGCAAAAATAACCTCAAAATGGGTCATAGAACAAAACATAACACCAAGAACCAGCATTGGCTACATAATTTTCAGGCCCAGTACAAAGTGAAAATGCAAGCACCCGTGTTCAAAAATTACTGAGAATGTGAAGATGGTAACAGCAGAGCATTAAACCAAGAACGGGCCCTTCCTAAGCACTGGACCCTGTGTCACTCCATAAGGTACATGCCCATGAAACCAACCCTGTCCCCCAAATAGTACAACTTCTAGATGAAAACATACGAGAACACCTTTGTTACCTAGGGTTATGCAAAGATTCTTTAGATAGATACAATACCAAAAACATAATGTATACAAGGACAAATTGATAAATTAAACAAAGTCAAAAACTTCTGTTCTCAAAAGATTGTTAAGTGAATAAAAAAACAAGCCACAGACTTGAGATAACAATAATAAATTTTAGCATTGTTTATACACTTATTATGTGCCAGACACTGTCCTAAAAAATTCATACAAGTTCTTATATATGTATGGGAACACCTTTTAAAGCAGATACAATTTTTATCTTTCTTTCATATATATGAAATGCACAGGAATTTAAAAATCCAGCTTAACGATAGAAAACTAGGAGCCAAAATTAGAGCCCAGGCTCCCTTTTTCGCCTATGCCTTTTACATCGCCCAAGATAAAAACAAATGACGCCCCTTTCTTTCAATTTTATGTCCATAATCTGTCTGAGGACGGCTTTTTAAAAAATCACCTATTTCTTATTTCAACAGACTACCTTTTAAAACTCCTGACGTAGGCATTTTTGCTGGACACATCAGTCAGCTACGTTCGATATATAATGCGTCCCCTTCTTATAAGCCTTTTCCAAGTCGGGGCTAACCAAGGGGTTATCGCTGCTCCCAGGGCTGGCATCAGCAATCAAAGGGCAGCGCAAGTAAGTTTGTAGCGCCTGGTGCCAGATAAAGCAGCCTTGAGCTGGAACTGCCACATCGCCCAATTTACTCTTTTGGAGCAAGGGACATTCCTGCTACAGAGTACATAGTGGCTTCTTCTGCGGCAAGGAATGCCTGTGCCTCTCTCAGGAGCCACTTAACCCAGAGAGGGACCGAGGCATGGGAACGCTCGTGTTTATCTGTGCCTGAGCCCACCCACTGCTTCACCGCCGGCCACGGAGAAAGGAGTACCAAGTCCTAAAAAGGCATTTGCGCTGAATAGCACAATATGCTCGGATACCCTTACTTCATGTAAACACAGGGCGATTGTGAATTCTGAGAGCCTGGGTGTTACAGTTCAGCAAGGGCCTGATTAGCCTCTAGAATGCATCCCCAGAAAGGGCTGCAGACCTCTTTGTCTGGAGGAGGGGCGTACACATGACTCTGGTCACCAGGGCTTCCTAGCAATTCTATGAATATTTCATCCCAGCTTCCCATAGAGGAACATTCTGCTAGTCTCTAGCACTTTCGTGGCAAAGGGCTTTTGGCTAGCCCAGCTTATTTTTACAAGTGTGAGTGAAGCATTTTGATGTAAAAGGAAGACTCGTGGGAAACGAAATTTCCTTCTTTGCATGGTAGAAATAATGTAGCTTGTACAGTTTTTCCAAAAGCTGGTAATTGTTGAGGAAACTGTTTTTAACTATCAGTGCCAAGAGTCTTTTGTGACTTCAGCTTTTGACGTCATGTAAACAACTGTGACTAAGAATCAAGAGTATACATTGCATAGCCCCTCATAATCTCCAGTTTCAGGGACCAAAAAGCACAGGATCTTATTTATTTCCACTGTATAATATTCTATGTAGCACTTTAATTTTTAATGTCTCCGTGTCTTCCAACCTTCAGAAAGAGTAATACAATAACTGGTTTCACCTAGTCTGCTGACAGGACTTGGGGATCACATTTTTCCTGGGTGTTCTTGTTTGTGTGGCCAGGGAACATTCCTTTGAACTTACCCGAAAAGTAACTCAGCCTTTCTGACTTTAAGCCAGTCAGATAGAACAACTCCAGCAAAACCTGAAATGGAGGCATCTGGCACCTGCCACACCCAGGGCATAGCCCTCTGAGATTTAGCAAAGTCCAAAAAGATGAATAGGACTGTCCCTTTGTGTCAACTATTTTAAACTTAAATTTTAATTTTAATCAAGTTAGGATAAGTAAGGTTTTGAAATGTGTTCCCTGGGCTTATAAGCACAGTTAAATTTTTCCACAGAAAAGTCTTAGGTTTTAAATTTTGAAGCAGCTTTTAAACTCTAGGAAAGAGAAAAATCAATGTCTGTACATATATCCATTTATTATCATCATCTGTGCAGATATGACTTGCTCCAAGAGAATAGCTTACCCTCACTAGCGCTCCCTCAACCAACTTTCTGTCTAAAATGACAGTATCTTCTCTTTGTGTATTTATACTAAGAATATATAAAACTTTGCCTGTATTTAGGGAAAAAAAGCCTTTGTTTTGGGTTTTATAATTCTGCTTCTCTTCATAAGAGTGCATGTAGACCATCTATGTTTGCATGTAAGGTAAAGAGAGTGCCACTTGTTTCCAAAGAACTATTAGAGGCAGAATGTATAAGGACTAGGGGAGAGGAGGGGTGCTGCATATACCTGTGAAACCAGCACTAGATAATTACTCCTCATTTCATCAGGAAAAAGGAATGTGCTCTGGGGGAAACAGTAGTGCGATCGTCATAAAGTGCCCACGTGGTGAAACAAAACACCTGGCTGCTGCAGGTATGTCAGTTCTGGGAAAGGAGAGAGGGTTTCCTTACAGAGGGTGGACAGGAAGAGAGGAGGTCCACAGCTCATTCCATTATCTATAAAAATGAAGGTGCCAATCCATGTCATGTACGGGGATGAAGATAACTCTTGAGTTAATTCATCTCTTAGCTTGTCTAAAGATGGGAGGTTTGCAGGGTGAACGCACTCAAAATTCATGTCCCCACTGACTGGGAGTTTCTGTGCTAATTTCTCATTCCAGGGGCTCAATTTTTTCTTGAAGAGTTCACGCAAGGCCCTATCAAAGTTCATTGTGCAATTTTGTTTTGAACCCTTGAAGGACAGCATTTTTATTAGAAATCTAACAGAACAGTCCTAAATTAGCAGGCTTTTCTGCAGGGTGGGGCCCAAGCAAGACTCCAGGGACTGGAAGTGTGAATTTGAACGCTTTGTTACAAAAGGGGGAGACTCTATAGATATTCTCGGCATCCTGTTTAACGCGGGATATGCTGACATACGTGAAGTGGTGGATTAATGGCCTACATTAAGTTACAGGTATGAATTTTACATAAAACGCATTAATATTATGTGTCATGGCAGAATTTTAAATACTCCGTGCCCATGCATTTTTCATATTTACATGCTCTCATTTAATGCTCTCGAGCCCACTTTTGCATCTAGATGAGCAAAAGAAAAACCCTACGAGGTTTTTATTTGTATTTCCTTTCACCAGAAATCTGCATTCGGCATTCCTCCCTTCCCCTCCCCGCCCCCCAAGCTTCAAATCTTTTCTAAAAAGAAAACGGAAAGGCTACACATTCCACTCCATCATTATGGTTTCGGCAATTGTGAAAAGGCAAATAACGAAACGGAGAGGGGGGAAATACAGAACAGAAGGAACGTGCCTTCTGGAACAGCGTCTTTCTTAAGGCACTGGAATCCCAGGTATGGAGTGACGAAGGGTGGCGGGAGGAGGGTCCCCGGGCGCCGCGCCGTTCGGGTGGCAGGAGGTCCGCGAGCAGGGCTCGCGCTCCCCGGGAGCCCGAGCCGAGGGAGAATGAATTCCAGCCGCACATTCCCGCAGTTCTTCGCAGGAACTTCTCCCTCTCTTTCCCCTCCCCGGGGCACACACCAGCCTGGCGCGGCTCCCACCCAGCTCTTTTCTCAGAGCCCAGACCTACGGCGTCGACGGAACGGAGTGCCCTTCCCATTGGCCCGAGCGTCCTTCCCCGAGGTGGCACCGTCCGCCTGATTGGCTGGCCACTCCCGACCCCCCGCCCACCCTGCGCTCGGGTTGCCCGGCTCCCCGCCCCCCAGCATTGCCCGGAGCCTCCGCCCTCCCGGCTCCCTCCGCCGGCCCAGCCCGGCTCCACTCGACTCGCGCGGGGACCCGACCTGCGCGCCGACCGACCTGCGCGCTGGCCCCGCCCCCGAGGAGCGCCTATAAATGCAGCTGCGCGTCGGGCCGGCCCGGAGCGGGGAGGAGGTGTGGCTGTGAGTCAGTGCCGGGCGCGGGGAAACCTCCGGCGCGGGGGAGCGAGGCGGCGGCAGCGGCGGCGGCGACCCGGCTATAGTCGGAGCTCCGAAGGGAGTGACTAGGGACCCTGGTGGGCTGCTTTCCTTCCGGTGCTTTTGGTATTTATTGCCTTTTGGTCCCGGCCGAGTGTCGCCCACTGAGCAGAGATCCCCTCGCAAAACCCGGAGCGACCCTCCAGTCAATTGTTGGGCACGGGATCACTGAGAGCTTTGCGGTGCCCGGAGCGCGTACGGAGCGCGCGGGTCGCGAAGGCAAGGGGAGTGGAGCCGGCCGCGGGCGGGGGCTCGGCGCTCGCTTGCCTCCCTCGCTCGCCCTAGCGGGTCCACTCGCGCAGGGCGCAGGGCGCGCGCAATGAAGGCGGTGAGCCCGGTGCGCCCCTCGGGCCGCAAGGCGCCGTCGGGCTGCGGCGGCGGGGAGCTGGCGCTGCGCTGCCTGGCCGAGCACGGCCACAGCCTGGGCGGCTCGGCGGCCGCGGCGGCGGCGGCGGCGGCCGCGCGCTGCAAGGCGGCCGAGGCCGCGGCCGACGAGCCGGCGCTGTGCCTGCAGTGCGATATGAACGACTGCTACAGCCGCCTGCGAAGGCTGGTGCCCACCATCCCGCCCAACAAGAAAGTCAGCAAAGTGGAGATCCTGCAGCACGTTATCGACTACATCCTGGACCTGCAGCTGGCGCTGGAGACGCATCCGGCTCTGCTGAGGCAGCCGCCGCCGCCGGCGCCACCGCACCACCCGGCCGGGACCTGTCCGGCCGCGCCGCCGCGGACTCCGCTCACGGCGCTCAACACCGACCCGGTGAGAGGCCCGGCGCCCGCGGGGGTCCAGGAGGGCGGGGACTGGGTGGCGGGCCGCGGGAGCTCCCCTTCCTCGGGGCCAGGGCGGCCGAAGATGACCGCACCCCTCAACCCCCCTTCTCCTGGGCGTCTGGGGCCGCCAGCGGCTGGCTGGGCGCCGCGAGCGCGGGTCCGGGTGAACGCGCGGGGCGGGACTGGGGTTGGGCGCATCCCGGGCTGTCAAGTCCAGCCTGTTTCCCCGGGGGGGGGGTCCCCAGGGCTGCAGGCCGGGGTGGGAGCATCCGCGCGCCAGCCTGGCTTCCCAGGACGAATCCGGGACAGTGACTCGTGCGGTGCGTGCGCTGCTAACCTTCCCTGGTGTTCCGTTGCTGTTCCAGGCCGGCGCGGTGAACAAGCAGGGCGACAGCATTCTGTGCCGCTGAGCCGCGCTGCCCAGGTGAGCGCGCCTTTCCCTTCCCAGGCGGCCGGTCGCCAGAGACGCCTGTCCTCCGGGGCGGCCGGGGCCAGGCACCGCAGTGTTCTTTGCCCCCAGCATTTCTGAGGGCAAACTCCCCAACCCCCGCTCTGCCTGCGGGCCAGCGAGCTGCTGAACCGGCACTTCGCTGTAGTAACTGGGGCTTCGCGCTGCATAGCGACGGGCCAGCTCTTGTCCCCACCACCCCCGGGCCTCCCCCCGGTGACCCACAGGCTCTAACTGCCCTCTTCCCCGCTGAGGGCGTGGAAACTGCGTTTCCCCTCCGCGCGTCCTGACCCCCACCGAGGGCGACGCGGCGGCGCCGGGGGGAGCGGGTCCCCTCGCGGGCTCCCGGGGAGCCCGCAGCTGGCTGGTCGGCGCGCGGCCGGCCGCGGGCTGCGGGGCTGTCTGGCCCGGCGGTTTGTTTTGGGTTGTTGATCAAGCATGTCTTGAGTTTGGTCGGTGGCGCCAGGCAGTCTGCAGCGGGAAGGTTCCCACACCCCCTCTATTCATTCCTCTTCCACAGGTGTGCGGCCGCCTGAGCCCGAGCCAGGAGGCCCGAGGGGGGAGCGGGAGTTAGAGAAAAAGGCTCCGAGGACGGGAGGAAGCAGCCGCAGACCCGGGGACGCTCGCGCCCGCATTCCAAGAGAGGGGAAGGAAAGAAAAAGAAAACTTGCATCTTTTTTTTTTTTTTTTTTTTGCACGTTCATAAACATTCTCCATCCGTATTCTCTTTTGTCTCTTCATTTATAACCGCTGTGAATTGTACATTTCTGTGTTTTTTGAGGTGCAGTTAAACTTTTGAGCTTAAGTGTTAACAGAACTGAAAAATAGAAAGTCAAGAGTAAATACGACTTTAGAAGCCTACTTGTGACCAAGGAGCTCAATTTTTGTTTTGAAGCTTTACTAATATACCAGAGCATTGTAGATATTTTTTGTTTTTTTTACATCTATTGTTTAAAATAGATGATTAAAACGGGGCAGGGAACTTTCTTTTCCCTGCAAGAATGTTACATACTGTATAGATAACTGAGTGACATTTCATACCATGTATATATAGAGATGTTCTATAAGTGTGAGAAAGTATATGCTTTAATAGACCACTGTAATTATAAGATATTTTTAATTAAATATTTTTTGTAAATATTATGTGTGTCTTTTTTAAATCTATGGGAATATTTCTTTTGGAAAATTATTTTTCAGCTCAGTTGCAGAGCTCTTGATATCTTGAATGTCCTTTCTGTTTGGCTTGCCTTTAATTTGTTTTTGTTTTGCGAAGTACCGTGCAGAATCGGAAGTAACAGTTATAGCTAGTGGTCCTGCATGACTGCATGAAATGTTTAATCACAAAATAAACTTGTCCTGAGTCCATTCAAATGTCTTTTCTTTAACCTAGATTGAAATCATTGTATTTGAAGCATACACGTTGGAAAGATACTTTATCAGCTTTTAAGTACAGGGCTTGATAGTGTAATATATACAGAGTCAATGTTTGTTATTTGTTTTTGATTGAGGTCAACATGGATTCTGAATGGTTTTGCATATGGAATGGGGAAATGCTTGGCTCCTTAAAGAGTTTATGGAATCTGTTTTATCAAAGTGAAAAAAAACGCTTATCATTCTTCATTTTACACTAAAGCTTCATGTCACTAAAGTTTCATATTTGTACAGATTATTTAAATCTTAGAAGTGAAAAATGTTCTCTGCTTGCTACCAAAGGACAACCTCTTGGAAATGAACACTTTCTGCTTTCCTTCCTCCAAAGAATATTAATAGGCAACAGTGAAAGAAAAAAAATAAAAAGGTATAATGGCAAATCCTTCAAGCAGGGATAAAAGTCGATCTTCAAACATTAACTTAAGTAGACCAAAAATTCTGATGACCGCATCTAGATTATTTTTTTATAAAAATGATTTTCACGATAGCTATGTTAGTTACCGGTAAACTACTGTCCAATTTCTTGTGATGTGTAACTTTTACATGTGAATATTAAAGTAGATTTATCTGTCTTGTACTGTGATTTCTGGTCTCATTTCTTCAAACTTCTGAGACTTTCTTTTCTAAGGAAGGTAATATTTTCTAGGTTAGATAGGACTGTCAGGGCCCGTGAACATTGTGCATTTAATGTGATCAGTACTTTACACACCAGTTAGATGGAATTTTTAGAGTGAGAATTAAGTAGGATTTAATTGGGTGCTTTGTAAATAGTCAACTGTGTGTATAACGTGGTCTGTTTGACTTTTAAAAGGAAAGGATTTGTTTCAGATTATACAAGAATGAAAGTATTATAGACCCAAGGGACTTTTTATGAGGTCAAAGTCAAATATGTATAGGAATATGAAATATCCTGGTGCCTAGTAGTCAGTGGAAATGGTAAAGTCTCAACAGAAATGAACAAAGTTAATGCTAAGAGGTTCAAATAAATCGAAAGGTTTTAAAAATCTGTCCTATCCATCCCCAGCATGGTATCCCCCTCAGCTTTGACATTTCACTGGTCTTAGGTATTTTTAGAATTTGATACATTTGATGTTGAGCCTTATAAAGTCAAAGGACTGCTTGTTTAGATGAGGTTTATTTTTATTTTCGATACTGTTCATTCTTGTCACACGTCAAGAGGAAAACACAAGAACACTGCTGGAATTCCAAATCTTAAGAATTCTAACGATTGCATTCTTTGTTATTAAATAGGGGGACAATTCCTCCTTTTTATTTGGCAGTTCAATTTCAGTAGGAAGCAAGTCACATGTGTGCTGTTGGTTGGAGTTAAGCATCTGTCAGCCTGACTGCTGAACCTGCCTAAGCCTTCAGGCTCATTTTAAACTTAGGCTGGGAAGATTATGAAGCTCAAAATAAATGGATAAATATTTTTGGTTTTTGAAGATAGGTGGTTGCTCTGGTTAATTTTATATTTGGGGCATGAAAAGCTGCTAAATGGGAAAAAAAGTTATAGATCCTACATTTTAGACAGTTGGCATTTTCCCCTTAGCTCTTCATGCAGCATTGGATGTCTTTAAAGAAACAAAGTGATTGTTTATTTTTTTAAAATTATTTGCAGTTGTGTAAGTTATTGCATCTATTAAAATGTTGTCTGTGTCCTAATCAAGCAACCAGATAACAAAAACATTTTGAGTGATTAAGCAAGTTCTAATTGTTCAGATAGCTGAACAGGAAAATATCCTGACTTCTCCTATTTCATGTCTGCTTTTCATTGTGTAGGCACAACCAAAGAGGAAGAATCATTTAAAACCTTCAATGGGAAAAAAAGTATCCCACAGTGGGATGTTGTTTCAAATGTGGTTATAAAATCTGAACATCTCAGACATCTCATGGTAAAGAAAGAAAACCCTTTTCATTTCAAATAACTAATAGACTCTGATATTGTGTAAATATTACTCAAGGTCATTGTCAAGCTTTAACTGAATTTTTAGAACTAAAAAAATTTGACCCCCCCCCAAATCTATTGTATTAAATGCCTTCTATAATAATAAATCTTCACTGAGCAAAGGCTTCTGAAGTTTGTGGTTTTTAATTGACTTCTGCTGAGTTATGCAATTTTTCATTATCAAGAATGGGGCTCTTGATGGATCACCTCAATTATTTACAGTGTTTCTTACCATGTGATGAAAAATGTGGCTTAAAAATGGTAATATGAACAGAAAGAAAATCTAGTTTGAATGCTAGGGAAAGCTTGTCTGCTCTTTGGTGTGTGCTAGGATAGGAAGCAATAATCCTAAAGAAGGAAAGAGGGTGATGTCCAGGGAAACGAGACCTCCTACCCACAACACACACACACACACACACACACAGTAAATAATGCAGACAGAAGGAAATTACTTCACAGTAGTACAGAACCAAATAAAACTAGCTCTGCCCTTTTAGCTGGCATGCTTTATATATATGTTAATCAGCTCAGATAGCCCTTGGATCTCAACAGGGCCAAACATCAAACCCTCCAGGCTTATACGGAAGAAAAACCTTCCTTTTGCTGCTTTGCAAGTCCAGGAAATTAATTTATCTTCCTCAGAATTGTTCTTAATAGGGCTGCCCTCTGTAGGTATTCTTCAGACCCAGATGATTTCTTTCAATTACAGCCCGTGATGTTTTGCTAAAATATTAATTATATTAATTAGAACCATCACCCAAAAGGTCTTAGGACTGTAATTTTACTTATGGAGTTCTACCTCGAGCAATAATAAAATCAATACCTTACAAAAGAAAACTCATAAAAAAAGCTAGATGAACTGCAGTCATATACCCTTAATTGAGAATGCTTTTAGATTTCCAATGAATTTTTAAGGTGTGTTTTGCTTTCAAGTGCCTGCTTCATATTGATTCCTATTCTGGCTTGTTCTAAAAAGTGTCCCCTAAGTGTGAAAGCTCTGGTCTGAACCCGCTGCCAAAGGGTTTCTCTGCTCACCCAAGCAAAGCGGCTCGGCAGGAAGGCTGCTGAGTGAGCTCCGTCATTCATAAGTCTCCACAGTGAACTCACACATGGGATATGACAAGAGGGCCATAAAAACTGAAGTTCATTTCAAAAGTCCTCTGAGTCCCGAAAAGAATAAACACATCCATTTCTGGGGAAAAAGAACCAAAATGTGTTACCTGCATCCCACTGGCTGAAATGTGACTACAGAGGAATTGAACTTAAAAATCTTTAAATTAGATAAAGACACTCAAGATAAATTGTGTGAATCCACCCACATTCTCCCCCCCAGAAGAAATCTCTTACTTTAGAAAAGAATATTCTAAGAAATTACATTAACTGTTGGCAAAATATGGAAATTCCTGGTGAACCAAGACACCATTATTTGCTTGAAATTACTGTTTTCAATTCTTTATGATAGAAAGTGCATTTCAGCACTTCTAGCATGCATATTAAATTCAAATTTAAATTTTTTTAAACCTTTTATTCCAAAATTTAATTTCCAAAGGCAAATATTTCAGTCCTACAGTCCGTTCTTTATGCAAATTTGTATATTTTAGAATGTTTCTTAAATATTTACTGAAATGTTTTAAATATTTTCTTAAATATTTTAAGCATTTAAAAAAATATTTAGTACACCCTTCATAAGCTTTAACCTCAGTAATCAATTGAGAGACTAGCTCTGTGTGTGTGTGTGTTTAGCTAAAAATAGTTAACCAACATACAGAACATTATCTTTCAAAACGGAGTTTCTCTCTAAAAAGTAAATAAACTGTATTAAGCTTCCTCCATTCTCTCTTCACTTTAAATTCTAAGATTGGAGATTTCCATAAAGATGCACCCTGCATTTTTTTGGACCTCTCTAAGTTTATATGCAGGATAGAAAATAAAGAACAAATCAATCATCATGTTTATCAGATCCTAGAATTTGGCTAAATCTCATAAGTAAAATGAGAAAAAAAAAACAGAAGGGGTTCGTACTTATGTTAACCTCAGAGAAAGCCAGGGAAATAGACCTAAACTTGTTGACATAAATTTTACACCTCACTTCAGCAATAATTCTTGGAAACACTTTTCATACGTGTTGAACCTAAGCCCGTGGCCATAATAAAAACAAAGTCGGCTCCTTAGGGTAGAAGACTATGCTACAGTGCCTAACCAGGGCCTGGCAAAATATTTGTTAAACTGAATTAGCAATGTCCCCTTAATAGAGTATCTTCCCGCTGCTCTCAGTTACTCCCTGCCCCTGCATCCACACTGAATCACCCTGAGCTTCAGACCAATATATCTCACTGCCTTCCCATCCTCTCTGCCCCTTGAAGTGCAGTAGATTTGAATCAGGATTTACAGTCTCCTGTAAACCTGCCCCTCCTTCTGGAGTCCTTCTTGTCTTTGTCAGCTTGGGCTGCTATTACAAAGTCCCAGAGACTGGGCAGCTTCAATGACAAACGCTTCTCACCGTTCTGGAGTCTGGAAAGTTTAAGACCAAGGTGCCAGCTCATTTGGTTCCTAGAGGTCACTGCCGTTGTCGGATGAGCACCGCAGTTCACACGCTTCCTTCAGATCCCCACAGTCACACCTGGCGCTAGGCTTACCCCTTAGAGCTGCACCACAAGATGCGAAAAGAACCCGGGGCCTGGACGTAAGGAGCCTTCAACTATCGTTTCCCACCCATCTTTTCTCCCCTCTCCTTCTGGCTGCCCTCGACGTACATTCTGTGCTTCACCCGTACCTAAGGTCTTGTCCGTACGTGCTCAATGGCAAACCATGCTTCTCTCTCTAATCTGGACAGCATGGTAGGTTTCCCGAGAGTTAGGAGGAGAGCAGGCTCAGAGGGATCAGGGGATGCAGGGGGGGCACCTGCTCAGCCGTCCAAACCAGCTAAGTCGACTTGCCCATCTGTGGGTAAGGGCTGACCTATATGACCTCCAAAAGGGTATGCTCTGTCATGCTTCTCTTTCTCTGCACATGGTGTTACTCTTGCTGGATCCCACGGCCCCCCACTGCCAGTCTAGGCTGTTCCTGAACCCACCATCCTTCAAGACCCAACTGTCATCTCTTCTGCAAAAATTATACGATGCTTCTCCTCAGCACCCCCCAAACAGCCACCACCACTCATGCTATAGTGTAATGATTTTCACATGACTTGTTTCCTGTAGACTCCTGACCCTCCAGGGAATCCAGACCACAAAGTACTAGAAGAACATTCCTGTAACTCCCTGTGCCAGCAAATCTCGCAAATTCTTTGCAATTCAAAATTGCAGTCGAGAGATTGTCATTATCTTTAAAAGCCTTTGGCTGCCTTAAACATGGGGAATAGATAAGTTGTGTGTTCTTGAGAATGAGGGAGTGTGGTCAGCCTTGGGCAAAGGGAGTTGGAAGAAGAGACTGAGGAGAGAAGAGGGAGAACAGATCCTGTACCCCGAAGGGCGGAGGAAACATTCCTGAGAGCAGTGGGAGAAGTAAACAAAGACACCTCAGTGCCAGAGATGAAAATGTGGGGCCAGGACGTGATGCGTCAGGGCGGAACAGCAGGCAGGGGCACCCAGCAAGACTGTGTGATCATGTATGTTTTAGGCCTTTGTTCTCATGGATTGGTGAAGTGACACGGGATAGATCAGCCACAATAAATGCAGTGAAGCCTCATGAGTCACTTATGAAAACACAATCTTGCTGCATAAGTAAAAAAAACCTTTTACAGATAGAAGTTTCATTCCCCCTACTGTGAACTAGAAGCAGATTCGCATGATTAGTAACCTGAAACACGTCTTGTAACTTTCCTCTCATTTTTCAGTGAAGGAGGCAGAGGTCCAAAAGTCGAGGTGGTGGAGTCAGGCCTCGCACCTGGTTTCTCTGTCTCTCACCCTGGGCCACAAAACTCCGTATAGACGGGTTCTATTCCAGTTTATTCGGAAGTGGCTTATCTCAGTCCGTATTCTAATCTACAAATTGCCTCCTGTTCTTTCCTAAGAAGGTGTGGGTTCAAACCCTAAGCAAATAATCATTAAGTGCAGGACTGATCTGGCTGCCCTATGAAGAGAACAGGTAAAGAACTTGTGTAACAAGGATCACGTATTTCAAAGCTCTCTGGCAAAGGAGCAAAGGAAGTTCCACGGAGAAAGGATAGCCTTTTCAACAAATGATGCTGTAACAATGAGATGTCCATATAAAAAAAAAGAATTTAGACACAGAACTTACACTTCTCACAAAGATTAACTTGACTGGGATCACAGACCTGCATGTAAAGTGCAAAACCATAAAACACAGGAGGAGATTTGTGTAACTTTGGGTTTGGTGATAAGTTTTTAGAAACAACACCAAAAGCATGAAAGAATTTCAACCTTTGCTGTCCTTCACAGTCACGTCCACCAAAGCTGTGTGTGCAGACCCACCCTCCAGTCAGTGGAGGCAGAGGGGTTCTGGGCAGGGCCACAGGCTCTCAGGCCAAACCAAAAGACTTGGGTGCTACGCAGAGCTCTGCAACTAATAGTTGTGCCCCTTCACAGGAGTAACTTTTCCAAGTTTCAGTGGCCACGTCTGTAAAATGGGTATATAATAATAATTACCTAGCACAGAAGGTTCCTGAAAGATAAAAAAAAGTAACATATATAAAAATATTTTAAAGGACAATGGTTGTGATTTTATGTATATATATCATCTGGAGAGATTTCTAAACTTTAGATTCCTGAGTTCCACCCCCCGCCCCTTCCTCCTACCACTGAGATTCTGATTCATTAAGTGTAGGGTAGGAACTAGGAATCTGAATTTTAGCTTTTCCCTGGTGAGTCTGGGGCAAGTCTCCCAGGAACCCTATTTTGAGAAACATTATTGTAACCATAAAATGTTACGTAGGTTTTGGCTGTTATTGTTAGGCCACACCTGGTATATTTCTACTTTCTTTTTGATACCACTTTCCAAGTTTCCTGAAGCTCTAATCAAGTAAAGAGGAGTTAATACAATGTCAACAGAAGGTCATGGCAATAATATCTGGTGTGAAGAGGGATGTGGTACTAGTAGGAAATGCCGAAGAGGTAGCTGCCTCAAAAGCGAGGCTGTGGGGAGGGGGAGTGTGTCCCTGGGACAAGTCCATGGTCAAGATGCCGAGTCCTCCATACACTTGTTTCTCATTGCAGTCTTTCTATGAGTCCAAACATTCATAATAACCTACTTTGCTTTACCTATCCCATTAAATCTTAAATTTCCTAAGGACATTTTCTACCCTCTTATGTGCAATTACTTCTTATATTACATTATCTCATGACATCTATGTGATGACCTAAAAAATGTTTGGAAAAGGTTTGTCTGCACAGGAAGCCATGAGCAGTGTTACTTTCATGGTAAAGAGATTCTTTTGGATAAACAAATTTAGAAAAATATTTCACTTCCCTTAGTATATTACATCATCCTAAGGGATTGCCTTTAATACGATGTAGAAAAATAGTACACCTGGTCTTGCCCCCAACTGTTGTGTTTGCCTTAGAACTGTCCTAATCTGTGGCTATAAAATGTTAAAATAGTGGGTGCGTGTAAAATTGGGATATGGCACAATTAGTTGTGACTTAATATGATTTCTTCTTGGTAAAATTGTATATAGACTTTTATAAATTTAAAAGCAGTAGATAGAATAGCTTCAATTCTTCCAAAATTGAATACGAGCTTTATAAAAGGAAACATCAATAAGTTAGTGGAATTAGGTTCTGAGTTCTGCCACTTACTGTGTGGCCTCAGACAAGGTAGTCAACCTCTCTGAGCCTTATTGAAACTTTCTTTTATAGTGTGGTCACACTACTTAGCAATAAGAATCTTTTTGAGGACCATGTGTGCAAAGCCCTTAATATAGTACCAAACATACGAAATATTCAGTATATCCTAGTGCCTTTCCTCTAATCATTCCTGCCGCTTTTCATCGTCTATGATCTAAAAACATGCTTGCCTTCTTCCAGTAGGAAAAGGGCATTAACAAGAACGGAAGAGTAAGGAGTGTGTGTGCAACTGGGCCCTCAATATGGAAGGCACATTTTTCTAAAATGCACAACCATGTCAGGGACACCAAGATTTTAAACTTTCTAAGTGCAGAAACTATTTTCTGCCATTTCGTTCTCTCCAGAATAGCCCAGAGGCAATCTGTATACAGAAGACACAAATGCCATAAATGTGGATGGAAGAGAGAGGATTTGAGGAAAGATGGGAGCCTGAGGAGTAAGAAGAACTGCCGTGGTGAGGGGCAGAGGGAACAGATGATGGCCTGCAGGAAACCGAAACGGTGGCCTCCGTCTCTGCTGCTTTTGCTGTTACCATGGTCAGGCGGCATGCTTGTTTGCTTTTTGATCTATTTTCTGATAGATCGATAAGTACGACAGGACTGAGACAGATGCTGAGGATGGGGGCAGAGGAAGCAACTCTACACATTAAACACCCGGATTCAGGGCTGAATAATCTGTCACCCTACTAATATTCCCCTGGTAGAGAAACAATTTTGAAAATCAAAGACCTAACACAAGAGTGGCACACGATATCCCAAATTACGGTATTTCAGAAAAAGACTATAGTGAAAAGAAGCATAAAAATTGTATATTTCTCCATGGCTTAGAGCAGTACATCTTTTATAGTGTATGTTTTTAATGCTTTGCCCCAAATTAAACTGAGAGTCCTTCAGCAGGGGAAAGAGGCGAATGTTTGGGAGTTCATTGTGTCACTTGCAGTCCTTCCGTGAATCCTAACACAAGATTTCTGAAATAAACTCAAATTCTCTCATTTGATTGCTAAGGAAACTGAGGCTCTGAAAGGTAAAAATGTGCCTTTTGTAAAACGATGGGAGGTAGGGATGGAGCCGCCAGCAAAATTCAGGCTTCCAACTTGCAGTCAAGGAGACTTAGTGAAGTTCAATAGACAGTCTAGTTATATGACATCAGGTTCCTGTTTGTTCTGATGCATGGATTCCTTTATTCCTCTTGTAAAAATTCTGTAAGCACAGCCTTTTTTTTTTCATTTATAATTTGAGGACTGACTGGGGTCATTCCTGAGAGATCTGTGTTCCTCAGGGAACAACCTATTTTTTTGAAACTCTAGAGCTGACTGCTCTGGAAGGAGAAATCCATCTTTTCATTTAGAATCATTTTGGATTATATTATCTACAAGTAGAATCCAAGAAGATCTACCTACACATGACTCACATGTCCTTAATGACCCTGCAGGGCACTAGAGAGCCTAGCAATTTGTTTATTGATTTGCAGCTCTAATTTCATGACATGTGAAACACCAGTAAAAAAATAATCTCCTGCCCCAGTATTTTAGAGAATACAAAGAAATACACAATCACTGTAGCCTGGTTAGCTCTTGCCAAGTCTGGTTTTTATGATTATACATATGAAGAGAATCCTCTGTTCGCCAACATCTATAAAGGGGCTGATTCCCCCAACTCTATAGTAATTGTTTAATGTTCCATCGGTCCAAAATTTTAGGGCATGTTTCTCAGAAACTC